>NC_064926.1:423555601-423880184 GCF_023897955.1 Schistocerca gregaria | reverse complement strand
CTTATCCACACGGCTGTAACGGATCGTGCAGCCACGTTTCAATCCCTGAGTCAACAGATGAGGACGTTTGCAAGACAACAATCATCTGCACGAACAGTTCGACGACGTGTGCAGCAGCATGGACTATCAGCTCGGAGACCATGGCTGCGGTTACCCTTGACGCTGCGGTTACCCTTGACGCTGCTTGACGTCGAACCTGGGTGCACGAATGGCAAAACGTAGTTTTTTCGGATGAATCCAGGTTCTGTTTACAACATCACGGTGGTCAAAAAAATGTCTCTGAGCACTATGGGACTTACCTTCTAAGGTCATGAGTACACTAGAACTTAGAAGTACTTAAACTTAACTAACCTATGGACATCACACACATCCATGTCCGAGGCAGGATTCGAATTTGCGCCCGTAGCGGTCGCGCGGTTCCCGACTGTAGCGCCTTTAACCGCTTGTCCACCCCGGCCGGCTCATGGTGGTCATATCCGTGTTTGGCGACATCGCGGTGAACGCACATTGGAAGCGTTTATTCGTCATCGCCATACTGGCGTATCACCTGGCGTGATGGTACAGGGTGCCATTGGTTACAAGTCTCGGTGACCTCTTGTTCGCTTTGACGGCACTTTGAACAGTGGACGTTACATTTGAGATGTGCTATACGACCCGTGGCTCTACCCTCCATTCGATCCCTGCGAAACCCTACATTACAGCAGGATAATGGACGAACGCATGTTTTGCGGTCCTGTACGGGCTTTTCTGGATACAGAAAATGTTCGACAGCTGGCCTGGCCAGCACATTTGTAAGTAGGTTGTTTAGGTTTTCTTATTGGTAACGCCGCATAGCGCTCTATATGAAAAATCACTGGCTGTGCTGTGTGCAGTCTGTGGCTAGTTTGCATTGTTGTCTGCCATTGTAGTGTCGGGCAGCGGCAGCTGGATGCTAACAACGCGTAACGTTGGGCAGTTGGAGGTGAGCCGCCAGCAGTGGTGGACGTGGGGAGAGAGATGGCGGAGTTTTGTAATTTGTAAGACTGGATGTCATGAACTATCATATATATTTTGACTATTAAGGTAAATACACTGTTTGTTCTCTATTAAAATCTTTCATTTGCTAACTATACCTATCACTAGTTAGTGCCTTCCGTAGTTTGAATCTTTTGTTTAGCTGGCAGTAGTGGTGCTCGCTGTATTGCAGTAGTTCGAGTAACGAAGATTTTTTGTGAGGTAAGTGATTTGTAAAAGGTATAGGTTAATGTTAGTCAGGGCCATTCTTTTGTAGGGATTATTGAAAGTCAGATTGCGTTGCGCTAAAAATATTGTGTGTCAGTTTAAGCACAGTCTTGTATAAATTTTTCACATGGGACGTTTCACATTCTCCAGATCTCTCACCAATTGAAAACATCTGGTCAATGGTGGACGAGCAACTGGCTCGTCACAATACGTCAGTCACTACTCTTGATGAACTGTGGTATCGTGTTGAAGATGCATGGGCAGCTGTACCTGTACATGCCATCCAAGCTCTGATTGACTCAATGCCCATGCGTATCAAGACCGTTATTACGGCCAGAGGTGGTTGCTCTGGGTACTGATTTCTCAGGATCTATGCACCCAAATTGCGTGAGAAAGTAATCACATATCAGTTCTAGTATAAAATATTTGTCCAATGAATACCTGTTTATAATCTGCATTTCTTCTTAGTGTAGCAATTTTAATGGCCAGTAGTGTACTTTAAGCGCATTAATACTGGATCGCAACTCATATGCGCTCTTAGCTACCTAAAAGCTGCAGCAGCGAAGGCTTTCAAAGCTTAGGACTGCCCCTAGTACACCTAGTACACGTATGGCGCTGTTGCCTTCCCGCATACAGCGATGCAGAGGAGTGCGAAGCGACGTTTCCTGCAAGCCGAGCTCCCTGCAGGCTGTGCTCCCACGGCGAGTTTCAGACGGCGTCTCGGCTTGCGTGACCACGAGGCGTTTTCTTTCCGCCTCGTGCCCCGGCCTGCTGCACGCTCTGTTTATGGCGTCGCATGAAGACTTTATTTTCTCTCATTGCAATAACCTGCAGCTCTCTGTTACTGCGAGGAAGCTCTCGCGAGGCAGGGCAGCTCGGCAACAGCCAAATATTGTAGTATCACGTTCATTTTAAACGATTTATTTTTCATTCAGCTTTATCTTTGATTAGCATTCTGGAAAGAAGCAAAAGTCATCGCTATGCTGAATGAAACCCGGAAAGACTGGAGATAACCCAATGAACTACAGACCAGTATCCCTGCTATGTACTTCCTGTAAATTATTCGAGACAATATTACTGACTAGATTAATTCCGTACATTGACGCCAACCTTCCAACATACCAAGCCGGTTTTCGAGCAAACAGAAATTGTTGCGATCAAGTGCTGTCCCTTACAATCTACACAGAGAAAGGCTTCTAAAACAAGATGAAAATTAAATTGCTTCTCGTAGATCTTCCCTCAGCTTACGATACAGTGTGGATCGAAGGGCTATTGTTCAAGCTAACTAGAATCATGAAATGCAAACAGACCCACACACTACTCAAGAACATGTTAAAAGGCAGGAAATCAAAGTCTCACTTCATGGCACGAACAACAAGAGCGTGATTCTGAATGATGGTCTGCCACAGGGCTCGACACTAGCACCCATTCTCTTCAACCTGTATACAGCTGACATGCCAGAAACCAAATCACGTAAATTTGCATACGCTGACGACCTGGCCGTCGTATATCAAGGTAAAAATTTCAACAATCTCGACGAAACAATGAATGCATACCTGGAAACCCTGAACACATACGGGGGGCGACAATAAAGTAATGAGACTGATTTTCTTTGCAAGATGTGGCAACCCTGCAGTCTTCCGTAGGGACAATATCTTTGACCTCAGTCTATAAGCTGCTTCTAGTCCAAGCGGCACATCAATACAGCTCCTCAGTCGTGAGTTGTGCTGTAATGAGTTAACACGTGTTTGTGTCTCTCCTCACGGAAATGGAACCGCATAATATTGTGCAACGGTGTTCCATTTCTTTTTGGGTCAAATTGGGTGAAAACGCGAAGACAACTTACGGAAAGCTTCAGAAGGCTTTTGGAGAGGAGGTTATGTCAAGAGCTCAAGTTTTTCATTGGCATAAAATGTTTAGTGAAGGCAGAACCAATGAAGAAGATGAAGACCTCAGTGGAAGACCATCAACCTCACGGACAGATGCCAACTTGGCCAGGGCGCGTGAACTCGTACGATCTGGTCGAAGATTGTCTGTGAAAATGGTTGAAGAGGAACTGAATATCAATCATGAAATGGTTCGTCTAATAATAACTTAAGATCTTGGTATGTGAAAGATTTGTGCAGAAACGGTCTCCAAAAATCTCACACCACAACAGAGAGAAACACGGAAAAATTTGGCAGCCGATCTGTTATAGCAAACGGAAATCAATCCAGAATTGTTGAGCTGTGTTATCACTAGTGATAAAAGTTGGTTTTTTCAGTACGATCCTGAGAAAAAACGGCAAAGTTCGCAATGGTGCTCAAAGGGATCACTCAGACCAAAAAAAGCTCACACGTCAAAGTCAAAAGTGAAATGAATGCTTGTGTGCTGCTTTGATTCCATGGGAATTGTTCATAAAGAGTGGGCACCTCCTGGACAAACAGTTAACCAATATTACTACAAAGTAATTTTAGAAAGACTTTGTAAAAGAGTTCTTCATGTCCGTGCCGACATTGCTGATAATTGGATTCTGTATCACGATAATGCGCCATCTCATACTGCTCTGTCAGTATAGCAATTTTTAACCTCAAAACAAATTTCAGTACTACCACAGCCACTTATTCACCACATATCGCTCCGTGCGACTTTTTTCTATTTCCAAGAGTCAAAACGGCGGTCAAGGGACACCATGTTCCAACAACACAGGATGTCCAAAAAGCTTTGACGAGGGTCTTGATATTACAGAAGATAGGTTCCAGAAATATTACAATCAGTGGCAGAAGCGCTGGAAAAAGTGTGTGCAATCAGAAGGGAACTACTTTGAAGGAGACAACACTGAACTTGACATAAGTGGTAAGCAACATTTTTTTTTTCACATCAGTCTCATTACTTTATTGTCGCACCTATTATTACTCCATGTGGCACCTACACCCAAACCCCAGCAAAATAACCCGCACAATAATGCACGTTAACAACAGAGAACCACATAGAAAATTACAGCTTTCTATGAATGGACAGCATATCAGACACGAGAATAAGACTAAATACTTGGGTGTGAAAATAGATCGCACTCTAACATGCAATGCACACCTAGAAGACACAAAACAGAAACTAAAATCCCCCAATGCTATCCTTTCGAAACTGGCTCGAACGACATAGTAATTGAGGACATCAGCACTAGCTCTTGTCTACAGCGTAGCTGAATACTGCTCACCAGTCTTGATGAGGAGTTCAACTGAGGGAGACAGTGCGAATAATCTCGGGAACACTCAGAGCCACCCCCTGTGCCTTGCTTCCTGTCCTAGCCAACATGGAGCCCCCTGAAACCAAGCGATCACAGCTAACCCTAAGAACATACCAAAAGTCCTAGACAACCACGACCTCCCTATCCACGAACATCTAACAGCTACAAACAGGCTTAAATCCAGGACAGCTTTCTGGAAAATCGGTGAAGAGGTTCAAGGTTTTAACTCAAAACCAACCTGGAACGGAACTATGGGCCACAAGTGCACACAAGAACTGCGATTTGGTGGACGACCCCAACAAGATGATTGAAGGACTCAATTTTCCAAGGAAACTGTGGACAACACTGAAAAGCATAAGAACAGGTGTCTGCAGATGAAAGCAATTAATGAGGAAATGGGGCCTGTTAGCTTTGAATGTGATTGTCCATACATCGTCTTCCCGGCTGTTGTCAATTTGGTTGACCTGGAACCACTACTACTCGGTCAAGTAGCTCCTCAATTGGCATCTCGAGGCTGGGTACACCTCGTACCAGCCCGCCCATCAAGAAAAAATCCCTGGCGGTACCAGGAATCGAACTCGGTTCGTCCACTTAGCATTCAGCTTTTCTGGTCACTCAACTACAGAAGAGAACCACCAGCCTTGATAGTGCCTTCAATTCTGCGAGAAAGAGAGTCGACAAGTTTCTTCATATATGCCACATACAGTTCAAGTAACAAATTGAAGGTCAAATCTGATAGACAAATCAAATTACGGGGATGTGCACCACTACGTTTTACGGGCTATGTCAAATTCGCAGACATTCCCTCTGCAGCTGAGACCCGGCGATTCAAGGGACCGTTCAAGCTGCGACAGGCTACCTCAGTGCTTGGCGAACCAGAAACGTAAGCGTGCAGCGTTATGGACACACCTTTTTATGACCTCGGAAGACTGCAAACAGCACACTCATCGCGATGATGTAGAATAGAGGGAAAAATAAGGTTTCAGAGACTGCTCAAATAAACATTGTGGTTCACGTTCATGGTAACGTGACTGGGTGGATCCAAGAAATGGTGAGAAAAACACCCCCAAAACATCACGGAAACACGTCTGCCATTACCAACACCCTCTACACACCATAAGTTAAATGGTCTCATTGGGCCTGCCGTGAATTCGACACCTGCATAATTTTAATCGGAGCAGAATCTCGACTCGTCGGGCCACAGTACACGCCTCCTGTCCAGTTTCTGTGGTGCTGGACCCAACGAAGACGTACAGCTTCTTGTGCTGCTGTTAATAATGGCCTTTTGCGAAGTACCTAACTCCTGTTGCCCTTTGCATGCACTTCCCTTCATAATGTTCCCTCGGTAACTGTGATGGACCTTCATACACTAAACAGCAGCAACTGCTGTCGAGCTGAAACCGATTCTCACTGATTAGGTGCGACACTCGTCTCCGGTCCCTGAAGGCTATGATAAACTTACTATAACTGTTCTTAAGCTGTGTTACATGCTTGTGAGAGCTACTCCATTTCTTCTAGACAGGCTGAACAGTCTGTGTCGATGCACCAAAATATCGCTCACCTTCATCTAGAGTGAGGCTATGGTAGAAACATACGACAGCTGCTTTCTATCACGTTTCCCCGTCGACCCATCTTACTGTGTAGGTTCCATACAGCGGACTGGCGCGCACATACACCACTTCTCTGCCATGATTTACGTTAGTGGTGCGGCCACATGACTACTTGGCGTCAGTTTCACATCATCGACAGCATGCTAAGGCAACAAATTGCCTCTATTAAGGGGGGGGGGGGGTGAGTTTCTGTTTGGTTTGGTGACAGATAAAGCAAATATAGAAACCAGAACAATAGTCTGCCACAAAGTAGTATGCTAGTACAGTGTCTACACAAACAATGATTAAATTCTCAAGGAAAGCAGACATTTTTCTTGTGCAGAATAGATAGAAGATAATAATGACAAAAACCTTTTCTGTTATAGCAGCATACTAAGGTTATAATGCAGAGAGTACAGATCTTTCATAAAATGAAATACGTAACTTTTATCTGCGTTCAAGGTCAGAACGATTAGAGTCTTAGGTATCATGGGAAGCATCCAGGTAGCTGGAAATTATTTTAGACGGAAATAACCTGTGTTCTAGTCTATAGTCACAATTATTTAATTATTATTTTGCCTATTGGCTACCGGTTTCGGTACGCAGTACCATCCTCGGGCCACCCCCTGGTATGCGGTCGTCACGCTTGCATTACAATTACAGTCTAACACAAGAAAACGACGCACCACTAAGGAATAATCCGAAAGGGATGGAAATGGTAGATGTGATGTGCCTGTAGAGCCAAACAAATGATTACAGTTTCAGAAAAACTGGATGATTTATTCAAGAGAAAGAGCTCCAAGTCAGCAACAAGTTATTCCGCTTATGCGGAGGGGTATCGTGCCAAATTATGTCTAATTGGCGCCTTAGATAGTCGGAAATCCCCACTGCTTGGAAGGCCCTGCCCATAATGCTCCCAAAGTTCTAAATTGGAGAGAGATCCGGAGATCTTGCTGGCCAAAGTAGACTTTGGCAAAGCTCGAAGACAAGCAATAGAAACACTCGCGGTGTGCGGGCAGCATTATCTTACCCAACAAAACGGGACGTAGAATATGTCCGACGTACCACTGTGCTGTAAGGCTGCCGCGAATGACAAAGGCCGCTGCTATGAAAAGAAATGGCACCCCAGAGCATCACTCCTGGCTGTCAGGTTGGTTCAAAAAATGGTTCAAATGGCTCTGAGCACTATGGGACCTAACATCTGAGGTCATCAGTCCCCTAGAACTTAGAACTACTTAAACCTAACTAGCCTAAGGACATCACACACAACCATGCCCGAGGCAGGATTCGAACCTGCGACCATAGCAGTGGAGCGGCTCCAGACTGAAGCTCCGGCGTCAGGTTGGTATTCCACCACTGTCCGGGCCGTCTCCACACACTTCGCTGGTCATCGGGACTAAGACATTCCTACTCCAGTCAGTGAGACTCCAGGCAGAAGACGTGTCTGGAGATGTCCCGGGCGGCAGTGGGATATTGACTGTCGTTCGCCACACGACCCCAAAATCAAGAGTGATGATTAGGACTGAGATTTCTTTTCATTGCAGGACCCCTTCGATTATCATCCATGGCACCCTTACTGTACTGTGTTATACGCCTCCTTTTGTTGCCCTGCATGGCAAGTCTTCCTGGGATTACATTTCAGCAAGATAACGCCCGCTCGCACAGGGCGAGAGTTTCTACAACTCTTTTTGGTTGCCAAACCTGACCTTGGCCTACAAGATAGCTGGCTCTCTCACCGACTGAGAATGTTTACAGTTTTATAGACGGGGCCCTCCAGTCAGCTCGGGATTCTGAAGATCTAACGCGCCAGTTGGACATAATTTGACACGATATCCCCCAAAAGAACATCGAACAATTCTGTCAGTCTTGTTATTGACTTGTTCAATTCGTGAAACGCTTTCTCGTGAATAAATCATCCAGTTTTTCTAAAATTGTAATCATTTGTTTGTTGTATATACAGGGTGGTCCATTGATCGTGACCGGTCCAAATATATCACGAAATAAGCGTCAAATGTAAAAACTACAAAGAACAAAACTTGTCTAGCTTCAAGGGGGAAACCAGATGGCGCTATGGCCGTCTAGATGGCGCTGTCATAGGTCAAACGGATATCAACTGCGTTTTTTAAAATAGTGACTCCCATTTTTATTACATATTCGTGTAATACGTAAAGAAATACCAATGTTCTAGTTGGACCACTTTTTTCGCTTTGTGACAGATGGCGCTTTAATAGTCACAAACATATGGCTCACAATTTTAGACGAATAGTTGGAAACAGGTAGGTTTTTTAAATTAAAATACAGAACGTAGGTACGTTTGAACATTTTATTTCCGTTGTTCCAGTGTGATACATGTACCTTTGTGAACTTATCAGTTCTGAGAATGCATGCTGTTACAGCGTGATTACCTGTAAATACTACATTAAAGCAATAAATGCTCAAAATGATGTCCGTCAACCTGAGTGCATTTGGCAATACGTGTAACGACATTCCTCTCGACAGCGAGTAGTTCGCCTTCAGTAATGTTCGCACATGCATTGACAATCCTCTGACGCATGTTGGCAGGTGTTGTCGGTGGATCACGATAGCAAACATCCTTCAACTTTCCCCACAGAAAGAAATCCGGGGACGTCAGATACGGTGAACATGCGGGCCATGGTATGGTGCTTCGACGACCAATCCACCTGTCATGAAATATGCTATTCAATACCGCTTCAACCGCACGCGAGCTATGTACCGGACATCCATCATCTTGGAAGTACTTCGCCATTCTGTCATGCAGTGAAACATCTTGTAGTAACATCGGTAGAACATTACGAAGGAAATCAGCATACAGTGCACCATTTAGATTGCCATCGGTAATATGGGGGTCAATTATCCTTCCTCCCATAATGTCGCACCATACATTAACCCGCCAACGTCGCTGGTGTTCCACTTGTCGTAGTCATCGTGGATTTTCCATTACCCAATAGTGCATATTATGCCGGTTTACGTTACCGCTGTTGCTGAATAACGCTTCGTCGCTAAGTAGAACGCGTGCAAAAAATCTGTCCTCGTCCAGTAGTTTCTCTTGTGACCAGTGGCAGAACTGTACACGACGTCCAAAGTCGTCGCCATGCAATTCCTGGTGCATAGAATTATGGTAAGGGCGCAATCAATGTTTATGTAGCATTCTCAACACCGACGTTTTTGAGATTCCCGATTCTCGCGCAATTTGTTTGCTACTGATGTGCGGATTATGCGCGACAGCAGCTAAAACACCTACTTGGACATCATCATTTGTTGCAAAATCGTGGTTGACGTTTCACATGTGGCTGAACACTTCCTGTTTCCTTAAATAACGTAACTATCCGGCTAACGGTCCGGACACTTGGATCATGTCGCCCAGGATACCGAGCAGCACACATAGCACACGCTCGTTGGGCATTTTGATCACAATAGCCATACATCAACACGATCTTTTCCTCAATTGGTAAACGGTCCATTTTAACACGGGTAATGTATCACGAAGTAAATATTGTCCGCACTGGCGGAATGTTACGTGATACCACGTCCTTATAAGTTTGTGACTATTACAGCGCCATCCATCACAAAGCGAAAAAAGTGGTCCAACTAAAACATTCATATTTTTTTACGTACTGTAATAAAAATGGGGGTTCCTATTTTTTAAAAAATGCAGTTGATATATGTTTGACCTATGGCAGCGCCATCTAGCGGGCCAACCATAGCGCCATCTGGTTTCCCCCATGAAGCTAGACGAGTTTCGTGCTTTGTAGCTTTTCGTTTGATGCTTGATGTTTCCGGAAACATCCCCAGGCTGTGGCTAAGCCATATCTCCACAATATCCTTTCTAGTTCTGCAAGGTTCGCAGAAGAGCAACTGTGAAGTTTGGAAGGTAGGAGACAAGGGTGCTGGCGAAATTAAAGTTGAGAGGAAAGGTCGTGTGTCGTGCTCGGGTAGCTCAGTTTCTAGAGCACTTGCACGCGAGAGGCGAAGGTCCCGAGTTCGAGTCTCGGTCGGGAACACAGTTTTAATCTGCCAAGAAGTTTCATATCAGCGCACACTCCGCTGCACAGTGAAAATCTCATTCTGGTGACGATTGCTTATCAGGGAATGGCCCGCAGGTAGTACTGTGTACCGAAACCGGTAGCCAGTGTCCTTTATGTATTTGGCCTCCAGTAGCTAGCGGCTATATAGCCAGCTAAACGTTAAATACGAGACATTTTACAAGAAGCGTTATTCAAAGAAAGTAGAATGGTGTCACTCGTAAGAAACTCTACTTTCGGACGTCGTAACTGTTGCAGAAAGAATTCTGCACATGCAGAGCGAATGTGATTGATGTCACCTTTTGTCGTATTATCACAGTCACAGAGCATGGTCTGAGAAATTCCAGTGTAGTGGAGGTGTGTCCGAAAGCTTCCGTGGTTGAATCTCATACGGCAGGTAGTTTATATCAGCCATGTGGTTAAGCGAAGATAGCGAAACCAGGGTCTACGTGTGACAACAATCAAACACAGGTGTGATATCTTCCTGTGAATAGTTGAGAACCTTGAAGTTCTCTTGTCATTGTTGAAAGACATTCTGCAAGGCAAACGGTACAGTTCAGTGGATGAAAGTTTGAGGTCGATGTTCCGGACTTTGTGGTTTCTTTAGCGAGATTATGAACTTCTTCATTATGAATTACGCCGCAGTGAGATTTAACCCATAGGAATTCCATCGTCTGCCTTTCGATTTCACACTGGATGCATTGCCGAATGATTCCCAAGATGAGGCTGCTGGTTTTGGAATTCAACTTTTTATGCGTCGAAGACTGTAAAGTCGGCATAGAGTAAGATAAAAATGAGGAGCTTGGAAACCTGAAGGGAACTAACAAATTTTAAGGCATCTAGCATGGCTACAGCTTTCGCAGAAGAAAATCGAAATTCCCTTCGGCAGTTGCAACATTTCTGAGACATGTATTGAGATGTATTTGTGGACAGAGATAGGTACATCTTACAATTTCTTCCTCTCTTAACCAAGAACCATCAGTATATACGTAAAAAAATTCATGCCATTTCTGTTACACAAAGCACATAATATCACGATTGATGAGTGGATTTTCCGTTAGTAACATGCCGTCTAAATGTAAACGCACTTCATTGGAGAGGTCTGAATAATTGTGCATATAGACGGGGAGCGGACTTGTGCTGAGAATTTTTGTTGACAGGTGACCCCATGTTCTACAGCGAATCACTAGAGCAGGGGGAGGCGCTATTCCGGTAAATGAAGTCGAGGGCCTGCAGTTTGGATCGCTAAGTATGATTTAAAAAGGACATCCTACCGAGTAGTAATCTGTCTGCATCAATTGCCCTCTGATATGTAAGGGCGTATCTTGGGCTTTAATTAAGAGAGTGTTCTCAGGCGGCCGGCCAGAGTGAACGAGCGGTTCTAGGCGCTACAGTCTGGAACCGCGCGACAGCTATGGGCGCAGGTTCGAATCCTGCCTCGGGCATGGATGTGTGTGATGTCCTTAGGTTAGTTAGGTTTAAGTAATTCTAAGTTCTAGGGGACTGATGACCTTAGCAGTTAAGTCCCATAGTGCTCAGAGCCATTTAAACCATTTGTTCTCAGGTGTAGAGCCAATAGCGCCTAAGCACTGTCGAATAAATCTAAAATGAAGTTTGTGCAACTTCCTCCGGATGTTCTTTCGCCCAGTATGGAACGCCACACTACCGTAGTCAAGTTTTCATCGAATTCAGGTTTTTACTACGTCAATAAATGGGTGGGATGAGAGCTCCACTAAACTCGGGAGACTGATAGGATAATATATCGTGCTTTTTCACTGTCATTTGTTACATAGCTAATGTGAGGGACCCACAAAAACCGAGGATCGTAGATGACGCCCAAGAATTGAGCCTGTGATTACATACATACACTCCTGGAAATGGAAAAAAGAACACATTGACACCGGTGTGTCAGACCCACCATACTTGCTCCGGACACTGCGAGAGGGCTGTACAAGCAATGATCACACGTACGGCACAGCGGACACACCAGGAACCGCGGTGTTGGCCGTCGAATGGCGCAATTTGCGCAGCATTTGTGCACCGCCGCCGTCAGTGTCAGCCAGTTTGCCGTGGCATACGGAGCTCCATCGCAGTCTTTAACACTGGTAGCATGCTGCGATAGCGTGGACGTGAACCGTATGTGCAGTTGACGGACTTTGAGCGAGGGCGTATAGTGGGCATGCGGGAGGCCGGGTGGACGTACCGCCGAATTGCTCAACACGTGGGGCGTGAGGTCTCCACAGTACATCGATGTTGTCGCCAGTGGTCGGCGGAAGGTGCACGTGCCCGTCGACCTGGGACCGGACCGCAGCGACGCACAGATGCACGCCAAGACCGTAGGATCCTACGCAGTGCCGTAGGGGACCGCACCGCCACTTCCCAGCAAATTAGGGACACTGTTGCTCCTGGGGTATCGGCGAGGACCATTCGCAACCGTCTCCATGAAACTAGGCTACGGTCCCGAACACCGTTAGGCCGTCTTCCGCTCACGCCCCAACATCGTGCAGCCCGCCTCCAGTGGTGTCGCGACAGGCGTGATTGGAGGGACGAATGGAGACGTGTCGTCTTCAGCGATGAGAGTCGCTTCTGCCTTGGTGCCAATGATGGTCGTATGCGTGTTTGGTGCCGTGCAGGTGAGCGCCACAATCAGGACTGCATACGACCGAGGCACACAGGGCCAACACCCGGCATCATGGTGTGGGGAGCGATCTCCTACACTGGCCGTACACTTCTGGTGATCGTCGAGGGGACACTGAATAGTGCACGGTACATCCAAACCGTCATCGAACCCATCGTTCTACCATTCCTAGACCGGCAAGGGAACTTGCTGTTCCAACAGGACAATGCACGTCCGAATGTATCCCGTGCCACCCAACGTGCTCTAGAAGGTGTAAGTCAACTACCCCGGCCAGCAAGATCTCCGGATATGTCCCCCATTGAGCATGTTTGGGACTGGATGAAGCGTCGTCTCACGCGGTCTGCACGTCCAGCACGAACGCTGGTCCAACTGAGGCGCCAGGTGGAAATGGCATGGCAAGCCGTTCCACAGGACTACATCCAGCATCTCTACGATCGTCTCCATGGGCGAATAGCAGCCTGCATTGCTGCGAAAGGTGGATATACACTGTACTAGTGCCGACATTGTGCATGCTCTGTTGCCTGTGTGTATGTGCCTGTGGTTCTGTCAGTGTGATCATGTGATGTATCTGACCCCAGGAATGTGTCAATAAAGTTTCCCCTTCCTAGGACAATGAATTCACGGTGTTCTTATTTCAATTTCCAGGAGTGTATGTTTATATTGTCATACACTCCCTTCATATCCAGTCTTTTCGAGAAGGCTTCAAGATATCTGCTGACCAAAGCGTGCTACTGTTGTCTGTTGTACCTTTTTCCCTTCTAACTGTAGATTAGAAAGCATCCAAGAGATTGTGTGATTCCAGTAACCACAACAATCGTTGTTTAACTAACCGTTCGAGCGTCTTACCAATGCAAGAGGAAAAACCAGTGGGTCGGCAGGAAGTTGACTGACAAATATGTTTGCCTCTTTTCAAAACTGGGACAATTGTGTGTATTCTCCAGTCTCCCATGAGGAGAGATCCAGAGTTGATTGTACATTACACAAGAGGAGTAGTAATGCATTGGAAGGCACGCTGCATATCATAGCGTGCTGAATATTATCGGCACCTGGAGAGCTGTCTGTGGCTGAGTGAATTATCCTCTTCAGTTCTACTAGGGTAACAGGAGAAACAAGGCAGTCATCACCGTGATGACGATGTGGCAGACATGTGAGCGGTCGAGGACGTACCAAAGGTGGAGAGATTCTATCAGCACATTCTTTTAACCAAGGATTGTATGCAGATCGCGTTTTCCTGAACTTACTGATTTTGTGCCATATTTCTGTAATGTTACTTTCTTTAGTTAATGTGGAGCAAACGTCCATCCACTTCAGCTTCTTTTCGCTCTTAATGACTCTCTTAACATGTGCGTTTATTTCCTTGTATTTCAGGAAATTATTCGTTGATTGCAATAAGGAAATGCAAAACGGCCTTGTGCAACTGCATGAGAGAAGGTATGGTTACACCAAACGGGAGGGGGACTGCAGGCAACCATATATTCTTTCTTCCAAGGAATGGAAGCACAGGCTGCGTCGTTAACGGCGTGAAATAGCATCTTGTAGGATGTCTTCGGGATAATGAGCAGCAGATGCGCTGAACTGACTCTACTAGTATCGACGAGTAGAATGGCCAGGACGCCTGCCCGATTCCATGTAGAGAAAGGAAAAAGTATGCGAGTGCTGTTCATATGACTTGTGGTCTTTATCCCAATTGCGAAGTGATTGGATCCAAGCGAGTCCGGTTTGACGCACCATTTGTCGAAAAACCTGACATCACCAGAACAAAGTGTGATGTCAACAGCAGATCTGTTTAGTGTGGTGCTGGGACCGTCGCAGGAGATCTATCATTTACAATAACGGCCATTATCCTCTATGGTCTGCCACATACCTGTGCCATTCGCATTCGGGCAGTAGGTCCGCGAGCTTGACAGTGAGCATTAAAATCTCCACAGACTATAAACGGAGATGAAACTTCCTGGATTAAAACGGTGTGCCGGTCTGAGACTCGAACTCGGGAGCTTTGTCTTTCGCAGGCAAGTGCTCTACCATCTCAGCTACCCAAGCACGACTCACGACCCGTCCTCACAGCTTCAATACTGTCAGTACCTCGTCTCCTACCTTCCAAACATCACAGAAGATGGAAGCTGTCTAAATACGTTTCCTCATGTATTGTTTTGGACTCTACAACTGGGATGCCCGTACACTGAGGCAATGCTGAGTTCAGCAATAGGAGCCTTGATCTTACCGATTTTGCCTGTAGGTCTGACGAAAGTACATTTATAGGTACTCGTTGGAAAGGAAAGGTAGAGCTTATTAAAAGAGCGACACCGCCTTCATCGTATTGTCGGTCCTGTCGTACTAGCTCATAATCTCGGAAGTAGATATTAACATTTGCTTTAAGCCACATTTCACTCAAGGTAACTGCAAATTAATTGTTCTGGGGAAGTTCTTTCTGAAGAACATCTCTATTAGCTACAGTAGACAGAGCGTTCACTGGAGGACCTTATTATTCATTGTTGGTTTTGTGTAAATGTACTACTTAAGTTACGTTATTTCTAAACTTTCCCCGTTTTGAATAATTAGCCAAGCGATCTGCGAATGACTCTAATAAGCAATGTCAAGATTCATTATCTTTCCCAGCGTGTTCTGTATACCTGCAGGTCGACTGGGGCCCCCACTTTTGTTTTTTGGACAACTCCTATACTAGTATTGAGAAGTTTCTCGGGAATCGAACTGGAATTGTGATTTGATGGATCGTTCTTACATGAGATGTCGATTTCTTCTTCTATACTGAATACGGATTGTGGACATAATTATGTCGCCGATGAATATGGGTTGTCTGTTGTAGTACTAGATAGGCTGGGAGCTTGGCTATAAGCACAGGTGTTGGTGTGGTGTGTATTGGAACAAATCGATTGACTTGGGCCTTGATAGCTATGCAGATGTTGCTTGCTTCAGGTTAGGAAAATTGCTTTGTGGTGTGTTTGTGCGACTGTAGTACACCTTTGGTGGAGGCACAATAATTATTTGGTGTTTAGCTGTTGTGTAGCTCACCTGCTCCTCCCTTCGACTGGTGCCAACAACAGGTGCCTTTCTCAAAAAAGCCGACACAATCCGAGCGTAGGATTGGTTCTCGGAAAACCTGATCTTATCGATTAATGTTAACATATTTAGCATACCACGTAACATTTAAGATTACTTTTTACATGCAACTTCCTGCTTGATTTCTTCACCTGTTAGTGAGACGTCAAAAATTCTTAACGACTCGTCGCTTTATAGTCATGAAACGGTGGATGTAGGCCTCCATGTTTCCAGAATTAGATTCTCACTCTGCAGCGGAGAGTGCGCTGATATGAAACTTCCTGGCAGTTTCATATCAGCGCACACTCCGCTGCAGAGTGAGAATCTCATTCTGGAAACATTCCCCAGGCTGTGGCTAAGCCATGTCTTAGCAGTATCCTTTCTTTCAGGAGTGCTAGTTCTGCAAGTTTCGCAGAAGAGCTTCTGTAAAGTTTGGAAGGTAGGAGACGAGATACTGGCAGAAGTAAAGCTGTGAGTACCGGGCGTGAGTCGTGCTTCGGTAGCTCAGATGGTAGAGCACTTGCACGCGAAGGGCAAAGGTCCCGAGTTCGAGTCTCGGTCGGGCACACAGTTTTAATCTGCCAGGAAGTTTCAGCCTCCATGTTATTTTAATGGAAAAGACGTAGATCCAATAACTATTTGCAGCAGACCCTGAACCCACTTCCACTTTAATTCTGTTTCTCCCTGCGTTACGTACTACTAGGCAAAATAATAAATAAAAAACTGTGAGTATAGACTAGAATATACACACATCAAAAAAAAGTTTTGCATCACCCCGGTTCCCGTAACTCCTGAAGACAGACGTTGACTGTGTATATTGGATCACAGACACAGTCCTTTTGACTGTTCAGAGATGTCACTAAACCCGCCCAAAGATGTAAACAACCACCCTTGAGCACCGAACATGCCTGGGATAGACTGAAAAGGGGTGTTTATGGGCGACGTGACCGACCAACCACTTTAAGGGATCTACGCCGAATCACCTTTCAGGAGTGGAACAGTCTGGACCAACAGTGCCTTGATGAACTTGTGGATAATATGCCACGACGAATGTAGGCATGCATCAATGCAAAAGGACGTGCTACTGGGTATTAGAGGTACCGGTGTGTACAGGAATCTGGACCACCATCTCTGAAGGTCTCGCTGTATGGTGGTACAACATGCAATGTGTGGTTTTCATGAGCATTAAAAAGAGCGGAAATGATGTTTATGTTGATCTCTATTCCAATTTTCTGTACAGGTTCTGGAATTCTCGGAACCAAGGTGATGCAAAACTCCTTTTGATGTGTGTATTGGTCGCAGCTCCAACGGACAGGATATCGCCAGTGATGTAGCTCAGTACTGGACTGTAACTGTTAAAAGTGGAGTCTTTCCAGGCACGAAAAAGAAAGGAGGAATTAATACTGTATCTACATCTATATCCATACTCCGCAAGCCACCTGACGGTGTGTGGCGGAGGGTACCCTGAGTACCTCTATCGGTTCTTCCTTCTATTCCAGTCTCGTATTGTTCGTGGAAAGAAGGATTGTCGGTATGCTTCTGTGTGGGCTCTAATCTCTCTGATTTTATCCTCATGATCTCTTCGTGAGATATATATATGTAGGAGGGAGCAATATCTGCTTGACTCTTCGGTGAAGGTATGTTCTCGAAACTTCAACAAAAGCCCATACCGAGCTACTGAGCGTCTCTCCTGCAGAGTCTTCCACTGGAGTTTATCTATCATCTCCGTAACGCTTTCGCGATTACTAAATGATCCTGTAACGAAGC
The DNA here is from genome assembly GCF_023897955.1 of Schistocerca gregaria. Lineage (NCBI taxonomy): Eukaryota > Metazoa > Arthropoda > Insecta > Orthoptera > Acrididae > Schistocerca > Schistocerca gregaria. The sequence goes on along the minus strand of NC_064926.1, from coordinate 423,862,643 downwards.
ACGCTGCTCTCCGTTGGATCTTCTCTATCTCTTCTATCAACGCTATCTGGTACGGATCCCACACTGCTGAGCAGTATTCAAGCAGTGGGAGAACAAGCGAACTGTAACTTACTTCCTTTGTTTTCGGATTGCATTTCCTTAGGATTCTTCCAATGAATCTCAGTCTTGCATCTTCTTTACCGACGATCAACTTTATATGATCATTCCATTTTATATCACTCCTAATGTGTACTCCCAGATAATTTATGGAATTAACTGCTTCCAGTTGCTGACCTGCTATTTTGTAGCTAAATGATAAGGGATCTATTCAAAATGGTTCAAATGGCTCTGAGCACTATGGGACATAACTATTGAGGTCATCAGTCCCCTAGAACTTAGAACTACTTAACCTAACTAACCTAAGGACATCACACACATCAATGCACGAGACAGGATTCGAACCTGCGACCGTAGCGGTCACGCGGTTCCAAACTGAAGCGCTTAGAACCGCATGGCCACACCGGCTGGCTAAGGGATCTATCTTTCTATGTATTCGCAGCACATTACACGTGCCTACATTGAGATGCAGTTGCCATTCCCTGCACCATGCGTCAATTCGCTGTATCCATATACAGCGATAATTTTATAATGTTATTCTCAATATTTCAATGTAATATATCCTTCAAGCACTTGATTATGATAAGTATGACAGACGACACTGACACTGAATGACCAAGCCTTATAAAAGTAACTCAAACTGCGTCCTTGTACTATAGAATTGATGGTTCCAGTTTGATATTTATATTGCTATAGGAGACTCTACCACAGCCAACATTTTCACCCGACCTGAGATATGGTCAACGTTATTATACTTCGAAGTGTGATGTATTCTTGAAATTGAGTAATTTTTAATTGTGGCTTTAGAGTTATACGAGGAAATTCATAAATTACGGCATTCCGAGTTGGGAAGGAGCGCATGGTCTCCGGCACGAATCCGTCAGGCGGATTTGTGTCGAGTCGAGGTCTGGTCAACCGGCCAGTCTGTGGATGGTTTTTAGGCGGTTTTCCATCTGCCTCAGCGAATGCGGGCTGGTTCCCCTTATTCCGCCTCAGCTACACTATGTGGGCGATTGATGCGCAAACAAGTTCTCCACGTACGCGTGCACCACCTTCACTCTACCACGGAATCATATGGGTTACACTCGTCTGGTGTGAGACCTTCCCTGGGGGGGGGGTCCACTGGGGGCCGAACCGCTGAATAACCCTGGGTTCGGTGTGGCGCGGCGGAGGGGTTGTGGACCACTGCGGCTGTGGCGGGGACGGAGCCTCTCTGTCGTTTCTAGGCCCCCGGTTAACATGCAATACAATACAAGTTCATAAATTAGTTAAGGACATCTTAGGATGGATCGTACTATGAGTCCATGACCAGTTACTTGTTCCATCCTTGTGAAACTAAAGCAGTATGTACGGTGTGCCTGTATGTAGGAGTAAGTGTTACGCCATAAAGATAATGGATAAATGCAGCCAGCGATCCAAGTTCTTCACTAGTGACCCAAGATTCAGAAGAAAACATAAAAAGCCTAACCCTCTGATCTGTTTACATTCGTGTTTCTAAGAACTTACTTGGGCGGTGTAGGGAGTACGTATCCATTATTTTCTGCGAAAAAGTAGAGCACATGTTGCGTTAGACGCGGGAGTACGCACAGTGTAACACGAACTAGTCCAGTAAACCGACTAGCTGTGAACAGTTCGCAATAACGCAGATGTAAATTTTCGCCCATAGGGAGATTTAGGAATCTCTGATATTCAAATATGGCAGTCGAATTCAGTGCTATACTCCTGAAACGCATCGTCCAGAAAAAGAACTTACACGCTACGCAAAGCGCAATGTACTCGCAACGCTGTTCGTGTAGAGGTCAACCGTGCGAAGAGCGTAATTTGTTTGCATTTCACTTTATGTGAGTGTGTTCTGTTTTTAATGTATGCTTCACTTCTTTTTTATCTGTTTTCGCCAAAGTTCTCGAACGACCTCTTGTTCCGCGTCATGATTCTAGTGTCGCGTGTATTTTTTCAGGGTTGTGGAGGTACTGCCTGCCACAGTTTTGCATTATTCTCTGTGAACTACTGAGCGTTACCATTTCAGGCACATTTTTTGTATGAACTGAAATCTGTGGGTTCATAGTAGCGCGCACAACCCGACGTCGTCTGGAATAAACCTACATATTCTAATTAATGCCATATAGACACTCATTTTGTTAAATTGTGATATTCGGTAGTGGAACGTTAAGCACAATGAGCACGAGTTTCCTTTTGGCCAGCACACAGCTTCAGTCAGACTTTTTGTATCGATATCAGACTTCCAACGAAATTTGTCTTTGCGATTCGGACTAGTTTTTTCGCTTTCCAGCATATCATTTTTGCCAAAGGTACACTATTCTGCACCTGATCTTCGATATTTAAACCTACATGCGAGTTCACATTTGTGTACCGCGTTACTCAGAATGCTTTTATTTTTTTTTTTTAATTTTGCAAGCATTTCTGTTTGGACATAATAATTTCATGCGGCTCAATGGCCTGATTCAAGCGTTTTGTAAATAGGATGTTTAGGTTTTTATGATGGTAACGCCACATACTATGAAAATCACTGACTGTGCTATGTGCAGTCTTTAGCTGGTTGGCATTGTTGGGATATTCGCTATTGTAGTGTTGGGCAGTTGGATGTGAACAGCGCGTAGCATTGGGCAGTTGGAGGTGAGCCGCCAGCAGTGGTGGATGTGGAGAGAGAGATGCCAGAGTTTTGAGAGGTTGCTATAAGCGGACGATCTTGACGTATGTCCGCCAGAAAAAGGAAATTTGTAAAGATGGGTGTCATGTTGTTGTTGTTGTCGTCTTCAGTCCTGGGACTGGTTTCATGCAGCTCTCCATGCTACTCAGTCCTGTGCAAGCTTCTTCATCTCCCAGTACCTACTGCAACCTACATCCTTCTGAATCTATTAGTGTATTCATCTCTTGGTCTCCCTCTACAATTTTTACCCTCCACGCTGCCCTCCAATGCTAAATTTGTGATCCCTTGATGCCTCAGGACATGTCCTACCAACCGATCCCTTCTTCTAGTCAAATTATGCCACAAACTTCTCTTCTCCCCAATCCTATTCAATACCTCCTCATTAGTTACGTGATCTATCCACCTTATCTTCAGCGTTCCTCTGTACCACCACATTTCGAATGCTTCTATTCTCTTCTTGTCTAAACTATTTATTGTCCACATTCCACTTCCATACGTGGCTATATTCAATACAAATACTTTCAGAAACGACTTCCTGATACATAAATCTATATTCGATGTTAACAAATTTCTCTTCTTCAGAAACGCTGTCCTTGCCATTGCCAGTCTACATTTTATATCCTCTCTGCTTCGACCATCATCAGTTATTTTGCTCCCCAAATAGCAAAACTCCTTTACTACTTTAAGTGTCTCATTTCCTAATCTAATTCCCTCAGCATCACCCGACTTAATTCGACTACATCCCATGATCTTCGTTTTGTTTTTGTTTATGTTCATCTTATATCCTCCTTTCAAGACACTGTCCATTCCGTTCAACTGCTCTTCCAGGGCCTTTGCTGTCTCTGACAGAATTACAATGTCATCGGCGAACCTCAAAGTTTTTACGTCGTCTCCATGAATTTTAATACCTACTCCGAATTTTTCTTTTGTTTCCTTTACTGCTTGCTCAATATACAGATTGAATAACATTGGGGAGAGGCTACAACCCTGTCTCACTGCTTTCCCAACCACTGTTTCCCTTTCATGCCCCTCGACTCTTATAACTGCCATCTGGTTTCTGTACAAATTGTAAATAGCCTTTCGCTCCCTGTATTTTACCCCTGCCACCTTCAGAATTTGAAAGAGAGTATTCCAGTCAACATTGTCAAAAGCTTTCTCTAGGTCTACAAATGCTAGAAACGTAGGTTTGCCTTTTCTTAATCTTTCTTCTAAGATAAGCCGTAAGGTCAGTATTGCCTCACGTGTTCCAACATTTCTACGGAATCCAAACTGATCCTCCCCGATGTTCGCATCTACCAGTTTTTCCATTCGTCTGTAAAGAATTCGCGTTAGTATTTTGCAGCTGTGACTTATTAAACTGATAGTTCGGTAATTTTCACATCTGTCAGCACCTGCTTTCTTTGGTATTGGAATTATTATATTCTTCTTGAAGTCTGTGAGTATTTCACCTGTCTCATATATCTTGCTCACCAGGTGGTAGAGTTTTGTCATGACTGGCTCTCCCAAGGCCGTCAGTAGTTCCAATGGAATGTTGTCTACTCCCGGGGACTTGTTTCGACTCAGGTCTTTCAGTGCTCTGTCAAACTCTTCACGCAGTATCTTATCTCCCATTTCGTCTTCATCTACATCCTCTTCCATTTCCATAATATTGTCCTCAAGTACATCGCCCTTGTATAAACCCTCTACATACTCATTTCACCTTTCTACCTTCCCTTCTTTGCTTAGAACTGGGATTCCATCAGAGCTCTTGATATTCCTGCAAGTGGTTCTCTTCTCTCCAAAGGTCTCTTTAATTTTCCTGTAGGCAGTATCTATCTTACCCCTAGTGAGATAAGCTTCTACATCCTGAAACCTTCCCGTCTAATATTGGATGAACGTTTGCTTGCTGACTCAACGCTGCGTCTCTTAAAATCTTTTAACTGCTGCTCTGTCAAGACTGCCTGCTGATTATTACGACGAAACATAAAATGTGTTGTCGCCGTGGCCCTCAGTCGTTACCTGAAATTATTAAGACTGATTCTTACCTTTAATTATTTATACTGGATCGCCATCTGACTGCTACAGCAAACTGTGGAATGAATATACTTACTTCTCTTTAACATAATTATAAGCTGCTGGTGGAGTTTCATAATACTTTGTGACTGGAATTCTTTAAGTTGAAGTTAATTTAGATTTGATAAAAGCTGAAGCTCAGTTTAGACTTTTCTTTTAAGATAACAATAAATTCCGTAAAGGATTTACGTGAATGATTTTGGGATAGAAAATTCTTAATGCATTTAATCTGGTAGAAGTTAACTATATTCTGAGAACGATCTTGACAAACAATTACAAGGAGTATAGTTCTTTACAAAAAATTCTTAAAAAGTAGCGTTGCGCTACATACCTAATTTTCCATGAAAATTACCTAACTATATTCTGAGAACGATCTTGACAAACAATTACAAGGGGCATAGTTCTTTACAAAAATTCTTAAAAACTAGCATTGCGCTACATATAGCGAGTGGCTGGCGAGCACACCGCTTCTTTCAAAGTGTTAATTCATACCTCGCTTACAGCGACCTCCTCTCATGTCTCGCTAGCTACGACTGCCTCGTCTCACATCTTACTCGCAACTGCTCGCTTCCAACGCTCAATGCTAGTTTTTAAGAATTTTTGTAAAGAACTATGCCCCTTGTAATTGTTTGTCAAGATCGTTCTCAGAATATAGTTATGTAATTTTCATGGAAAATTAGGTATGTAGCGCAACGCTACTTTTTAAGAATTTTTGTAAAGAACTATTCCCCTTGTAATTGTTTGTCAAGATCGTTCTCAGAATATAGTTAACTTCTACCAGATTAAATGCATTAAGAATTTTCTATCCCAAAATCATTCACGTAAATCCTTTACGGAATTTATTGTTATCTTAAAAGAAAAGTCTAAACTGAGCTTCAGCTTTTATCAAATCTAAATTAACTTCAACTTAAAGAATTCCAGTCACAAAGTATTATGAAACTCCACCAGCAGCTTATAATTATGTTAAAGAGAAGTAAGTATATTCATTCCACAGTTTGCTGTAGCAGTCAGATGGCGATCCAGTATAAATAATTAAAGGTAAGAATCAGTCTTAATAATTTCAGGTAACGACTGAGGGCCACGGCGACAACACATTTTATGTTTCGTCGTAATAATCAGCAGGTAGTCTTGACAGAGCAGCAGTTAAAAGATTTTAAGAGACGCAGCGTTCAGTCAGCAAGCAAACGTACATCCAATATTAGACGGGAAGGTTTCAATCCTTACATTTGTCCTCTAGCCATCCCTGCTTAGCCATTTTGCACTTCCTGTCGATCTCATTTTTGAGACGTTTCTATTCCTTTTTGCCTGCTTCATTTCCTGCATTTTTATATTTTCTCCTTTCATCAATTAAATTCAATATTTCTTCTGTTACTCAAGGATTTCTAGTAGCCCTCGTCTTTTTACTTACTTTATCCTCTGCTGCCTTCACTACTTCATCCCTCAGAGCTTCCCATTCTTCTTCTACTGTGTTTCTTTCCCGCATACCTGTCAATTGTTCCCTTATGCTCTTCTTGAAACTCTGTACAACCTCTGGTTCTTTCAGATTATCCAGATCCCACCTCCTTAAATTCCCACCTTTTTGCAGTTTCTTCAGTTTTAACTTTCGTGTAAGCAAGGATGAAATGATGATAAAGGCAATACAATACCCCGTCCCCAAACGGAGAAAATCTCCGTCAGGGCAGGAAATTCAACGGCGCTAGACCACCAGACCCTCTGATGTAAGGAATTATTATTATTATTATTATTAAGCACCCGGTTGAGAAGGGGAAGCAACATATACTTTCGTGGCTCCCTTTCTCGTTTAGAAAATGCCGCGTACCATTGTGGAACATGAGACTTTGTGCGAGCGATGTGCGATTTGAGAAGTAAAGTTTGCTAAGACGTTCCTAGACGTCACTCGCACTGAAAAAGTACATAAGGGCCAGTGTAAAATTGAGTTTGAAAAATACCCATTGTGTTACCATTCCTAGACCGGCAAGGGAACTTGATGTTCCAACAGGACAATGCACGTCCGCATGTATCCCGTGCCACCCAACGTGCTCTAGAAGGTGTAAGTCAACTACCCTGGCCAGCAAGATCTCCGGATCTGTCCCCCATTGAGCATGTTTGGGACTGGATGAAGCCTCGTCTCACGCGGTCTGCACGTCCAGCACGAACGCTGGTCCAACTGAGGCGCCAGGTGGAAATGGCATGGCAAGCCGTTCCACAGGACTACATCCAGCATCTCTACGATCGTCTCCATGGGAGAATAGCAGCCTGCATTGCTGCGAAAGGTGGATATACACTGTACTAGTGCCGACATTGTGCATGCTCTGTTGCCTGTGTCTATGTGCCTGTGGTTCTGTCAGTGTGATCATGTGATGTATCTGACCCCAGGAATGTGTCAATAAAGTTTCCCCTTCCTGGGACAATGAATTCACGGTGTTCTTATTTCAATTTCCAGGAGCGTATTACAAGGAGGGAATGTAAGTTGTATGTTCACGTCGACCTTGACTGTTCTGTCCACACAATGACACGTCAGATACGGTTGGCTCTGTGAAAAAACTTGGCACATAGAAAGTAAATGATTAAGGATATCCAACTGCCAAAGTAAACACAAATTTATAGTAATTGACACTATAAACACGAACTTGGATTTAACATACATATAACATGTTAACACTTACGTCAATAACAATGACAGGGCATGAGTGGTTTGAAAAGTTTAGAAATCACTTAGAAATTTCCATTCATTAACCACTCAGCGTTTTCCACATGTACTAGTCCCACAAGCAACAAAATGACAGTATATCTCTGCAAGTTTTAACAAATTACACATCTTATAATGACGCCCATGTAATGGTGCGCACGTATTACACAGGAGATAAAAAGAGAGTGATATCGTCCGGCCGTGGACGATGGGTTGCGCGCTTGCTTGTTTTTAATATTCTAATGTCTTCAGAGTCTGTCTTTAATATCGATATCTTTACATGCTCGCTGAATTAGTCTATAGCGTCAGTGGCGCTGGATTCATTTCTCCTAGTAAATCGTCAAAATACATAATTGCAATACATAATTAAATATTATTCATTGACAAATAAATGTCTCTTGGCCTCTTCCGTTACTCAAATCAGTGTTTTATGTGACGCGATATGGCGGTATGAAAATACAATATCTCAGCCCGACTCTGGACAAGAAGTGAGTGTGCGCCTGTCGTAAAATATTGACTGACAAAACAAAGCTAAGAGCCCAGAATGGAAGAAGGGAACGAGATGGAACCACACCGGTTGTGACAGTCATGATATTATGTCAGTGATTACAGAATCGATTCAACTTCGCAAAGAAGTTGGCAGTATGAGCAAGCTTAATATGACGTTGTACTCCCTTTCTCTTCGGTGCGTTCACTGACTGGTTTGGGAAGGGGTCACAAAGCTATTGTACCCTCTGCCATGGCAAGCCGGCCCACAGATGTTGTAACTGGCCTTCGGCATCCTGCGTACTGGCACCGAGGCAGACTTCACGTCCGAGCTGGACCCACACGTGTCCCACTGTGGACATTAGCGGACGAGCATTATCATGTTGAAAAATGACACCACGACACTGCTGCATGAGTGGGAACACGTGAGGATGTAGCATGTTCGTGGCGTACCGCTGTGCCGTCAGAGATCCTTCATTCACTTCCAGCCGTGACCTGAAGTAATACCCCATGGCTCCCCATGCCACGACACCAGAAGTGACACCGCTGTCCGTCTCCAAAATATAGGAGCAATGGGATCTACATCTGCATGATTACTCTGCAATTAACAATTAAGTGCCTGGCAGATTGTTCATCGAACCACCTTCAAACTATTTCTCTACCAGTACCATGAGAAACCAGTCCAAAATTGTAAATTTTACTTTTTGTTATTCACTCGATGACTGGTTTCGGGCCGACACTCATTTTCAAACCATCGTAACATAGTGAAAAATGGTATTTTCGAATAGGGTGAGTCGCCTAACGTTACCGATGGATATATTTCGTAAACCACATCAAATACTGACGAACCGATTCCACAGACCGAACGTGAGGAGAGGGGCTAGTGTAATTGTTTAATACAAACCATACAAAAATGCACGAAAGTATGTTTTTTTAACACAAACCTACGTTTTTTTAAAATGGAACCACGTTAGTTTTGTTAGCACATCCGAACATGTAAACAAATACGTAATCAGTGCCGTTTGTTGCATTGTAAGATATTAATTACATCCGGAGATATTGTAACCTAAAGTTGACGCTTGAAACCTCCGACGTTCAGTTGCGTGTTGTAACAAACACGGGCCACGGTCGGCGAGCAGCATCTGCAGGGGCATGTTTACGATGACGACCGTGTTTACGAGTGTGGCTGTAGTGCACTGTTGTGGTTTGGTCAAGATGTCGCAGTGTCCGCATGTAGCGCTTGCTGCTATTGTTATTCTGCACTCGTCTCCGCACGCAGACCAACTGTAGTACACCTTGTTACCAGACGTCTGTGATAGTGTAGTGTTGTAGGAACTGTGACCATGGTGTATTCGAACTCTTAAAAGGCGGAGATGATACTCATCTATGGCGAGTGTCGACGAAATGCATCTGAAGCCAGCAGGGTCCAGGCAGAACGGTACCCGGACAGAGAGCATCCAACCTGCCGCACATTGCAAAACATCTACCGTCAACTGTATGCAACAGGTGTGGTCGTAGCACGCAAACGGGTCCGTAACAGGCCCGTCACAGGAGAAGCGGGTGCAGTTGGTGTGTTAGCTGCTGTTGCCATGAATCCACACATGAGTACACGGGACATTGCAAGAGCCGGTGGACTGAGTCAAAGTAGTGTCAAGCGCATACTGCATCGTCACCGCTTTCACCCTTTTCATGTGTCGCTACATTAGCAATTACATGATGACTTTAATCATCGAGTGCAACTCTCTCAATGGGCATTAACAGACAATGCGTTGCAGTCCTACCTGTTTACCGATGAAGCGGGTTTCACAAACCATGGGGTAGTAAATCTACGGAACATGCGTTACTGGTCCGTGGACAATCCTCGCTGGCTCAGACAGGTAGAGCGACAGCGACCGTGGACTGTAAATGTATGGTGCTGAATCATTGGCGACCACCTCATTGGTCTTCACTTCATTGCAGGGGCCCAAACAGCTGCAACAAACATCGCGTTTCTACAGAATGATCTGCCAACTTTGCTCGAAAATGTCCCACTGGAAACGCGTCGACGTATGTGGTATCAGCATGATGATGCACCTGCACATTCCGCAATTAACACTAGGCTGACCCTTGACAGGATGTTCGACGGGCGTTTCATAGGACGTGGACGACGCATAAATTGGCCAGTCCTTTCTCCAGATCTTACACCTCTGGACTTCTTTCTGTGGGGTACGTTAAAGGAGAATGTGTACCGTGATGTGGCTACAACCCCAGAGGATATGAAACAATGTATTGCGGCAACCTGCGGCGACATTACACCAGATGTACTGCGGCGTGTACGACATTCATTACGCCAGAGATTGCAATTGTGTGCAGCAAATGATGGCCACCACATTGAACATCTATTGGCCTGACATGTCGGGACACACTCTATTCCACTCCGTAATTGAAAACGGAAACCACGTGTGTACGTGTACCTCACCCCTCATGGTAATGTACTTGTGTGTCAGTGAAAAAGACCAATAAAAAGGTGATAGAATGTGGACGTAATGTGCTGTTCCAGTCTCATCTGTACTTAAGGTCCATCACCGTTCCCTTTGGATCCCTACGTAATTCGGTGCTCTCCGATACACTCGATTGAACAGCGGTGGAGTGGTACTCAATCGTCAACTTTAGGTTACAATATCTCCGGATGTAATTAACATTTTACTATGCAACAAACGGCACTGATTACGTATTTGCTTATATGTTCAGATGTGCCAACAAAACTAACGGGGTTCCATTTTTAAAAAACGTAGGTTTGTGTTAAACATACTTCCGCACATTTTTTTATGGTTTGTATTAACCAGTTACACTAGCCCCTCTCCTCACGTTCGGTATGAGGAATCGATTCGTCAGTATTTGATGTGGTTTACGAAATATATCCAGCAGCAGCGGTAATGTTAGGTGACTCACCCTATATATATATATATATATATATATATATATATATATATATATATATATATATATATATATATATATATATATATATATAAGATAACCGTGCAGCTAGGTAGAATGAATTCACAATGAAATTAATACCCTTAGCTGCATTCAGGCGTCCATATACGTCGACGGGAACAGTTGAAAATGTGTGGCCCGACCGGACTCGATCCCTGGATCTGCCGCTTACATGGCAGACACTCTATCCAGCTGAGCCACCGAGGACACAGAGGATAGGGCGACTGCTGCGATGTGTCTCTGGCACGCCCCCCGTAAGGCCCACATTCCCAGGTCATTGTCCCGCATTACTAATATAGTCGAGTCCCGATCGGGCCACACATTTTCAACCGTCCCCGTCGACGTATATGGACGCCTGTGCATAGCTAAGGATATTCATTTCATTATATTGATTTGATTGTAAATTCATTTTCTAACACGTCAAAACAATGTCGAAAATGTGCAACGAACTGTTACAGCGTACACAGATTACTATCTATGCCGAAACTTTATATTTTCTATTTGTACGGTACTTACACTGTAAAGAATTGAAATAATGCTTAGTATATTGTATTTATCAATGTTTTTCTAAAATGCATGAAAAGAAAAAGCAAAGGAAAATTTCCATAAAGGGACAGAACTGAATACAGAAGAAATTCGTGTATAAAATTACGTACTTTCATTATTTTGCAGTTGACAATTTACACATTCTGGGCTGATTTTCATTGTAAAGTAGAGGAAATAGTAGTTGTCTCGCAAACTTTATAAACGTCACGGTTTTACACTTAGATGTTTGTTTCAAAGTTTCTATAAAAAACGAACTTGGTTTACGTTCTTGAAAGGTTCTCCGCCGACGCATAGTTTGGCAGCAAAGAACTTGTAACGCATAATTTGGTCAAATTTTGGCGGGAATAGCTAGTGATGCACCGCAGAACCTGTTTTGATGCAGTCTTCTCGATATGTGATTTCGTTTTCTTTCTCGATGGGCCGATTTTACGTAGAATGGGACAATATTGTTCGCGTGTAGCTGCCGAGGGCTAACGTATTACGAAATCCTAAACGCTGTAATTACAATCCTTGCTTGGAAAGCTGTTTGCAGAATCCTTGTGGACGCTATAAGTCCAATCCTTTCTTCTAAATTTATTTGAATCTCAAATTTTTCTTCTCTGTCCTATGCATGCCTTTTTATGAAAATTTTAAAAAAATATTATGGCCATATTTTGGTGTATTTGCAGTGTAAGTACAGCAAAAATTGGAAATGAAAAAAAATTTCAGCGAAGGGACTGGAGGACACCGTCCTTGTACTGCCGTCCCGTACTCCTTCCGCTGCCCCAACGGCTACCGGACAATAACGCTGTCGTAACAGCCTCATGCCTCGCTCGACCCGCATCAAAAACGCTACTCACTGTAAACGCTCGGCTGCGGCTCCAATTTCTGTCACTTTCATTTCCGGCCGAACCCTGTATATTCCATGAATTTGGACGGAATCGGCGATAACGAGTAGTCGCGGTCCCCTTACGAGATTATTACCAAACATGAGGAATTTTGAATTCTGAAATTAATTCTATTTGGCCCTCTTTCTTTGCGATACGAACTGTCCTGGACAGCCGTTGTGGTGTTACAATCACGTCATATGGCTTCAAAAGCCTCCGAGTTGTAGGCTGCCTACGCCTGGGGCGATACTTCTCTAGTCCAGCTTCTGCTAGTCTGGCGCAGAATGACAGAGAATCTTGTAGGGAATCCATTACTTGCTGTCCGATGGCAGTCACAGATTTGAGGGGGTAACGATGTGTTGGGTGCACCATGCGGCCACTTTATTTTGTGTTGGTAAGACGTGGTCCACGTGAACATTAAGGAGCATGCATACCCTCATGTTCCCATGTAGTCCAACATCGCGCCACCTACATTCCAAAGGCCCCAGAAATGTGGATATTTGCAAGATTCGCCCTATTGCCCAAATGGAGATCCACAATGAGGCCGCTATCAAACTCTGTCAGGTACTGATAACGCTGTCTCACACGAGTATGCGACATCTCTGTGTCCTTGGCAGCGACCACTCAACATTTGCCCCTGTTGACGCCCTTGTACAACCTACCACAGCTGGCCGTTTTACCTGTCACGGAGAACCGTAACTAATCATTTACATATCCTTCTATTGTGTATACGTTTACTAAGTTACATTGGCATCCAACCATATCTTCTGGCTGATAGCTGTTTTTGTCAGACAGTTTAATAATACAGAGCACTCGACTTTCAACGCAGTGACGGAGCTCTTCTCCTGTTGCAGCACTTTGCTTTCACAGAGTTCATACAATTTGCCATTTATTTACGCATGTTAACTCGGAGCATACTTTAATTTTGTGTTCCAGTCTACAAATCTGTCTTGAAGGATAATGGCGCCGCATCCGTGCGATATATTTCGGTGACGTTCATCGTAACTGTTTCTCTTTAATTCATTCTGGATTGTGAAAATTCCAGCGACGCCAGTACTCCATTCTACGAGAGCAAGTCAAAAATTATGTACACTTTTGCTATAGCGCTTCTAACATTGCGCACGCTGTCTTCTGTTCTCGCACATGTCGTTGTTATACTGTTGTGGTAATGCAGTAATAGTTTGATTTTATGTCCGCCATTGTTCTTCCTTCAGTTGCAGGAGGCAGCTCCGTTAGAAGTGTGCACCAAAGAGGGACAACGGGCGGTGATCCGAGTCCTCTGGTCGTAGGGTGGCAAAGGGGCAGACATTCATCGCAGACTATCATTGCAATATGGGAGAAGTGCACTATCACGTAAAACTGTGTTTTTGTGGACCGATAAGTTTATAAGTGGTCGAACAAGTGTAACGCATGGAGAGGGAGCGGGACGGGCATCAATTTCCACTATAGGCGACAACATTCAGCAAGCGTGAAGGATCGTTCTGGCGAGTAGGTGAATCACTATCGATGAGGTAGCATCCGCTTTGAACATCAGCCATGGCTCCGCCCATCACATCATCCACGACGAGCTCGGTTTCCATAAGGTTTGTGCACGTTGGGTACCAAGAAACCTACTAACGATAGTAAGCTCACCCGTATTAGGATCTGTCAACGCTTACTCACTGGCTTCAGCAACGAAGGTGATATATATTTGAACATAATTGTCAAACTTTATTTTCAAATTGTATCTAGAATATAGTAGAAGTTTTGTTGCAATTGTGTAGAGGAAAGTCGTTCACGTAACACACATACATGTAAAAACACTAAAACTTTACAGAATTGTATACTTACACTGTATTATATCTTCGACTCTAGTCACGACTACTTGCTATAATTTTTGCAGGGTCCAGTATAGCATAATTACACTGTAATGTCGGGTAAAACAGACACCGCGAAAGAACGTAAACAACTGCTTCCGTTCGCTACCTTACAGGCACAGCCACACGGTAGGCCTTAACGTAACGTTGCCACATTTCGGTCCTCCGGCCTCTAATACAAGCGGCCGTGGTCTTTGCCGCCGATGCAACGTCTTTGGCGCTAGTGTATCTGATGCCACAAGCACAGTGGCGCGGTCCGCGGGATGAAAAGGATGTAGCGAGAGAGGCAGCGTCAATTTTTCGTCTCACGCTGAAGATGGCCTAGCAGTACGTGGCCAAAAATTTAGGAGGAGTGGAATTTATGTGGCTGCACGTCCGAAATTTAGTGGATTGGTAATTTTGTTATTTAAATATGACAAAAAAATGCCTCTGAGCACTATGGGACTTAACATCTATGGTCACCAGTCCCCTAGAACTTAGAACTACTTAAACCTAACTAACCTAAGGACATCACACACATTCATGCCCGAGGCAGGATTCGAACCTGCGACCGTAGCAGTAGCGCGGTTTAAATATCACACTGAGGTTGTTGTTGTGGCCTTTAGTCCTGAGACTTGTTTGATGCAGCTCTCCATGCTACTCTATCCTGTGCAAGCTTCTTCATCTCCCAGTACCTACTGCAGCCTACATGCTTCTGAATCTGCTTAGTGTATTCATCTCTTGGTCTCCCTCTACGATTTTTACCCTCAAGCTGCCCTCCAGTACTAGATTGGTGATCCTTTGATGCCTCAGAACATGTCCTACCAACCGATCCCTTCTTCTTGTCAAGTTGTGCCACAAACTCCTCTTCTCCCCAATTCTATTCAATACCACCTCATTAGTTATGTGATCTACCCATCTAATGTTCAGCATTCTTCTGTAGCACCACATTTCGAAAGCTTCTGTTCTCTTGTTGTCTATACTATTTATCTTCCATCTTTCACTTCCATACATGGCTACACTCCATACAAATACTTTCAGAAACGACTTCCTGACACTTAAATCTTTACTCGATGTTAACAAATTTCTCTTCTTCAGAAAAACTTTCCTTTCCATTTTATATACTTTCTACTTCGACCATCATCAGTTATTTTGCTCCCCAAATAGCAAAACTCCTTTACCACTTTAAGTGTCTCATTTCCTAATCAAATTCCCTCAGAATCATCGGAATTAATTCAACTACATTCCAGTATCGTCGTTTTGCTTTTATTGACGTTCATCTTATTCCCTCCTTTAAAGACACTGTCCATTCCGTTCAACTGCTCTTCCAAGTCCTTTTCTGTCTCTGACAGAATTACAATGCTATCGGTGAACCTCAAAGTTTTTATTTCTTCTCCATGGATTTTAATATCTACTCCGAACAGTTTGATTTAACTGAAGTATGGTATGATGACTGTTGATTTTATGAAGGATGATATTGTGACGTCGCAAGTTATTACGGGATAACATTTATTGCAATAAGATACGCAGATGTGGAGCCGATAGCTGTGATGAAGCTGCAGGAAGACGGCTCTGCTATGAATCACTGCGCAGCTGACGCTATGTGGCCATGCGAACGGGCTACCCTGTCACCTAGTACGACCGTATATTCATACCCCGTACGAAACTAAATAAACCATAGTAAATATTAACCAATTGTTTTCAAACTTGGTATACAACTTTTTGCGATTCAGTAGAAGATCTCATAAAAATTACAGATTTCTAACTATTATAGTTTCGGAGATTGAGAAAATTACCTAAAAACCATAAAAGCGACACTTAGGGTGTAAAATTCAGTTAGGAACAATAACCGTTTGTCTTTAGCTATCAATTGAATTCATAACCAAAGTTCTCAATGTGTTGAATGATCTAATTGGGATTTTTATTTCAAAAATTTCAATTATTTCGCATTTCATACTATGAAATTCGTGAAAAATTAATATATGTTTATTATGTTGTTGTGGGAATAAATGGGAATGAATGAGAGTATATGTGGGACATACGTAAAATTTGATTTTACTGTCTGTAAAACGTTACGCAGTCGGATCGTGGGAAAGCTGTATTGTGCCCACATTGCTTCAAAAATGGTTCAAATGGCTCTGAGCACTATGGGATTTAACTTCTAAGGTCATCAGTCCCCTAGAACTTAAAACTACTGAAACCTAAGGATATCACACACATCCATGCCGAAGACAGGATTCGAACCTGCGACCGTAGCGGTCGCGTGGCTCCAAACTGTAGCGCCTAGAACAGCTCGGCCACACCGGCCGGCCCTGATTTGCTATATGACGTATGTCGAGGCGTGTTTGCTTTTCTAAGAAAGCAGCCAGAATATCAGTTTCTAAATTAATTTCAAGATTATTTTTATTTTCGGTATTTTTACTAAACATTATATTAATATTTGCATTGGCTTAGGCTAGTTTTAGAGCGAGAGTTATCAGGATTAAGCTGTTCCCGCGCGTAGAAACTTAGATATGCAGAGAGTGGGGAGGCATCGAGAGAGTCGATCGCCAGCTACCGGAAGCGAAAGGTCATGGCAAATGTCACGATGCTCATTATGTGTAAAATGAAGAAATACTGAGTTTTCGCGTTTAGTACGAGTCGTGACTGCAGCTGTCGCAGTTACGAACATTTTGATGAAAGTTTGAAGTTTCCGGATTGTTTTGTTGGAAAGTTGAACTTTCGGCCTTAGTGAAAATTCCGCATGGCACATTCTGTATTCATTTATGGTGTATTTGGAGAGTACGTCTTTTATGTAAGACCTCTGAATGAGACTGAATATAGAAATCGCATATAGTGGTGAATCAGAGACTGTGAGATCGCAAACATGAACGGGTGTAGATTTCTGGCTGCTTTGGTGTGAAATTTGTTGTTTTACTGGGAACTGAGAATGATAGAATAGTACCTCACTAAATGTGCTCTAGATAGCCGTAAACGTGTGTTATTAAGCAGTAAACAGTACTGGTGTTGACATTTTAGGACGCTTATTTCAGTTAAAAATACACCATATTACCACTCGAAATCTTGATAAATGGGAACTTTCAGGAACTTTTTCCAGAACTAGAGTTACGCGGACTCTGCTGGGTAGGTATTAGGCGGCGTTTCCTTGAACGGTGTCCTCCCCGATAGCTGAGTGGTCAGCGCGGCGGTCCGTCACGCCAAGGGGCCCGGGTTCGATTCCCGGTTGAGTCAGAGATCTTCTCCACTCAGGGACTGGGTGTTGTGTTGTCCTCCTTATCATTTCATCACCATCAGTGGAAGGCAACGGGAAACCACCACTGGAATCGCTTCTCTAGACGCTCATGCGGTCCACCTCTCTGACGGGGCTTGCCCCATGACAGAGGCAGAACACAATGTTTCATCAACGCTGCTTTTTTCGCCGTCCAAGAAGTACCTACGATTGCAGAGTGAAGGGACGTCGAGCAGAAGTCGTACTGAGGTAGGTGTGTAAGGTGTCAGGCAAATCCAACACCTTCCATGAAAACCCTGACATGATGGAAAATCCGGCAGTATGTCACATAGCTCCGAATAAATCCTAACATTAAATTAACCAAAGTAATACGATCAACGAGTGAGCAAATGGAATACCACAAACTAACACAAGAACGCCTAAATGCATGTCATACCTTCCCACCGCGAAACAGACGCAGTTCCGAGGGAAGAAACGAGAACAGAAGCCGAGAGCAGAGTCGTGTAGGCTAGGAGGCCCTACAATAAGGGACGGATGCCCATGTCGCCCGGTGAGACTTTTTCGCGTCTCTGTTACGTAGCAAACATTAAAAACATTGCCTCACCACGAAAAGTATAAAGTTTCTCATTGGATAGACAGAATTTTTGTAGGCGGAGCTTAAGGTTAACATTGAGACCCTGATTGGTCAGTTGAAAACACAGCCAGATAGCTTTTCTAAAACCAACTTCGGTAAATTGTAGTAAGGAGAAGTTAGAAAGAGAAGCCACATCAGCCACTGTACTTTACGACAAGTTACGTAAGTAATTAAAGATAATTGAGAGTCACTGTAGACCATTTTTGATAGTTTTCTCTTTCGTGAAACTTAATTTAATCCTAGATTATAGGTGTGATATGGCATAGGTCATCCTTCGATCCATTGCAGAACTTGGAAACCCATTCAGGGAATATTCGTTCACATTTTTGTTGAACGCAGTTGCTCTTTACCATCCTGTATTAAACACTTCCTTTTATCAATAGTGCAATTTATGAACAATGTTTTGTGAATAGAATAAAATTTCCAATGGTAAACTTAACTGCTTTTTCGACGTTATTTTACCAGCTAACTAAAAATAGGAAAGTCTTGAACTCCTTCCGCTAAATTTAGTTAGTACTAAGGTTCTCTTACAGGGAGTACAGTGGAGCTGACGCTGAAATCATTAAGTATTTGATTATGTCATCGCTACTCTCACTGAACTCTTCTGAACTCTACATGTCATGTGTGGTCTGGCGCCTCCTTACCAGCAACAGGTCCCAGGTTCAAACTAGTCAATTCCCTAAAAAACACGCTCAGAGCGTCGTTGCGCGAAAGTGGTAGGGAGACACGACTTAGAACAAACAGACACTACGCAGAATGTTAGAAGTGGACATTTAATATGAAGAGCATGACGAATGTTCGAGACACATATATTTTTACCCGCCCTGCCGCAATATGATGATTGTTAATTTTACTTGAGGAGCCTATACCTTGCATATACACTCCTGGAAATGGAAAAAAGAACACATTGACACCGGTGTGTCAGACCCACCATACTTGCTCCGGACAATGCGAGAGGGCTGTACAAGCAATGATCACACGCACGGCACAGCGGACACACCAGGAACCGCGGTGTTGGCCGTCGAATGGCGCTAGCTGCGCAGCATTTGTGCACCGCCGCCGTCAGTGTCAGCCAGTTTTCCGTGGTATACGGATCTCCATCGCAATCTTTAACACTGGTAGCATGCAGCGAAAGCGTGGACGTGAACCGTATGTGCAGTTGACGGACTTTGAGCGAGGGCGTATAGTGGGCATGCGGGAGGCCGGGTGGACGTACCGCCGAATTGCTCAAAACGTGGGGCGTGAGGTCTCCACAGTACATCGATGTTGTCGCCAGTGGTCGGCGGAAGGTGCACGTGCCCGTCGACCTGGGACCGGACCGCAGCGACGCACGGATGCACGCCAAGACCGTAGGATCCTACGCAGTGCCGTAGGGGACCGCACCGCCACTTCCCAGCAAATTAGGGACACTGTTGCTCCTGGGGTATCGGCGAGGACCATTCGCAACCGTCTCCATGAAGCTGGGCTACGGTCCAGCACACCGTTAGGCAGTCTTCCGCTCACGCCCTAACATCGTGCAGCCCGCCTCCAGTGGTGTCGCGACAGGCGTGAATGGAGGGACGAATGGAGACGTGTCGTCTTCAGCGATGAGAGTCGCTTCTGCCTTGGTGCCAATGATGGTCGTATGCGTGTTTGGCGCCGTGCAGGTGAGCGCCACAAACAGGACTGCATACGACCGAGGCACACAGGGCCAACACCCGGCATCATGGTGTGGGGAGCGATCTCCTACACTGGCCGTACACCTCTGGTGATCGTCGAGGGGACACTGAATAGTGCACGGTACATCCAAACCATCATCGAACCCATCGTTCTACCATTCCTAGACCGGCAAGGGAACTTGCTGTTCCAACAGGACAATGCACGTCCGCATGTATCCCGTGCCACACAACGTGCTCTAGAAGGTGTAAGTCAACTACCCTGGCCCACAAGATCTCCGGATCTGTCCCCCATTGAGCAAGTTTGGGACTGGATGAAGCGTCGTCTCACGCGGTCTGCACGTCCAGCACGAACGATGGTCCAACTGACGCGCCAGGTGGAAATGGCATGGCAAGCCGTTTCACAGGACTACATCCAGCATCTCTACGATCGTCTCCATGGGAGAATAGCAGCCTGCATTGCTGCGAAAGGTGGATATACACTGTACTAGTGCCGACATTGTGCATGCTCTGTTGCCTGTGTCTATGTACCTGTGGTTCTGTCAGTGTGATGTATCTGACCCCAGGAATGTGTCAATAAAGTTTCCCCTTCCTGGGACAATGAATTCACGGTGTTCGTATTTCAATTTCCAGGAGTGTACTTGTTCAGTTAATTGGAGGATTGTGTGAGGGTGTACCAAAGGAGAAATGTATGTTCGGTAAATTCATGTCGATGAAGATAAGTGCTTACGGAAATCAGTCGAGACCCATGACGTTCAAGGATTTGCAGAGATTTATACACTGAATAGTATACTTCACCCACTTCAGTCTGGAGTGTGCCGAGGCGACAGTAGAACCTGTAAGACCACGTTCACCGGCTGTATTACAGGAGTACAGTTTTGTCCCAGATGCAAAACGTTCTCAGTTGAGCAGACCAGCGCTACAGAGCCCGAACGGGCGCAGCATTCACCTTGTGCCCGATGCCGGAATGTGTGTCAGGGAGTCCGTGTTGCCGACTCACGCCACGCCTGTGGCCGGCCACTTAAGCTACGGCCTGCATCAGGGCGCCACCGGTTTTACTCTGCTCAAAATGTAATCAGTGTAGGACTGGCCCATGTATCTCATTTGATCCATTGTATTTGGATTTTGAAAGCCTGCAACTGTAGAAACAATAGGTTTGTTTATAAATAAGTAAATATTCTGCTACCAGTCACGATTTTTCTTTATTTTACTTTTCGCACTACGCGTTTCGAGAAATAATTCCCATTTTCAAGAGCGTTTTTTGTGTGGATTAAGACATTTCTTTTGGTGTTGTTTCTTTTGATTTCGCCACTAACTTCACGAAAAGGAATTGATACCCAAAAAATCGCGTGTTTCCTATGTATTGCAGTAAAAGTAAACGACATGAAGCAGACTCACACACACTGACAACGTCGAAAGAAATGGCTTAATACACACAAAAAACGCCCTTGAAAATGGGAATTATTTCTCGAAACGCGTCGTGCGAAAAGTAAAACAAAGAAAAATCGTGATTGGTAGCAGAAGATTTATTTCTTTATAAACAAACCTATTGGCCCATGTATGTTAGAAACGACATGCTTCTTCAATGTCACTGTGCTCAATTTTAAAAATTCTGGAACCATGTTTTACGACTGTAAGGCGATATTTAAGTTCGTATTAACTCTGATTTAGGGTTTTCTGTATCACGTCAAATTTTTGTGTATGTCACATCTGAAGGCTTTCTCTAATATGGAATTCCTTTAAAAGCATTAAAAATACATTATTTATTTCGAAACTTCGCACAGAATCACTACAAACGCCATTTGAGTGTACTGTCACAAAAATACAACGCATCTATGACAATTTAATTTCTCTTCGCTGACTTCAGTGCATTAAGTCCTTCCTGACATGGTGCGAAATTTCTCTTCTTTGATCATTTCTCTTCACCAGCTCAATATCTCTTTAGTATGAAACAGTAGACAGCCATCAGGTTTGCAATCCAGCTTCCCTGGCTTCTCTTTTCCAACTCCTTGATGTTCTGGTGGAACCGTTGTCTTTGTTCTTCACTGACTTCGCCAAGATTCGCAGGGAAAAATATCGGTATTTGAGTGTGTAAAATGAAGCTTTACATTCGTGTTACATCCTAATTTCGTGAAACTTTATAATATTGTTTTAACCGTGGTTTTATAATTTGGGTGCTTTTTGCTGCCCACAAAGTTGTCCTCTACTTCTTTAAACGAAACCCAAGCCCTTCTTTCCATTAGATTCATTGTACTTTCAAATAGTTTTTCAATAAATTTCTGACCTTCGGCCCCACAAATATTCCTTCTTTAATTTTCTCATAAGGTACTTTTGGACATATTGTATTAAGTACAGGAAGTACTCACTAGCCTTTGGAAGTACTTCAGATAACTGTTTCAATAAGCCAATCTCGATATGAAGACCATGTTACAATAATTTGCTTGGCTGGACAATTGTTTCATTTATTATACTATGTGAACCGGGTCGCAGTTTTTTTTTTTTTTTACCCAGTTATTTATGTTTCAATGTTTATCTCTGTTTCGTCTGTCCCACTCAGAAACGAAATACGGCATTTTTGTGTAGCTGTATTGTTGACCAACCAACATGCCAACTGCTTTCAAATCCCCACATATTGTCCAAGAATACTTTTCGTAGTTCACATATCTCAAAACGGCTTTGAGGTTTTTATACGTCTCCTTATCGTGTACTAAATGGGAAACAGATACTGAAGAGAAACAATATTTAGAATTATTTTACGTGGACAATTGCAATAGTTTGCTCCAACATCACATTATCTTTTACACTGAAGAGCCAAAGAAACTGATACACTCTGCCGAACGTCTGTATGGCTCCCGTGAGCACGCAGAAGTGCAGCAACACGACGTGGCATGGACTCGACTAATGTCTGAAGTAGTGCTGGGGAATTGACACCATGACTCCTCCAGGGTTGTCCATAAATCTGTAAGAGTACGAAAGGTAGAGATCTCTTCTGATTAGCACATTGCAAGGCAACCCAGGTATGCTCAGTAAAGTTCATGTCCGGGGAAAGTGGTGGCTAGCGGAAGTGTTTAAATACAGTTGAGTGTTCCTGGAGCCACTCTGTACCAACTGTGGACGTGTGGGTGTCGCATTGTCCTGACGGAACCATCCAAGTCTGTCGGAATGCACATTGGACATGAATGGATGCAGTATGCTTACGCAGATGTCACCTGACAGAGTCGTATCGAGACGTATCAGGAGTTCCATATTAGTCAAACTGCACAGGCCCCACGCAATTACAGAGCCTCCACCTGCTTGAACAGTCCCTTGCTGACATGCACGGTCTATGGATTGTGAGGTTGTCTCCATACCCGTACACGTCCATCCGCTCGATACAATTTGAACCGAGACTCGTCCGTCCAGACACCCTAATTCCAGCCATCAATAATCAAAGACGAGGAGTAAAGCTTTGTGTCGTGAAGTCATCGAGGGTACACGAGTGGGCCTTCGTCTCCTAAAACCGATATCGATGATGTTTCTTTGAATGGTTCGGATCCTAACACTTGTTGATGGCCCAGCATTGAAAATTGCAGCAATTTGCGGAAGGACTGCACTTCTGTCACGCTGAGCGAGTCTGTTGAATCGTCGTTGGTCCTGTTCTTCCAGGATCTTTTTCCGGCCCCAGTGATGTCAGAGATACGATGTTTTATCGGATTCCTGAAATTCACGGTACACTCGTGAAATGGTCATACGGGAGAATCCCCACTCCATCGCTACCTCGGGAGATGCTGTGTCTCATCGCTCGTGCGCCGACTATAACACCACGTTGAAATTCACTTACATCTTGATAACTTGCCACTGTAACAGCAGTAACCGATCTAACAACTGCACGAGACACTTGTTGTCTTATATAGGCGTTGCCGACCGCAGCGCTGTGTTCTGCCTGTTTACATATCTCCGTATTTAAATACGCATGCCTATACCAGTTTCCTTCGTGCGTCAGTGTATAATGAGGGGGAGATTTACATAATAATGAACTTGAATTACTGTTGACCCTGAACTGAAATCGGTGTAAAGGGAATCTGTCAAATGTTTTTTCCCCTTTTTATGTTGCTTCCTTTTTGTTTTCCTCCTAGCCTCTACCTGTACGAATTTATCTAAATGTGAGTTATTTATGAACTTAACAATTACCAACGAAGAGACATATAGGATTGTACTTTTCATTTTTTCTAAGACGACGACTATCTCACTGAGACAACGACTAATTGTAGCCTGCTTGCTAAATTACTTACGAAGCCCCAGTCGTCAATGCGAACATTATTGGCGAGCGTCATACACGTAAAACCCACGGTTGCAGTATAATTGACCAAGTCAGCTACTTGTAAATATTGATATTTTGTGTTACCAATATTTGATTTGAACTGCAACTGCATAACGCGTGCCATAAAAATTGGATTACAGTATTGAGCCAAACAAATTTCCATTATGTAAAGGTACACCTTTCAGGCTAAATTTGGATGAATCTATAAACAGCCTCCGCTAGCTTGGATCGTAAGTGACGTTAATGAAATTCAATAAAACCTCAGTATCATAACAAAAAAATGGTATTCTTCTTTAAAGAAGTTTTTTGCTTTCAGTCTTGACCGAAGCAATTTAGTGGGATCTTGCCAGACTGAAGTAACAAGTTAAATCATTTAGATCTTTCAGAATAAATAATTTTGGTACAGAATCTGCTTCTGACATATAATCGTCACCATCACATTCATTTTCCAACCTGCTCTCCTGTAGATATTCAAGAATTGCGCATGGAATTGGAATATGGAGAGATTCACTATCGTAATTCATCGTAAGGCCGAAGAAATGTGAGGATATTTTATACGATTCCTATTTTTTGGGTTACAGCCTTCAGTGTTAACCATACTAAAGTGACCATCATGTACATGATTTTGGAGCTCCCTCCAAACCATGGGAATTGCAAAAGGCGTTGATTTCCGTTTCCCGTTATTCCATTCTGTCCTTCAACACATGTATGGCAGGGTATTGATCACGAAGCCTTGTACTAAAGTACGCATAGTAGACATTTATCATGAATTTATTAATGTCGTGCCCTTGCTTAGAAGTTACATAGCTATCACAAACATATCAGACTGTTTAAATTATTCTAACACTTGTGGGAACTAATTTCTAGAAAACGACAAACTTCATATAGCAGTACAAATATAACCTCAACGTCAACAAATTAATGTTTCCCGTCTAACAGCCAGATGAGTACGACAAGCCTGGCCAAATAATCCTGAAAGGTCTCTGTTGGATTCCTTTCATGTTAATTTCTTAAATATGATGTCATTTACGGCATACATTCCACTTCTAAATTTACTGTGGTGTTACTGACTATCTGGGAGGAGACTGAGCAGTGAAACGTGTTACTTTTACACATAAACAAGAACGATCTGTCACATTACTACACTGTAAAGCACAGTTTATATGTAATTCATGTCACACAGTCTCATACGGAACCTACATCCGCTTTCTTTTATATACTGTATATGATAAGATACTGTCACTCCCCTTCCCTTCTGTGTGAAAGAATGAATGAGCAAACGTATTTCTAGTTGCATGCTTGATGGTAGCAGACAAGCCTGTCTGCTAGAGAACAGTAGGGCCAACGTTGGAACAGGTAGCTACGCTTTCTAGAAGCAAAGAGGATTCTATTCTTAGTATGGTCCTGTCCATCCCTTGCCATGTTGGTATAGGGAGCTGCCTCTCTGGTCACTTCCGTTTGTATTTGTAAAGCACGCTCGGTAGGAGCCCAGCAGGGCACTCTGTCCGCGGCGACCGTCTGAAGTGGTAAGATCTCCGGCTAAGCGCGTGTCTGCTAAGTCCGTAGGACAATGGATTTCTTAAGTTCAGCCTACCTGAAAATTTAATCACCTTTATTTCAGGTTTAGATCTAAAATATCTAATGTTATCTTAAATTGCAACGCATCGTAATTCGAGTATGAAGTTCAGAATATCTTCCAGTAGTTGCTTTGTCACTACTTTGTGAGTAAAGTGGAACCACATGTTGATAATCCGTAACTCTAACTAAGATCATCAATCTTAAATGCGAATGTGCGTGAGATTATAACGCCTCGTCTTGACAATATTTTTCAATATAGCAACTTTTCTTTATTTTCAAACCACGTGGGGTGTACTTTGTGAGACCAATAGCACGTGCTTATACAGTTGTTTGACCCATCAGATTAATAGTAAGACGACAGTTAACAGTTCGAGGTTTTTTTTTGTAAATTGCGTTTTGATGTAATTTATTTTAATTATCAAAATTATTCTGGAGTTACACTCTTTGTGTAAACCAAGTTGACCACGTGAAGCATGTGGTGTAATCATCAAAGCAGCCCTCAGCTGTTCTTTTCGGGATGGTTTCACAGAGAGTTAGTATGAATTTAGTATACCAGTGTGTGGTAATTACATGACGGACAGGATTGCGCTACGAATGTAACTTCTTTGGGTGAAAATTGAATTGTGGTTAATTTCCTGTTGCATATGTTTCAACGTTCTTTGTGTGTTATTTTATGAATGCAGTGCTGTATGCAGTCTCCCAATCTTGGTTGGCTCCATATTTGATGTGTTCCGTAAGATTACTAACTCACATTTTCACAGTCCTAAATAAGGCACCAGTTTAGCTATGAATTAAGTTTAAAATGCTGAAACTTCACTGATCAATGTTAAAATAAATTTCCAAATATAAACTGATTTATTTCTTTTTATTTAAATTCTCTTTTATATACACTCTTTGGAAATGGAAAAAAGAACACATTGAGACCGGTGTGTCAGACCCATCATACTTGCTCCGGACACTGCGAGAGGGCTGTACAAGCAATGATCACACGCACGGCACAGCGGACACACCAGGAACCGCGGTGTTAGCCGTCGAATGGCGCTAGCTGCGCAGCATTTGTGCATCGCCGCCGTCAGTGTCAGCCAGTTTGCCGTGGCATACAGAGCTCCATCGCAGTCTTTAACACTGGTAGCATGCCGCGACAGTGTGGACGTGAACCGTATGTGCAGTTGACGGACTTTGAGCGAGGGCATATAGTGGGCATGCGGGAGGACGGGTGGACGTACCGCCGAATTGCTCAACACGTGGGGCGTGAGGTCTCCACAGTACATCGATGTTGTCGCCAGTGGTCGGCGGAAGGTGCACGTGCCCGTCGACCTGGGACTGGACCGCAGCAACGCACGGATGCACGCCAAGACCGTAGGATCCTACGCAGTGCCGTAGGGGACCGCACCGCCACTTCCCAGCAAATTAGGGACACTGTTGCTCTTGGGGTATCGGCGAGGACCATTCGCAACAGTCTCCATGAAGCTGGGCTATGGTCCCGCACACCGTTAGGCCGTCTTCCGCTCACGCCCCAACATCGTGCAGCCCGCCTCCAGTGGTGTCGCAACAGGCGTGAATGGAGGGACGAATGGAGACGTGTCGTCTTCAGCGATGAGAGTCGCTTCTGCCTTGGTGCTAATGATGGTCGTATGCGTGTTTGGCGCCGTGCAGGTGAGCGCCACAATCAGGACTGCATACGACCGAGGCACACAGGGCCAACACCCAGCATCATGATGTGAGGAGCGATCTCCTACACTGGCCATACACCTCTGGTGATCGTCGAGGGTACACTGAATAGTGCATGGTACATCCAAACCGTCATCTAACCCATCGTTCTACCATTCCTAGACCGGCAAGGGAACTTGCTGTTCCAACAGGACAATGCACGTCCACATGTATCCTGTGCCACCCAACTTGCTCTAGAAGGTGTAAGTCAACTACCCTGGCCAGCAAGATCTCCGGATCTGTCCCCCATTGAGCATGTTTGGAACTGGATGAAGCGTCGTCTCACGCGGTCTGCACGTCCAGCATGAACGCTGGTCCAACTGAGGCGCCAGGTGGAAATGGCATGGCAAGCCGTTCCACAGGACTACATCCAGCATATCTACGATCATCTCCATGGGAGAATAGCAGCCTGCATTGCTGCGAAAGGTGGATATACACTGTACTAGTGCCGACATTGTGCATGCTCTGTTGCCTGTGTCTATGTGCCTGTGGTTCTGTCAGTGTGATCATGTGATGTATCTGACCCCAGGAATGTGTCAATAAAGTTTCCCCTTCCTGGGACAATGAATTCACGGTGTTCTTATTTCAATTTCCAGGAGTGTATATTACCAGTTGTCGTATGGCTATTAAATAATTATAATTAATGTTAGTGTGGTTGGGAATTTGGTAAGCTAGCCTGGATACCTGGTGAAACAGATGCGCAGTAATGCAAGGTTAACTTCCTCAGATATTGCACAGCTTTTAACCCACTTTTATGGTCTTGAATAGCGGCACCCGCTTGCAGAATAAATTAATGCATTAACGTTACACATGGCGACCCTGTTCTGTGATTCCGCTAGACTCTGGAATCTCTGACACGTTAGATTGCGAGCGTTGTATAACCTTAATTTTTTTTTTCCTTGCAGTGCTCAAACAACTTCTGCGTTGTTTCTGAGCAGAGTTTCAAACGATTTACGGCGTTGTTGAGGGGCGTTATGTTGTTTGTCTTGTTGTTTTGTTTTCTATATTTGTGTGTTTTATATGTGTGTTGTTTTTTTTCTCGCTTGTAAATTGCACTGTTTCAATCAAAGACAAAAATTTGTTTTGCGTGTGAAAAAGTGCGTACTGGGTTGGGTACCTTTCGTGTAACTGTCGTAATTTTTGGGGGATACATTTATTGTGATTAGTGTGTCGCGTACCGTGTATAAATTGAACTAATGCAGACACATAACCAAGCTAAAAGTAGGCGGTCCAACAACTTAAGCAACATGGACCAAGGGGATAATTTGGTTTCGAATATTAACGCGTCGGACGGTTCCGAAAATGCAATGGCGGGGACTCACAGCAGAGCCAGTAATTAATTTGCCTCCTACTAACCAAATTGATTCGCAGAACTCATGAAATCCTTATTGCAACAAAATAAAGAAAACGCAGAGAAATCAAAAAAATCGTTCCGAGAACAAAACGAATCATCTGAAAAATCGATCCGCGAGCTAGGCGAACAAATAGACGAAAAACTAATCCAGCAGACAAATAAAGTCGACAAGTCGATGCAGAGAGTGTCCGATGATATCTCACAAAGAATAAACAATCTGGCAAGTGAAATAAAAAGTGATATTATGAAAGAATTAGGCCGTACATTTGACCAAATCGGTGACCGTCTGCAAGCCTTAGAACAGGGCAAGCGGAGTCGCGATGCGGAATCGAAAGAGAGAGAGGAACAGCTACTTAGGAATTTCCAAGCGCTGAGAGAAGAATGCCAAAGGGAACGCCAGCAAGTACTCTAGTGGGTCCAGGAGGCGGAAACGCATTGTCCCGCGTCCGTTAGCAACACAGGAGCGGACAACTGTCAAGCGATTCACGCACTCGAACAGCAAGTAGAACAATTGAAGCAGGCCGGGGCGGAGGATAACAGACAAATACATGATAAGATTGCGGCATTAGCGGACATCGTAAGCAGTCTGCAAGATCCGGGCAGTCGCAGAGGGTGGGCTTACTGGTAGTTGGGAGCTCCAATGTCAGGCGCGTAATGGGACCCCTTAGGGATATGGCAGCAAGAGAGGGGAAGAAAACCAATGTGTACTCCGTGTGCATACCGGGGGGAGTCATTCCAGATGTGGAAAGGGTCCTTCCGGTTGACATGAAGGGTACAGGGTGCACCCATCTGCAGGTGGTCGCTCATGTCGGCACCAATGATGTGTGTCGCTATGGATCGGAGGAAATCCTCTCTGGCTTCCGGCGGCTATCTGATTTGGTGAAGACTGCCAGTCTCGCTAGCGGGATGAAAGCAGAGCTCACCATCTGCAGCATCGTCGACAGGACTGACTGCGGACCTTTGGTACAGAGCCGAGTGGAGGGTCTGAATCAGAGGCTGAGACGGTTCGGCGACCGTGTGGGCTGCAGATTCCTCGACTTGCGCCATAGGGTGGTGGGGTTTCGGGTTCCGCTGGATAGCTCAGGAGTCCACTACACGCAGCAAGCGGCTACACGGGTAGCAGGGGCTGTGTGGCGTGGACCGGGCGGTTTTTTAGGTTAGATGGCATCGGGAAAGTATAGAAAGGGCAACAGCCTCAAAGGGTGCGGGGCAAAGTCAGGACATGCGGGGACCAAGCAGCAATCGGTATTGTAATTGTAAACTGTCGAAGCTGCATTGGTAAAGTAGCGAAACTTCAAGCGCTGTTAAAAAGCACCGAAGCTGAAATCGTTATAGGTACAGAAAGCTAGCTGAAGCCAGAGATAAATTCAGCCGAAATTTTTACAAAGGCACAGACGGTGTTTAGAAAGGATAGACTGCATGCAACCGGTGGTGGCGTGTTTGTCGCTGTTAGTAGTAGGTTATCCTGTAGTGAAGTAGAAGTGGATAGTTCCTGCGAAATATTATTGGTGGAGGTTACACTCAACAACCGAGCTAGGTTAATAATTGGCTCCTTTTACCGACCTCCCGACTCAGCAGCATTAATGGCAGAACAACTGCGAGAAAATTTGGAATACATTTCACATAAATTTTCTCAGCATATTATAGTCTTAGGTGGAGATTTCAATTTAGCAGATATTATAGTCTTAGGTGGAGATTTCAATTTAGCAGATATAGACTGGGATACTCAGATGTTTAGGGCGGGTGGTAGGGACAGAGCATCGAGTGACATTATACTGAGTGTACTATCCGAAAATTACCTCGAGGAATTAAACAGAGAACTGACTCGTGGAGATAACATCTTGGATCTACTCATAACAAACAGACACGAACTTTTCGAATCTGTGAGTGCAGAACAGGGAATAAGTGATCATAAGGCCGTTGCAGCATCACTGAATATGGAAGTTAATAGGAATATAAAAAAGGGAGGAAGGTTTATCTGTTTAGTAAGAGTAATAGAAGGCAGATTTCAGACTACCTAACAGATCAAAACGAAAATTTCTGTTCCGACACTGACAATGCTGATTGTTTATGGAAAAAGTTTAAGGCAATTGTAAAATGCCTTTCAGACAGGTACGTGCCGAGTAAAACTGTGAGGGACGGGAAAAACCCACCGTGGTTCAACAACAACGTTAGGAAACTACTGCGGAAGCAAAGAGATCTTCACTCCAAGTTTAAACGCAGCCAAAACCTCTCAGACAAACAGAACCTAAGCGATGTCAAAGTTAGCGTAAGGAGGGCTATGCGTGAAGCGTTCAGTGAATTCAAAAGTAAAATTCTAAGTACCGACTTGACAGAAAATCCTAGGAAGTTCTGGTCTTACGTTAAATCAGTAAGTGGCTCGAAACAGCATATCCAGACACTCCGGGATGATGATGGCTTCGAAACAGAGGATGACACGCGTAAAGCTGAAATACTAAACACCTTTTTCCAAAGCTGTTTCACAGAGGAAGACCGCACTGCAGTTCCTTCTCTAAATCCTCGCACAAATGAAAAAATGACTGACATCGAAATAAGTGTCCAAGGAATAGAAAAGCAACTGAAATCACTCAACAGAGGAAAGTCCACTGGACCTGACAGAATACCAATTCGATTGTACACAGAGTACGCGAAGGAACGTGCCCCCCTTCTAACAGCCGTGTACCGCAAGTCTCTAGAGGAATGGAAGGTTCCAAATGATTGGAAAAGAGCAGAGGTAGTCCCAGTCTTCTAACAGGTTCTTCGAGCGTATGCGCAAAACTATAGACCTATATCTCTGACGTCGATCTGTTGTAGAATTTTATAACATGTTTTTTGCTCGAGTATCATGTCGTTTTTGGAAACCCAGAATCTACTCTGTAGGAATCAACACGGATTCCGGAAACAGCGATCGCGTGAGACCCAACGCGCTTTATTTGTTCATGAGACCCAGAAATTATTAGATACAGGCTCCCAGGTAGATGCTATTTTCCTAGACTTCCGGAAGGCGTTCGATACAGTTCCGCACTGTCGACTCATAAACAAAGTAAGAGCCTACGGAATATCAGACCAGCTGTGTGGTTGGATTGAAGAGTTCGTAGCAAACAGAACACAGCATGTTGTTATCAATGGCGAGACGTCTACAGACGTTAAAGTAAACTCTGGTGTGCCACAGGGGAGTGTTATGGGACCATTGCTTTTCACAATATATATAAATGACCTAGTAGATAGTGTCGGAAGTTCCATGTGGCTTTTCGCGGATGATGCTGTAGTATACAGAGAAGTTGCAGAATTAGAAAATTGCAGCGAAATGCAGGAAGATCTGCAGCGGATGGGCACTTGGTGTAGGGAGTGCCAACTGACCCTTAACATAGACAAATGTAATGTATTGCGAATACATAGAAAGAAGGATCCTTTATTGTACGCTTATATGATAGCGGAACAAACACTGGTAGCAGTTACTTCTGTTAAATATCTGGGAGTATGCGTGCGGAACGATTTGAAATGGAATGATCATATAAAATTAATTGTTGGTAAGGCGGGTATCAGGTTGAGATTCATTGGGAGAGTCCTTAGAAAATGTAGTCCATCAACAAAGGAGGTGGCTTACAAAACACTCGTTCGACCTATACTTAAGTATTGCTCATCAGTGTGGGATCCGTACCAGATCGGGTTGACGGAGGAGATAGAGAAGATCCAAAGAAGAGCGGCGCGTTTCGTCACAGGGTTATTTGCTAACCGTGATAGCGTTACGGAGATGTTTAGCAAACTCAAGTGGCAGACTCTGCAAGAGAGGCGCTCTGCATCGCGGTGTAGCTTGCTCGCCAGGATTCGAGAGGGTGCGTTTCTGGATGAGGTATCGAATATACTGCTTCCCCTTACTTATACCTCCCGTGGAGATCACGAATGTAAAATTAGAGAGATTCGAGCGCGCACGGAGGCTTTCAGACAGTCGTTCTTCCCGCGAACCATACGCGACTGGAACAGAAAAGGGAGGTAATGACAGTGGCACGTAAAGTGCCCTCCGCCACACACCGTTGGGTAGCTTGCCGAGTATGAATGTAGATGTAGATGTAGATGTAGAGCGATAACAATACTGCACAGGTAGCGGTCGCAGAGACCGAAGAAGTGCGTACGCTTCTTAGATTTCAGAAGGAACAGTTCGAAGTGAACAGGCGGCACAAAGCTGTAACAGGCGAATTACAAGAACGCGTGGCGCATCTGGAAATCGCCAATAGCACTAAAAATAGCCG
Source organism: Schistocerca gregaria (assembly GCF_023897955.1). Classification (NCBI taxonomy): domain Eukaryota; kingdom Metazoa; phylum Arthropoda; class Insecta; order Orthoptera; family Acrididae; genus Schistocerca; species Schistocerca gregaria. The sequence continues at coordinate 423,829,716 of NC_064926.1, read as the reverse complement.
TACGAACAGTGCAGAGAGGGACTCCGGCCACGAGAGAGTTTTTGACGACAGGGAAGAATGTATTTTGAGGGGCAGACATGAGAAAAATAGAAACATTCAAGGGTCTCGCCGGGAGGAAATGCGGGGATTTGATTTCAAACATTTCCTTACGGCGAGAAAGTTTGAGATATTTCGAAATTCGCAAAAAGGAATACATAAACGAGCATGGCTCGAGCAATTTGAATTCTGTCTCCCCCCCTCCACTGGGCAAGTTCACATAAGACAGAACATATGTGTGACTATTTGGAAGGCGAACCGGCGAGTCGCATGAGGTCGGGAGCGCGTCACTGCAACTCCACTCGGGAGTTTCGACAAGCCGTTCTCTCCGCCTATTGGTCAGAAGCGGCACAAGATAGGGTCAAGCATGGCATAATTATGCTGCCAAATTTGAACCAGTCTGGTTTCGGCAGCCCAGCATGCCTATCCGACCACATGCTGCAGCCAAATCAATTTTTATACGATACATACAGGCCTGCGGAACTAATTAGGATATGCATCACCAAATTGCCGATGCACTTGCGCCACGTCATTCTTGTTGGACGATGGAAAGAGGACGTGGAAACGTTTAAGACACTTCTCCAAGAGTTGGAACATAATACAGCAGAATGCCCGCCTAATCAGTCACAAAGTTATTACGGGGAACAGCAGCGCGATCGCAGTCGTGGCCGTAGTACTAATCAACGGCGTGACTGGTCGTCGCGACGCGAAAGAACAATAATCGGGACCGGCCGTATAGTAACTGGGGTAACATTTGCAAGCACAGGTGGAACAACGGAAATGATCGAAGACGTGGACAAGATCGTGAACGCAACAGGTACGGCAACCAGAATCGATACTACGATAAACACGGTGGGAATAGGACTGTAGGCGGAGCACCACATGATGTTTAAATTCGGCCGGCTAACCCTAGACATAATCCAGCAAATGGAAATGAACAAAACCGGCAATGACAAATGATCAGCGCAGAAGCCCCCAATCGGAACAAATGGGTGACATGGCAAATGAGCATATATGGTGTGTAGAGAGGAGAATGAATTGATTAGTTTGCATTTGTGACATATGCATTTTAAATAACATGTTGGTAAAAATAATGATAAAGATGTTTCTATGTGATTGATTGAAGTGATGTTTATGGTTTTTTTGTGTAAAATGAAAAGAGTCGTTCCTTGGAAAGCAAGATCTGTGTTGAATTAATGCATAAACTCAGGGGAATATCCGATCTGAGGGTATTATGGGTCTGGCAAACCCAGGTCCCCAGCTGTTAGTAGCCTTGTTTCCGATTTTCTGCTTTCAGTGCTACTATCTATTACTATTCTCTCTTTTTATAGTATGTGTGCTGTATGGATATTTTAAGATAGGAGAACTGTGAGAAAGGAATGAGTAAGTTTGGAATATTGAAAACAGGACGCAGTAATGCGATTGTTTAACCATTGGTTCCCAATATGCGATGATATGTTAATATTGATGATATATGTCTTTTTTGTTCTTTATAGCTGAGTATGTAAAGTGCTGTCTGTGGATTTCGTCACTATATTGATTCCCTTCAAGGTGAAAGAAGAATTGTGTTTTGTGTAATTTACGTGGCCCTGAAATATTATTGTGGTAGTCAAATACGAGCAGTTTTTCAGCGAATGGAGAATGGAACAGAAATATGGATCCTTTCTATAGGCTTCATTGATGTTGAGCCAGAGCCTGAAAAATTATTCTGCGTTAACACTTGTCCTAGAAAAGCGACGTTTATGTGTTTTGCTGTTACTGTGAGCATTACAGCTTACTGTTTTCGCTGATGCGGGATGCACTGCAGCCTATATGAGTTGAACTGAAGAAATTTCTCTCTTGAAGGTAGAGGAAGATTAAATAATTTTGATTATGGGACCGAAGGAAAGCTTGGTTTAATGTAATAAGGAGGACGCAAACCATTTGTCATTTAAACTGCAGGAGGATTCGGATCTATTGTGTCAGTTGTAAGTTCAATAGAATGTTAAGCTGAAACTGTTTTACAGAATAGAGGTGACCACAATTTTGACATTCATGAGAAATGAATCCAGAATGATCACCACAGGCGAAATAACTGATTTGGAAGCAAAAGGTAACTTATAGAAGAAACGAAATGGGTAAGAAAATGTAGTATAACTTGTATAATGAAAATATTTTTACCCTTCTCAGAGTCATCTGCATGATTAATTCTTGTGATAACGTAATTTTAGATGAAATTGTCTTACTGTTTTATGTATAAACATATGAGAATGATAGATGTATAATTGCGAGTCTCCTATCAGGTGTGTCAACTGGTATAAATGTTTTTGCGTGTAAATAACCACTGTTATTTTTAATATGTACGTTTAAGGAAAGTTTCTCCATATTTATCATGTGATATGACATATGCCATAAGCGTCAAGAAAAGGACGAATTAGAACAATGTTGTAGTGGTGCTGAAGTAGCACTGAAGTAGCTTGTTGGATTAACTAGTAGCGGATTGAAGTAGAATTTTGAGTAATACATGTTTATGGGTAGTTAGTTCGTAGTATAGGAAACAGGTGTGCATGTGTGTGTGTCTAAATAACATGTGAACCCTATGCTGTCCTGACCTATACTTCCACATGACATAATCCTATTCATTTTAGTGAATTAATAAGTAGCATTTGATTTTTTAAAACGCAAGTGAACGACATTAGTTATGTGGATTTAGATATTATATTGACAGTTCATTTAATTTTTATTTTTATACTGTCAAATCATTTCACTTTTATTTTTTTTTATATTGTCAAGTCATTGAACTTTTATTTTTATGTTGTCGATTCACCTAACTTTTTTATTTAAAAAAAATTAAGTCTCACTTTTGTTCTTAAAAATTGTGAAAGACAATACTAAGTGGTATTATGTATGACGTTTTTTATTCACATAACTATGATGAACAATTTCTATGAATGCAGTTGAGAACGTGAAAGCGAACCGGCTAAACGATTACGAGACAGTGGGAGCAGCGAGGAGGAGGGATAGTTGTAAACTGGCGGGTTTCCCAGCAGGACGCACTGTCAACCGGGCCACTTCGGGAGCGCGCTCGACAACAAAAGAAAGGTACGGGGCAAACACTTTCCCTTGCACTCGGAGCTAATGGCCGGCTGCACCAGTGTGACCCTCCGTGGAGACGATGACCTATGATGGCCGAGCGGTCCACCACGTGGAAATCCATCTGCTGGCAACGCACGACACGCACGCGACCGTGACGAGACGGCCGCGGTGAGACAACTGAAGACAGGGGATAAAGGGGCGTGGAGCCTGTTGACAGGTACTGTCCAGAGAAAATGGCAGACGTCAACGACGATTATCAACATTTCTTGGCGGAAGCCTATTGGCAAGCGACAGTAAATCATGGTTCGGTGTCCTCTGGTTGCTAAGGGTGGCACAAAGAAGAGCCATTAAGTGTCATCCTTGCCCAGGAATATCAAACTGGCGTGTCAAACAAGGATACCGTACGAATTTGACAACACAAACATGGAACCAAATCGAGATGTATATGATACGGGCCACCAAGAGAAACTTCATGAGAGGGCAGAGATGACGGGATTGCACGCAACAGATGGACAAAAATCCCTACTGACAGCTGCGGCGACGACCCCCACCCCCCCACCCCCGGCCCCCCTCTTATATTGTGCCTCGGAACAGCGGAACTACTGAGTGTGACAGTGAACAGTGATTATACCGTTCTTAGTCCAATGCATATACGTGTGTTCTTTCAGAGGAACTTTAATTGTGTATTTTGCAGGGGTTCGAGTTATTGGTGTTTTTTTATTAGACTGACTCTTGTATTTTTCAGGTGTTTTATTTATTGGTGTTTTTTTTTAGACATTGACTACTGTACTTTCAGAGCTGTTTTATTTCTCAATGTTTGTTTTTGTGTGTTGTATTAGATTTGTGATATTTTGTTTCGTAAATTCATTCCTGTGGCATTGCTTCGTTTATCAGTCAGATAGCTACTCGTGCTCATTGGACAGTGATCGATTAGCCTTTGCATGGGGCATATTTATAGTGAGGAACCCCTTAAGGGTAACAATCATATAATTAATTGTAGTTTCAGTATAATGACACAGTTGTTTGCCAACTAACTGAATTATTTATTAAATTAGTGCCACAAAGTTATTTTAATTCTACAAATTATTAGTTTTATGAGATATGGAATTTTTTTGCGGTAACCACCTTGTAAAATATGTTTTTTTTTGGATTGGGCAATGTAATGTTCTGCTTTATAATACTGATGTTATTTTCATGTTCTTTTTTAATTGCTGTGGCACCTTTGCTATTTTCATAAATTTTACTTTATAATAAACACTCATAAAATTTTCCTGTGATCAGTTGGCTCTTCCAATGAGCAAATACTGGTGATCTTCATAAGGGTAACAACTAGAAATTGTTTTCATATTAATGACACAGTAACCATTGCTTTTACTTGCTGACCGAATTAGGTCTACACTATCTTTTAAATAGGTGTCACAGATTGTTATTTTCTCTTTGAAATTGGAAGATTCTAAAGATGTGTTGAAATTACTGTGTTTTAGCAAGTATCTAGTGACCTTTTGCCTTTTCATTACATTTTTATTTTAAGTTGGGTGTGAGAAGCCTGCTTGGTAATGTCCTAGCATGGCCATAAAATTCCCTGCACAGTCTTTTCCCGGAGCGTTGATTTCCATTTCCCACTATTCCATTCTGTCCCTCAACACATGTATGGCAGGCTCTTGATCACGAAGCCTTGTACTAAAGTATACATAGTAGAAATTTTTCATAAAATTATTAATGTCGTGCCCTTGCTTAGAAGTTACATAGCTATTACAAACATATCAGACTGTTTCACTTATTCTAACACTTGTGGGAACTAATTTCTAGAAAGCGTCAAACTGCATTTAGCAGCACAAATATAACCTCACAGTTGCATGTCAACAAATTAATGTTTCCCGTCTAACAGCCAGATGAGTACGACAAGCCTGGCCAAATAATCCTGAAAGGTCTCTGTTGGATTCCTTTCATGTTAATTTCTTAAATATGTTGTCATTTACGGCATACATTCCACTTCTAAATTTACTGTGGTGTTTCTGACTATCTGGGAGGAGAATGAGCAGTGAAACGTGTTACTTTTACACATAAACAAGAACGATCTGTCACACTACTACACTTTAAAACACAATTTATATGTAATTCATGTCACACAGTCTCATACGGAACCTTCATCCGCTTTCTTTTATATACTGTATATGATAAGATACTGTCACTCCCCTTCCCTTCTGTGTGAATGAATGAATGAGCAAATGTATTTCTAGTTGCATGCTTGATGGTAGCAGACAAGCCTGTCTGCTAGAGAACAGTAGGACCAACGTCGGAACAGGTAGCTACGCTTTCTAGAAGCAAAGAGGTTTCTATTCTTAGTATGGTCCTGTCCGTCCCTTGGCATGTTGGTATAGGGAGCTGCCTCTCTGGTCACTTCCGTTTGTATTTGTGAAGCACGCTCGGTAGGAGCCCAGCAGGGCAGTCTGTCCGTGGCGAGCGTCTGAAGTGGTAAGATCTCCGGCTAAGCGCGTGTCTGCTAAGTCCGTAGGACAATGGATTTCTTAAGTTCAGCCTAACTGAAAATTTAATCACCTTTATTTCAGGTTTAGCTCTAACATACCTAATGTTATCTTAAATTGCAACGCGGTGTGATTCGAGTGTGAAGTTCAGAATATATTCCGGTAGTTGCTTTGTCACTACTTTGTACGTAAAGTGGAACCACGTGTCGATCAGTAACTCTAACTAAGATCATCAATCTTAAATGCGAATGAGCGTGAGATTATAACGTTTCGTCGTGACAATATTTTTCAATATAGCAACTTTTCTTTATGTTCAACCCACGTGGGGCGTAATTTGTGAGACCAGTACCACGTGCTTATAGAATTGTTTGACCCATCAGGTTAATAGTAAGACGTTAGTAACCAGTTCGAGGTTTTTCTTTTGTAAATTGCTTTTAGATCTAATTTATTTTAATTATCAAAATTTTTGTGGACTTACACTCTTTGTGTAAACCAAGTTGACCACGTGAAGCATGTGGTGTAATCATGTAAGTAGCCCTCAGCTATTCTTTTCGGGAAGATTTCACAGAGGGTTAGTATGAATTTAGTTTACCAGTGTGTGGTAATTACATGACGGACAGGATTGCGCTACGAATGTAACTTCTTTGGGTGAAAATTGAATCGGTTGGTTGTGGTTAATTTCCTGTTGCATATGTTTCAACGTTCTTCGTGTGTTATTTTATGAATGCAGTGTTGTATGCAGTCTCCCAATCTTGGTTGGCTCCATATTTGATGTGTTCCGTAAGATTACTAACTCACATTTTCACAGTCCTAAATAAGGCACCAGTTTAGTTATGAATCAAGTTTAAAATGCTGAAACTTCAATTATCAATGTTAAAATAAATTTCCAAATATAAACTGATTTATTTCTTTGTTGTCGTATGACTATTAAATAATTATAATTAATGTTAGTGTGGTTGGGAATTTGGTAAGCTAGCCTGGATACCTGGTGAAACAGTTGCGCAGAAATGCAAGGTTAACTTCCCCAGACAGCTCACAGCTTTTAACCCACTTTTATGGTCTTGAATAGCAGCACCGCTTGCAGAATAAATTAATGCATCAACGGTACACTCCGTCTTTCTAAAATAAAATTTCCCTTACTTACAATAACATTTCTCTCTATGGAGCTTAGATTTAATTTAAAAGAGTTTCTTTTTTTGTGAAAAAAAATTGTAAATGTCAAAACAGAAAGCAATAAAAGATCTGAAATCAGCGCAAAAATGTACTTCAGGAACAGCGAAAATCACGCAATTATCAAACATCGTGCTGCCTTTTCTTAATCCAGCTTCTAAGATACGTCGTAGGGTCAGTATTGAACGTCATAAGCAGCTGACATGCCTCATGGAGTCCCGTTAAGATTCATGACAGCTAGGCAACGTAACTGTTAGTATTTAATTACGTCCAAGATTTTTGTGTTCTGCAGGTCTAATCCTGACTTAAGGTGTTTTTCATGAGACTGCTAGTCAGTGTCACCACTGAACCAGTCAGTGCACTATGGAGTAAAGCCTGTTTACGCGCACTGTATGAGATAAATTTTTGTAGTTATTTAACGTACATTTTGCGTTTTAATGTACGTCTATATACAAATACTGCATACTGCATAATACGTTATATGTCCTTAATGTTATGTAGAAACTGTAACTCGTTCAATCTGAGTATGCCTGGTTAGGTGTAAGAGAGGGCCTGAAGGCCCTAATCTTGGCAGGTAAAATAAATGCATAAATAAATAAATAAATAAATAACTCTGAAATTGCCTTCTGGCTTAATGTGCGTTAGCAAGTGATTTGGTATATTTATGGAGCAACAAGTGTTGAACAGAAGTGCTGCGAGCATCTGATTCAGTCTGTACTCACTTTCTTTGTTTTAACGTCCAATGGCGACCCTTTTGATTGCTGGATTAATATTGGTGTGATAGTCCCAAACTCACTTCGTGGCTTGGTAATAAGGCCCCAAAAAAAGGTAAGGTACATAGACATAGTATAAAAAAAGGGTACAACAGCAACAACAGCATAACCACAGTACAAATAATCAGTAACCCCACAAGACTGAAGAACAAAACCTAATTGTGAAATTAATAAAGATTAAATGGGGGGCTGGCCGGAGTGGCCGAGCGGTTCTAGGCGCTACAGTCTGGAACTTCGCGACCGCAACGCTCGCAGGTTCGAATCCTCCCTCGGGCATGCATGTGTGTGATTTCCTTAGGCTAGTTAGGTTTAAGTAGTTCTAAGTACAAGGGGACTGATGACCTCAGAAGTTAAGTCCCATAGTGCTCAGAGCCATTACATGGGGTCTGAAATGACGTATATCCATCAAAGTAGTGGTAGAAGTTCAAAAGAATTTAACTGCGGTATTCTAAGGCGTAAAAAAAGACCCTGACGATAACGTAATGGAAAGGGTGTGGACGCCATTAGAAGACGTCCAGGCCCGGTTTGGGTGTATGTCGTTGACGGCCGCAATGACTGTAGGAGTCTAAAGGATACCTTTCTGAGCACTGGATGTTAAATTGCTGATGATGATGCTGAAATACTTTTCATAAAAATGATCACACAGCTGATACATCAGCCTAGAGAATTTTTTTTTTTTTTGCCTTAACTGGAAAGTCATGTGCATCGTGAATCTGAACAAAACCGTCAACAATAATTCCCATCTTGTTTAGGGATTATATCTGATACACTACTACAACGGTGTAACGGACGAGATAGATACATTTTGTATTCCCCATTAATATATTAATTTCAAAAATAAACTAGGAAAATATTAATTTCAGACTGTTGCTGAATGGTGGGATAATGCCACAAGTGGGGAAAATTCTTTTATTAATGATTTTTGAAAAATGTAGGCAAACAATGACCCAGTCACCACCCTGCTTCGAGTTCCGGATAATGGGGAATGCAGTAGCCAGGGAACTGATGTATACGTGGCGGTGGCGTGGAATTCATAAACCGCCATTGTACGTCTACATTTGCACACATACCCGGCAAAGCACCTTGTAGCGACGGTTAAAACGTTGAGTTCTTTTAGATCATGATGCTAGACTAAATGTAATCTTATACGCAGAACACCTAATTGTGGTTACAGAGGACGAAGATAATCTTCAGACAAAAGTCTACAAATTGCAGTAGATAGCCTCAAATTACAAAGTAATATTATCAGTAGTTTAAACGAAAGAGATGGCATTTCAGGGCAGACAACCAGTAAGATCTAAAACAGTCTTCTATAATGAAACACTGGAACAAGTAAAACATTGTAAATATCTAGGATACGACATCACTTACGAACATGACCATGATATGGACCTCACATTACACAAATTTACTTCCATATGCGGGCAAGAAGCCCGCCTGAAGTTTTACAAAACAGTATAACCCTTACTTACGGAAGTGAGGCATGGGCAAACACGAGACACCAAGAAAGTAGAATACAGGCTCAGAAAGTGGGATGCTTAATAAGAATGGAAGGATGTAGAAGGGAAGATGGAAAAAGAAATGAAGATATAAGGAAAGATTTAGGAACATACAACATTAACAGGAAAATATAAGAAAATAGGAGAAAGATTCCCAGTAAAGGCTATAAATTATAAATACACTGGAATAAAAAAAAAAACTTAGGGAGAGAATGCAGCAGACGAGTAGCGCAACAGGCAATTTTCCTAGAACATGAATTGAAGAAGAGGAAGAAGACGAGGAAGAAGAGGAAGATTAGGATAGTTCACCCGAGACAGACTATAATAACTTGAATTTCTACTGAACTTTAGCGCAGGGGATACAGTCCTCAAAATTTTAAATTCTTTTTCATTTTTATTTTATTTAGAAAGAGAGCCGCCACAAGCAATCCGCGGTCTCCGGTGGTTCGTTACAGATTCTGCATCTACATGGATACTCTGTAAATCACATTTAAGTGCCTGGCAGAGGGTTCATCGAAGCACCTTCACAATTCCAATCTCGTATAGCGCGCGAAAAGAATGAACACCTATATCTTCCCGTATGAGCTCTTCTTTCCCTTATTTTATTGTGATGATCGTTCGTCCCTATGTAGGTCGGTGTCAACAAAATATTTATTCCATTCGGAGGAGAAAGTTGGTTATTGGAATTTAGTGAGAAGATTCCGTCACAACTAAAAACGCCTTTCTTTTAATGATGTCTCGCCCAAATCCTGTATCATTTCTGTGACACTCTCTCCCATATTTCGCGATAATACAAAACGTGATGCCCTTCTTTGAATCTTTTCGATCTACTCCGTCAATCCTATCTGGTAAGGATCCTACACTGCGCAGCAGCATTCTAAACGAGGACGGACAAGCGTAGGTAGTCTCCTTAGTAGTTCTGTTTGCATCATTCTAAAGAGCAAATATTAATATAATGTCTAATAAAAAGATCGAAAAGAAAAATAATCTTGAAATTAATTTAGAAGCCGATTACACTTCAAACTGATATTCTGGCTGCCTTCTTACAAAAGCAGTCACATCTTGACCTACGTCATCAGCAATGTGGGTACAATGCAGCTTTCGCACGATCCGATTTCGTAATTTTCTACAGAAAGTAAAATCAAATTTCACGTATGTCCCACATACACTCTCATTCATTCCCATTTATTCCGACAACAACATAATAAACAAATATTAAGTTTTCATTAAGTTCATACTACGAAATGCGAAATAATTAAAGTTTTTGAAAACAAAAATCCCAATTAAATGATTCTACACATCGAGAACTTTGGTTATGACTTCAGTTGATAACTTAAGACAAACGGTTATTGTTCCTAACGGAATGTTACACCTTAAGCGTCACTTTTATGGTTTTTAGGTAATTTTCTCAATCTCCGAAACTATAATAGTTAGAAAGCTGTAATTTTTATGAGATCTTCTACTGAATTACAAAAAGTAGTACACCAAGTTTGAAAATATTTGTTTAATACTTACTATGATTCATTTAGTTTCGTAGGGAGTATGAATATACGGTCGTAATTGGTGACACGGTAGTCCGTTCGCACGGCCACATAGCGTCAGCTGCGCGGTGATTCGTAGCTGAGGCGTCTTCTTGCAGCTTCCTCACACACACCGGGTCCACATCTACGCATCTTACTGCAATAACTGTTATCCCGCTATAACTTGCGACGTCACAGTACCATCCTTCATAAAATTAACAGACATCGTACTATACTTCAGCAATGCTCCCTCATTGTAATATTTAAAGAAGAAAGATACCAGTCCATTAAATTTCGGGTGTGCAGCGACATAAATATCACTTCTCCTTCTAATTTTTCGACCGTATACTGCTAGGCCATCTTCAGCGTGAGACGATAGATAGATTGACGCTGCCTCTCTCGCTACATTCTTTTAAACCCGCGGACCGCGCCAATGCGCTTGTGGCCACAAATACACCAGCGCCAAAGGCGTTGGATCGGCGGCAAAGACGCATGCATGAACTGAATCTGTGGCTAGGCGGCCGATCCACGCTCGGAAGTCGAAGTATCATTATGAGCTGTACTGTGGCGATGTCTTTGATAGTATATTAAAGAAAGTACCATGTCCAGTGCTTTGTCCAAACTGAAATCGCTGTCTCTCTTAACTTCTTCGCCAAAGTAATGTCAACTGCTTCTTCCTGTACCGAGTCTCGTAAAGATGAAGTCGGTGCTAGAGTTTCGTCGTTCTCTTACAGCTTAGAGTGATAGGTGTGGATGCACGGTTCTGCCACAACCGAGTTATTGGACTGATCCACGATTCCCAGCGTCAATCACTCGCATAGTCATGGATTCAATTCATGCACATTTCTTCACCTACGATCAGTGTCTCTGGCGCTTATGTATATATGGCCGCAAGCGTTGTGTCTCTGTCCGCAGATTTAAAAGGATGGGGCGATTGCTGTAAAGATCTTTCGACTCACTTTGAAGATGGCCGAACGGTGTGTGGCTGAAATATTATAAGAAGTGGAATTTATGGGGTTGCACCCCAAAGTTTAATGGAGCAGTCATTGGGCCGCAAAGACATGAGGCTGCACAACAAATACACTACTCGATGAAGAAAAATAATCATACACCTATTAGTGGGCATTAATATGTGGTATGTCCACCATTCACTTTTATGACAGCTTAACTCTGCAGGAAGTACTTTCAATGAGATGTCTCAGTGTTTGTGGAGGAATGGCAGCCCACTCTTCCTCAACAGCCGAAACCAGAGAAGGAGGAGATACTGGGCGCTGCGATCTGGAGCGAAGTCTTAGTTCTAAGTAATCCCCAATGTATTCCATTGGCTTTAGGTCTACATCTACGTCTCCATGGATACTCTGCAAATCACATTTAAGTGCCTGGCAGAGGGTTCATCCAACCACCTTCACAATTCTCTATCATTGCAATCTCGTATATCACGCGGAAAGAACAAACACTTATATCTTTCCGTACGAGCTCTACTTTCCCTTATTTTTTTTTTATCATGGTGATAGTTTCTTGCTATGTAGTTCGGTACCAACAAAATATTTCCGCATTCGGTGGAGAAAGCTGATGATGGGAATTTCGAGAAATGATTCCTCCGCAACGAAAAACGCCTCTGTTTTAATGATGTCCATCCGAAAACCTGTATCATGTCAGTGACACTCTCTGCCCTATTTCGCGGTAATACAAAACGTGCTGCTCTTCTTTAAACTTTTTCGATGTACTTCGTCAGTCCTGTCTGGTAAGGACCCAACACCGCGCAGCAGTATTCTAAAAGAGGACCGACAAGCGTAGTGTAGGCGGTCTCCTTACTAGATGTGTTGTACTTTCTAAGTGTCCTGCCAATAAAACGAAGTCTTTGGTTAGCCTTCCCCATAACATTTTGTATGTGTTCCTTCCAATTTAAGTTGTTCGTAATTGTAATAGCTAGGTATTTAGTTGAATTTACGGCTTTTAGATTAGACTGATTTATCGTGTAACCGACGTTTAACGAATTCCTTTTAGCACTCATGTGGATGACCTCACACTTTTCGTTATATAGGGTCAACTGCCAATTTTCGCACCATTCAGATAGCTTTTCTAAATCGTTTTTCAATTTGTTTTGAGCGTCTGATGACTTTATTAGTCGATAAACGACAACGTCATCTGCAAACAACCTAATTCGGCTGCTCATATTGTTTCCCAAGTCGATTATGTAGATAAGGAAGAGCAAAGGGACTATAACACTACCTTGGGGAGCCCCAGAAATCACTTCTGTTTTACTCGATGACTTTCTCTCAATTAATAAAATAAATATGGTCTATTCGAGAATGAGATTTTCACTCTGCAGCGGTGTGTGCGCTGATATGAAACTTCCTGGCAGATTAAAACTGTGTGCCCCACCGAGACTCGAACTTGGGACCTTTGCCTTTCGCGGGCAAGTGCTCTACCATCTGAACTACCGAAGCACGACTCACGGCCGCTACTCACAGCTTTACTTCTGCCAGTATCCGTCTCCTACCTTCCAAACTTTACAGAAGCTCTCCTGCGAACCTTGCAGAACTAGAAAGGATATTGCGGAGACATGGCTTAGCCACAGCCTGGGGGATGTTTCCAGAATGAGATTTTCACTCTGCAAGGTTCGCAGGAGAGCTTCTGTAAAGTTTGGAAGGTAGGAGACGGATACTGGCAGAAGTAAAGCTGTGAGTACCGGGCGTTAGTCGTGCTTCGGTAGCTCAGATGGTAGAGCACTTGCCCGCGAAAGCCAAAGGTCCCGAGTTCGAGTCTCTGTCGGGCACACAGTTTTAATCTGCCAAGAAGTTTCATGGTCTATTCGATTTGTTATCCCAGTTAACTTTGTGGATCTGAAAATATCTTCACAACAGTGAAAATTTGTAATTTCAGTCATAAACACATACAAGACAAAACGCACAACAGTAATTTAACACCACACAGACGCAAAAGTACTGCGATGAGGTTGGAGACGCTGCAGGAGCAGCTCAGCGTAGCTTCATTGTGCTGCTCTTCCGTGCATTCAGTGAACCCATGTTACGAGGCGCACGTGAGCCAGCTCTCCAGCAGTAACCTACCCGTCGTACTACTGTCTGCCACTGTTATCGCATCACTCACACTGGCAGAACCGACAAGTACTGAATGCTAGCTTGACAGCAAAGAGCAGAATGGACGTTACTGTAGTCAACGGCAAGTTCCGCTGGTGAAAGGAAGCAGTTTGTTCCAGACAAGACGCATAACACATAACATTAAAATTTGTGCTGTTGCATATATAATCAGAGCAAATCAGATAGAAAGATAAATGGGGCTAAGAAAGCAAACGAAATATAATTACCATATAGGGTGTCGGAGGAGATATGGTCAATACTCAGGGACTTGACAGGAACGACCATTCAAAACAAATAAAATCTAGTAAACATAGGCTCTAAAATACACATGTTAGGAGCTGTGAGCACTAGGTCAGTAGAAGAGATCTGTCTCCCAGTAGCAAAGATGAACAAGGGGCTAAATACTGTGATAATGGCACTATAAACGCATTTTGTTAGTGTGGTTTGCATACATCAGGGGTAAGCATACATTCAGCACTAAACCTATAGTTATGTCAATTGATTTATGATCCCCTAGTGACAGTCAGTCCTTAACCTTTCCTTCCGTTAAGTGGTTTTCTGTGTTACTCTCTCCCCCTCACACTCCCCCTCTTCCCCTTAACTTACTATTTTGTTTCATGTCACCACCACTTAACCTATTGTTCCCCCTAACCTACTGTTCATTTCGGAGCGATTTCTTGTCACCTCCTCCCCTTTCCCCTCCTCATTACCGGTATTGTCACTCCCCCCCAATCATCTGCCCCACTTCTAGGAAATCCTCAGGCATTCCTTCCTCCCCTCCCCTTCTAGTAAAAAACATTGGTGGGAGAATCGCTCAGTCTGTGCTGAGCTGTTGGTGTGGAAGGATATATTTCTTATTTTTTGAAATTGTAGGTGTTATCCTGTTGGAAAATATTCCCGAAATTGGCAGGAAAAAGTTCTGCCTCTCTCACCTTGACATACAAGAACCGCATGGGCTAGAACATAATGCCACCACCATAGGATGTCTCTCCCCCCCCCCTCCATCACACATACCCTTCATCACCACCAATCCCTCCATGAAAACGTTGGCGGGAAAATCAGCTGAGCTGGTGGAGTGGAAAAATCCCATTCCAGGAAATTCAATGACATTGGACATAATGACAGCAATCCAGTGTGTATTTATAATATTCGATTTGCAAACCAACTCACAGGGTTTGGATCTCTTTCCTTTGGCAGGAAAAGCTCATCATTCTCTGCTGTTTATTTAATTTTCGAAGATGCAGATCCTGTAAAATATATATAAAAAATAATGAAATATGCAGATAGATCCCTTTTTTTCGATTGTGCAAGGAATACCTTCATGAAATCAGCACAAAACATTCATCACACGTAATTACTGCAGTGACTTTCTTCCGCAAAGAAATACTTGTGCTGCAGCATAAGACCAGAAGCACCCTGTTTCCTCTGTAGTAGCCGCACCACCAGCGGGGATCTATGGCACCACTCGTTCGAAACCACTGTCTGGAGCCACACCACACACCAAAACCACTGTCAGGGATTTGCTGCCAGGGCCATGCGCTAGATTTGTGCTGCCTCAGCAGCCTCCAGGCCACGCTATTCCCTCTTCCTGCCTCTCTCTCTGTCTCTATCTCTTCCTCTCTCTCTCTCTGTCTGTCTCTCTTTCACTACCTCTCTCTCCCTCTCCCTGCATCAAGTGGCTACTCCCTGTTTTTGTGTGGACCAACGTGTACACACACACACACACACACACACACACACACACACACACACACACACACACACACAAACCAGGATCCCCTCCCCCCCCAGCTCCCCACCCCTCATCCAGACCAGGCACTGGTAAGTAGGTAGACCTCTTTGTTCTCAGGCTTTCAGTGCTGTGGAAACCTGTAGCGGATGGAACAAAGTCATTCCAGAAGAATTTGATAGCGTCTGCCGTGTGCCACCAGAAACCACACTAATTCCTCCTTTGACCTGAACAAAATACTGGATACCTGGGGAACCACTAGCCCTTCCGAAAATACTGGGCTATGTATGTCTTGGAAATAGTTCTCGCACTATATCAAATTGACTGATTTATTAAGTAAATCGACACCCTTAATGTGGGACAGTTTTTTCTTGGATGCTATCGGTGGATATGGTTCAAATGGCTCTGAGCACAATGGGACTTAACATCTAAGGTCATCAGTCCCCTAGAACTTAGAACTACTTAAACCTAATTTACCTATTCGCCCACCCACAGGGCGACGCAGTTAGGTCAACTGCACACTCATACCCTGCTTTACCAGTTTAGGAAGCTCAGCATCGATTTGCGCCTTAGACCACAAATGTCCATTCGTTCTGGCCACTGGCTACCTCCACCAATTGCCTAAATGTCAAGGAAACCAGCCACAAATTTCACAGTATACTTACAATTAAATATTACAATTGCAGCACTAACCACGTGACACTGCAGGCCGCGGTGGCTGAGCGGTTCTAGGCGCTTCAGTCCGGAACTACGCGGCTGCTGTGGTCGAAGTTTCGAATCCTGCCTCGGGCATGGATGTGTGTGATGTCCATAGGTTAGTTAGGTTTAAGTAGTTCTAAAAGGTACTGATGACCTCAGATGTTAAGTCCCATAGTGTTTGGTGCCATTTGAACTAAGTGACATTGAACAATAAACGAAAAATCGGAAATATCTCTTCCTGACAACTGTGGCTCTGAAAATATCAGTCTATATTCTCCTTATGAGAGGACATAATTTTCTAGGTAAAATCTTTCATACCCCTTACAGCTATCGATGGGTTGAAATCGCGGTATTCCACATCAAATCTACACCCGATCAGACATAGTCCGACCCACATCATTTTCTTTGTACCTGTAGGAACACTAACCACAGTAACGTTGCACTCCAAGAGCGTAACATACCTGACAAGTAACGTGATTATTGAAACTTCCTGGCAGATTAAAACTGTGTGCCCGACCGAGACTCGAACTCGGGTCCCGAGTTCGAGTCTCGGTCGGGCACACAGTTTTAATCTGACAGGAAGTTTCATATCAGCGCACACTCCGCTGCAGAGTGAAAATCTCATTCTGGAAACGTGATTATTATTTACACGTGTATAGCGCGCAAAAAAAAAAAAAAAAAAAAAATACGGAATGTCCGCACTCACAACTGCCGGGTGCCGTTTCGGAAAACCTACATTAGCTTCCCAGTAGCAAAACCCTCCCACCACAACGTTGTTATCATATATTTGTCAAGAAATAAAGGGCGTAATTACAATTAAAAAGTCCTCGCATCTCTTATTTATGATGCGTACGTTCTTGCAAGATAGCGTTTGCAAGGGCAGGAAGAACTGATATCCCCAGCCAAGTCACGAACCCCGCTACCAGTAGCGTCTTCTCAACGGCTCTTCAGCCAATATTGCTGCATATGGATCTCTGCAGCACGCACGTTCATGCACCCACGCTTACTGTTGTTCATCAGTGACGAAGACTGTAATGTGCAAGCCAGTGTCACAGCTGGACCTCCACTCAGTGGTGACATATGGCCTTTTCAGAATGAATCATCCGACAGATGGCCATTGGTATGTACAGCGTAAAACATCTGAAAGCGAACAACCTGCAACAGTCGTCGAAAGGGTCCAAGCTAGAGAAGGAAGCGTTAAGGTCTGGCGAATGTTTACGTGTCATTCCCTTGGTTATCTCGTCATTCTGAAAGGCAGAATGCATCAACACTAGTATACATCTATCCTCAGGGGACTACGTCCACCTCCATATGCATTTCGTTTTCCTTTGGAACGACAGCTTCTACCAGCAGATAAATGCAATGTTTCACGCAGCTCACATTATATGTGAGTGGTTTAGTGCACTCACCTTTCATGGTTATGGTTAGATGGTTTCTTATTCTATGACTGAACACAATTGTGTAAGCTGTAATGACATTGTTTAATACTGCAGTTTTGTCATGGAAATACACGCTTTTACATAGTTTACAATGTGACAATGTTAAGACAGTTGTCAAAATGATACATCTCGATCTATGAAAGTGAACTAAACCTAAACAAAACAGTATTAAATTGTAACTCTCAGAAAGTTAAATAATCCTAAGCACAACAATATTAAAATTTAACTAGAAATTTCTTTACAAGATTAGTCTTACGATTACATTATGATGTTGGCCAGTACTGCGATAAATCATCCAACTCCGATTCAAAGCTCAATGCTATTTTTAGGATGATAATCAAGTCCACGGATGATAGTCAGTTTTGTGACAAGTCGAGCAAAAAGTTACCAAAGATTGCTCGAGTTTACAGTGGACGCAAGAGTGAATCAACAAGTTTACGCCTCTGTACGTGGTATTTAGCAATGCTGCAATGAGTTGTCATCTTCCTGGCTACTCTCGCCCACTGAAATTCCTATAAAACTAATTAAACCTTCTGGTGAATTTTCTTGACATTCGAGAAAACATGAACTCATCCCTAGTCTCTGACTATGGCGATATACACGCTCATGGCTGGAGCAGCGTGCATATTATAATGTCCTCTCAGTTCTCACAAGAACAATTAACTAACTGGCTGGTTCGTTCCTCCACAGTTGGAGCTTAATGATGCTACAGCTAATTTCTAGCTGGAGGTCAGCTGCTGTAAATGCAGTGTTCACACAAATTTCTCCTCCGCATAATACAGGGCATTATGCACTCCATTCTGCACTTTATGCCAGTTCAGAGAAGAGTCCCCGAAAATTTCTCTCTTGTATTTCTCGTAACCGAACTCCCTCCCCAACTGGGATATTTCATTCTCCACGCCACGGCTTTTTTCGACCAAAAGGAAATAAGAGCATAACTCTTATTTTGTGGAAACTCTCTCTACCAATCGCAAGGGTCCTACCATTAAACTGCGTCGAAATATCGGCACTTCACTCCTTCCTGGCGCGGTTCCTCCAATCGGACGTTTTGTGGCTGCTCCAGACGCCTAAAAAGTAACATGTGTCTATCACGTGTGTACCCCTTGCAGTTCACGTGATCGAATGCATCACTGGTTTTGTTCATATCCCTTTGGCATTCCGAAACGCAGTTTTCTAAAGCATCTTTTTGTCCTACTTCTGGTGGCGCCGTTATTCACCCTGCAGTATGCGTTACCTGTCCAGTTACTGACCCGCCGCAGGACGCCTCCCCCCCCCCCCCCCCCCCCCTTAAGAGCTTTCTGTAGTGCCTCCTGGGATGCAGCTTCTGCATCTGGCCATGCTGGCTTCCACACAACACGTTTCCTCTCACTGCTTGTTTCACCTTCTGCTCATTGACATGCATTATATAGGAGCTATGTGTCAATACCGCCGACTGAGTGTCATCTCTTTTGCATTACATACTTTAGGCAAATTTGCTCATTACCACTGAAGTAAGTTAAGAGTTATATTCACCCTCCCTTTATGACGTATAAAACTTTTATGTAAGGTGCGAAATTGCCCTTCATTTATTCTGCCACCTTACAACCTGGCCTCCATGCTAGATCATCTGTCCATGGCACTGGAATTGTCATGGCTTCACATCCCTGGCGGTATCTTCCAGAACCTCACTGTTTATGACATCTTGTCTCCTAAACTATGTGCCTTATAATGATACAACTTTGCAGGTATACTCAGTGCTATATGTGAACTGTGTCAGCAAAATATGCTATGAATATAAGTAGTGGTAAAGAAGCAGTAAATTAAAATGTAGTTCCTCCTGGAACCGTTTTCCTGCATGAAGAACGAAGATGTAGAAAGTCATAAGCTTTTTTCCTCTCATCATTATGTGAACGGTGTTAGTGATAAATAGTTTCATAAAGGCTTAAAATTATGTGTAAAGTTTGTTGCAAGTCACTAAATGCTCTGGCTCTCAAATACTGGATAGGTAAAGTCTGAGTATTTGCGTTTCATGGCCTACACTTCTTTTTCACTTCCACCCTTACCCCATTGATAGGTAGGTGGTTCTTCCCTGTGCAGCGACTCTTTCCAGACAGTAAGTGATATAGTGATATCTGTAACAAGTTTGGTTGAAATTGTCCCAGTGGTTTCGAAGGAGATACAATGTATGTACATAGATTCATTTTTATAGTATGTGCATATATTTTTTCTATTACCTAATTTTGATGAAATATGGTCTATACGGTGCCCCTTCTGCTGAAGTTACCAATGAAAATCCCATAAAAATCTGTCTAATAGTTTTGGAGATTAGCATGGACACTAAAGTTTTACATAGAATTTTAAATCACGATACCTTTTGTTTTTTTTTTTTTTTTTTTTTTGCGTCATCCAATTTTGATGAACTAGACGCTATAAGCTGTTGTAAAGCAGCAAGATTTTGCGACGAACATTTAATATTCTTTAGGATTTATATTTATTTTAGATCACTGCATACGATGTGCCTAGATACAGGGATAACACGTTTGTCAGATCACCAAAGTTAAGTGTTGTTCGGTTTGGGTGGCTCTTGACCAGCATTCTCTGGGTCTGCCAAGTGCTGTTGGCAAGTGGGGTATACTCAGCCTTTGTGAAGCCAGTTGAGGTGTTACTTGATTTAGGAGTAACGGCTCTGCCATGAATGTTGGCAAGGGCTGGGACAGCAGTGTGCTGACCACAGATGCCCCTCAATATCCACATCCAGGGTCTTCTCAGGCCTGTTTTGGGCAGAGTTTTTTTTTTACTGTTTATAATGCGCAATTTGATTATTGATCATTTGCTTGGTTAATACTAGCTAGCAGCACGTACTAAAAGTGTCTGGAGTTAATTAGCACTGACCACTGAGTGGAGTGGGCCACCCATTCCTCGGAAGCTGCTGTCAGCTAAAGAGAGGCTGGGAAAAGACTTGTGATCTGCAGGGGTGGACAGTTACTGCTCTGAGAGAGAGAGAGAGAGAGAGAGAGAGAGAGAGACCAAAGTGTGGAGGTCCTGACATCACACACGTGACAGCAACTCCTTGCTGTTACAGGTGTGAAGAACATGATCTTCAGATATCTGCAGAACGAGATACGAATATTTCTGCTTTGTCTTATATCTGCTAGAGTGGTACTTGTAGTGATCCATGCACAGGCCTGAAGATGACATGGTAGGAAGTCGAAATTGGTTCTCTAATAAAACAGTATCAAAATAATGACTGGTGGTATAGCATTATAGTATTTTATGACCTGATGTTTTCTGAATAGCATTAACTGTACGACTAAGTGGACTACGCCTGTCAGTACAGACTAACTGGTCTGCATCCACGTGTCCACATTCCAACAGCAACTGATCTGCTGTCCAGGGGAATATAAGCATTAATGGCTTCCAGTTGCCACTTGGCATTTGGAGGTCCTAAACAACTCAAAAACATACGACTTGTAATAACTATAATTATTAGCCTGCAAACGACGTTAATATTGGTGTAATATTGTTCAGCACACCGTACTCAGCGACCAATAGGAAAATATGCACTTATACCAGTCACACCCTGTATTACATTTGGCATACCCTCATAAATATTACAGGTAGATAAAGGCAGGAGCGACAAGGATCTCACTAAGAAAGTGCGCACTTGCAGGAACAAAATGGTTGGCTACCCATGCCATTATTTATCCCAGTTTTCTATTCTGATGGAGCTAGTGATAGAAGGGAGAATACGTGTGACGACTGAGACAAAAGTTCCTGGATGAAATTAAAGCTGGTGAAAGTTAGGAGACCATTAAACCTATAGCATCAAGGAGGAAGGAAGCACAATGGTGTCCAAAGTGAAAGCAACAAACGGAAATTTTGCAAGGTTGTCTTTATTTTGCCACAGAACAGTGTAAAAAGGTGATAGTAAAGTGGAAACAAAGAATACAGAATGTAAACAACTGCAGCATGCATAATGGTAGACAAAACGTTCCTGCACTTTTTCCAACTCAACGGATTTGTACACACTTCCTGACAATTGGTCAATGTGCTCAGTGTGGTGTGTGACCGCCTCTGGCAGCATAACAGACCTCACAACTACAGGACATGCTGTGAATGGTGTCATCATTCTCATCTCGACGTAATAGCGCCTATTCTCCCTGCAGACCTGCTCGCAAGTGTTGGAGAGTGGTTGGTGGATGCTGACGTAATGCAACCCATCTCCCTCGTGCATCCTACACATGAACCGTGGTATTCCTACTAGGCGAGTGAGCAGACAACGCCATGTGTGGAAAATCTGTTTTCAAGAAAAAAATCAACCATCCGTGCTCTATGACGTTGAATGTTACCGTCTGTCATTAAGAATTATGGGCCTGCAGCACCTCGCAAAAACGCACGTGAGGTCCCAAGATCTCGTCACGATACCTTGCTGATTCACCCTTACAACGACATTCAAGTGGGCAATACAACCCTTGCCCACACCATTAGGTATACTCCTCGATATCGGCCTGTTTCCGTAATGTTTGGGTCCCGAAATCATGTTCCACCTTTCGTACAGATGTGAATTCTTCGAGAATCACTCTCTAGACTAAATCGGGACTCATCTGTTAAAAGAAAGTAGGCCCACTGTACGACGGTTCAGGTGGCATGTTGACTACTCCACTCTAGACGTGCCCTTGTGTGAAGACGCGTCAGAGGTACACATAAAGCAAGTCACAGACAATAAAGACCACTCTTTAGAGGCCTTCTGCATACCGTTTCCCTCGACCAGTCGATGTTGCGAAGTTAAATGCCACTTGCTGTGCAGTATT
Source organism: Schistocerca gregaria (assembly GCF_023897955.1). Classification (NCBI taxonomy): domain Eukaryota; kingdom Metazoa; phylum Arthropoda; class Insecta; order Orthoptera; family Acrididae; genus Schistocerca; species Schistocerca gregaria. Next base: position 423,807,399 of record NC_064926.1, on the reverse strand, counting down.
ATGGCGGGACCATCGTGCACTTTCAGCCAAATAATGGTCCTCTCTTTTTGATGTCACCCTTAATGGTCCCTGCCCTGGTCTTCAGGATACAGTTACGGTCTCTGTGAACTGTCGCCGCATCTCGGAAACAACATAATGATTCCCATTATGCCTTGGGGCCACATCAATTTGCGACTGTCTTGCTTCCATTCTTCCCAAGCCTCTCCACTGCAGAGAGTCTGATAGGTATTTCCTCTGTGCTACACTGCACCGTCTCTGACTGTGTACGCAGTGACTGTGGATGTGGAACTACCCAGCAATGACAGCCCCGTTTGATAAGCGTCCTGACATCATTGTTGAAGTGATTGTCCTTTGACCGGAATGCCATCTTCCATGCAGAACAGGATCGTACGGACATCTGTTGACAGTTTGTATGACTACATTATGAATTAGACACAGGACTGGGAAATAGCAGTTTGTTCCTTTAATCCTGGACAGCGTATATGAGTGAGCCCAACATGGAAAAGAACTAGTGTCAAGAGTGTGCTGAAAATATCAAATTTCAAGCATTACCTCTTACCATGGACACCTCAGTGGCCAATGGCCTTCACTTAACGACCGAGATCAGCGGCATTTGAGTAGAGCTGTCGTTGCTAACAGACAAGCAACACTGCATGAAATAATCGCAGAAATCAAGGTGGGGCGTACGATGAGCGTATCCGTTGGGACAGTGCGCCGAAATTTGGCGCTAATGGGTTATGGCATCAGAAAACCGATGCGATTGCCTTTCCCAACAGCATGTCATCGCCTGTACCACCTCTCCTGGGATTTTGATCAAATCGGTAGTGCCCTAGACGACTGGAAAATGGTAGCGTGGACGGATGAGTCCCAGTTTCGGAGCTGATGATAGGGCTCGAGTGTGGCTCAGATACCACGCAGCCATGGATCCAAGTAGTCAACACGGCATAGTGCAGGCTGGCCGAGCGGTTCTAGGCGCTTCAATCCGGAAACGCGCTGCTGCTACGGTCGCAGATTCGAATCCTGCCTCAAGCATGGATGTGTGTGCTGCCCTTAGGTTAGTCAGGTTTAAGTAGTTCTAAGTCTAGGGGATGATGACCTCAGATGTTGAGTCTCATAGTGCTTAGAGATATTTGAACCATTTTTGCAGGCCGGTGGTGTCTCCATAATAGTGTAGGCTGTGTTTACATAGAATGGACTGGATCCTTTGGTTCAACTGAACCGATCATTGCCTGGAATGGATATTTCGGCTACTTGGAGACCATCTGCAGCTAGCCTTGGACTTCATGTCCCCAAACAACGGTGTCATCTCACAACTGTTAGGGACTGATTTGAAGAACATTCTCTACGATTTAAGGGAATGATTTGACCACCCAGATCGTCCGATATGAAGCTCATCGAACATTTAGGAACGTAATCGAAAGGTCAGTTTCTGAACAACATCGTGAACCAGCAACACATTCGCAATTATGGACGGCTATAAAGGCAACGTTGCTCAAAATTTCTGCATAGAACTTTCAACAACCTGTTGAGTCCACCCCCCACGTCATGTTTCTGCACTTCGCCGGGCAAAAGGAGGTCCGACGAGATTGTGGGAGGTGACCCTTGACTTTTGTCATCTCAGTGTACGAGGTGTCCGTCCTATAAGTGATTAGGAGCATTTTCTCTGGTGTTTCGACAGATTTGTGCACTTTTCTTTTTGCAGTGTGTAGCAGTCAGCCCAGCCAAATATTGGTCATCGCGTCTTTCATGCGATATTCAAGTTTAATAGAAAGGTGTGGGTTTGTTTCCCGTTTGAAAGCAAACTTTTTTAAAGCGGAATTTTCACATTGGGTAGGGCGATCCCAAATAAATTCTAGTGCGATCATCGTTCCATCGATTTGTATTAACAGGGACAGTAAAACACGAAGAATAACAAGTATTCCAGCAATGACTAAGCAGCGCTGCTACGAGGCGGTAGCAATTCAAATAGCTCTGAGCACTATGGGACTTAACATCTGAGGTCATCAGCCCCCTAGAACTTACAACTACTTACACCTAACTAAACTAAGGACATCTCACACATCCATGCCCGAGGCAACATTCGAACCTGCGACCGTAGCTCGGGCATGGATGTGTGTGATGTCCTTAGGTTAATTAGGTTTAAGTAGTTCTAAGTTCTAGGGGACTAATGACCACAGCAGTTGAGTCCCACAATGCTCAGAGCCATTTGAACCATTTTTTTTGCGGTTACCCTTGACGCTGCATGGCAGACACGAGCGCCTGCGATGGTGTACTCAACGACGAACCTGGATGCACGAATGGCAAAACGTCATTTTTTCGGATGAATCCAGGTTCTTTTTACAGCTTCGTGATGGTCGCATCCGCGTTTGGTGACATTGTCGTGAAGGCACATTGGAGGCGTGTATTCGTCATCGCCATACTGGCGTATCACCCGGCGTGATGGTATGGTGTGCCATTGGTTACACATCTCGGTCACCTCTTGTTGGCATTGACAGCACTTTGAACAGTGGACGTTACATTTCAGATGTGCTACGACCCGTGGCTCTACCCTTCATTCGATCCCTGCGAAACCCTACATTTCAGTAGGATAATGCACGACCGCATGCTGCAGGTCCTGTACGGGCCTTTCTGGATACAGTAAAATATTCGACTGCTGCTCTGGCCAGCACATTCCCCAGATCTCTCACCAATTGAAAACGTCTGTCAATGGTGGCCGAGCAACTGGCTCGTCACAATACGCCAGTCATTACTCTTGATGAACTGTGGTATCGTGTTGAAGCTGCCTGGGAAACTGTACCTGTTCACGCCATCCAAGCTCTGTTTGACTCAATGCCCAGGCGTATCTAGGCCGTTATTACGGCCCGAGGTGGCTGTTCTAGGTACTGATTTCTCAGAATCTATGCACCGAAATTGGGTGAAAATGTAATCACACGTCAGTTCTAGTATAATATATTTGTCCAATGAATACCCGTTTATCATCGACATTTCTTCATGGTGTAGCAATTTTAATGGTCTGTATTGTACACTCGGGCTGCCAGCAGCCGTCACAGCGTCCGGGGCGCCTGTCTTGCCACTTGGTGGCGTGCAAGTCACAGCACACGTTGCAGTTGCAGGCACTAATTTATGTTCGCACGGTCACATGCTCACGTCACACCACTCATGTATCCTTCCGCAGACGTGTATTTAAGTCGGCGCTCCGCCCACGGAGAGCCGGTTACGTCCCGAACTCCGAGCAGCCAACACCCGACTCCATTCTCCGCTACGGACGCCGCCTGCTGCTGTCGCTTCGCTGCCCGCTGAGGTGCTGTGCTGCCCTCTTCCTGAGCCACGTCCGAAGCTGCGCTTCCACCAAAAGCTCCGACGGCACCGTAGAATTTGTCGGGACTGCTCACGTGCTCATCACCTTGTAGGACCGTGTCGTTACTAGTAGACTGCCAACGAGCTGGCAGCTTCATAGGATTCAAATTGTTCTGACGGCTCTGAGCACTAAGGGACTTAACAACTAAGGTCATCAGTCCCCTAGACTTAGAACTACTTAAACCTCACTAACCTACGGACACCCGCCCGGTTGTCCGTGCGATCTAACGCACGGCTTTCCGGGCTGGAAGGAGCGCCGGTCCCCGGCACGAATCCGCCCGGCGGATTTGTCTCGAGGTCCGTAGAGCCGGCCAGTTTGTGGATGGTTTTTAGTCGGTTTTCCATCTGCCTCGGCAAATGCGGGCTGGTTCCCCTTATTCCACCATTCCACCTCAGCTACACTATGTCAGCTATTGCTGCGCAAACAAGTTCTCCACGTACGCGTACACCACCATTACTCTACCACGCAAAGAACGCTGGAAGCGGAGGGGTGAAGTGGACTGCGGTAGTCGTCGTGGAATTACGGACCACTGCGGTTACGGCGGGGACGGAGCCTCCCCGTCGTTTCTAGGTCCCCGGTTAACATAACATAACATAACCTACGGACATTACACACATCCATGCCCGAGGGAGGATTCGAACCTGCGACCGTAGCGGTCGCGCGGTTCAAGACTGAAGCGCCAAGAACTGCTAGGCCACAACTGTCGCCTAGCTTCCGGGCCGTGTCCTCTCAGCACCTGCTACTCGTCAGAAGATACCTATGAATTACCATCCTCGCGGGATTGTGTAGTTGCCGGCCGGAGTGGCCAAGCGGTTCTAGGAGCTTCAGTCCGGAACTGCGCCACCGCTACGGTCGCAGGTTCGAATCCTGCCTCGGGCATGGATGTGTGTGATGTCCTTAGGTTAGTTAGGTGTAAGTACTTCTACGTTCTAGTGGACTGATCACCTCAGATGTTAAGTCCCATAGTGCTCAGAGCCATTTGAACCATTTTTTATTGTGAAGTTGTTTATCTCACCTGCTCCGTAGTAGACCGCTGTTCTCAAGTTCAAATGGTTCAAATGGCTCTGAGCACTATGGGACTCAATTGCTGTCGTCATCAGTCCCTTAGAACTACTTAAACCTAACTAACCTAAGAACATCACACACATCCATCCCCGAGGCAGGACTCAAACTTGCGACCATAGCAGTCGCACTGTTCCGGACTGCGCGCCTAGAACCGCGAGACCACCGCGGCCGGCTGTTCTCAAGTTCGCAGATATTATTCTCAGTGGTTATATGTAGCTTGCTGCACGGAGTGGCCGCACGGTTAGAGGCGCCATGTCACGGATTGCGCGACCCCTCCCATCAGAGGTTCGAGTCCTCCCTCGGGCATGGGGGTGTGTTGTTTTCAGAAAAAGTAACTTTAAGTTAGTTTAAAGTAGCGTGTAAGTCTAGGGACCGATGACCTCAGCAGTTTGCTCCCTTAGAAATTCACACTCATTTGAACATTTGTATGTAGCTTAGTTCTTGGAATAAACAGTTGTTATTGCAATTTTCAAACTCCAGCAAAGAGCCATAAAAATAATAACCGAAAATACTAGTCGAGCTCATTGTTAAGAAATGTTCAGAACACTGGGGATTTTAACTGCTCCACATTTACCAGTAGTTGTACACATAAAAAATAACATTGGTAATTACTGCACAAACAGCTCTGTCTATGACCATGTAACAAGAGATAGCCTCAACTTACATTTACCAAGAAAAAATAAACATGAAACTCAAAACAGCATTTTCTACCAAGGAATAAAACCGTACAATAAATTACCAAATGAGATAGAAGAAATTGCACAAATACACTTATCTAAAAAGGCAGCTAAAAAGTACCTTATATGCAATATATTTTATACATTGAAGGATTACGTAGCTAAAACAGAGTAGAGGGTTGATAAAACAAAGTTATGCAAATAAATAAAAATAATAATGATTTTAAAATATCCACCATTCCAGATGACACCTTCACCTTATGTTTTTTCTTCTTTTTTTCCTTTCTAGAAATACGTACCCTCAAGCTATGCATAGCGCAATACTAACACCTCTTCCTCTTTCTGTGCTCAACATGTCCCTCATTAGGGAGGGATGCTGACTCAGTTTTCAGGATAGCAAATGGGAAGTTGCGGTACAGAAAATGGCCCCGAGAGATCACCAGTGTGTGTGTGTGTGTGTGTGTGTGTGTATGTGTGTGTAGTGAGTGAAGTGTTATGAAACAATGTGTGTATAGTGTGTGCAGTGACTGATAGTGAGATATGAGTGAACAGTGTGGCATTACATTTTTAATAACTTATTTGTAAACAAAGTATTGTATACCAAGAGTAAATCTAATGATTGTCTCTAACTAGAAGTCTGGAAATGGAAAAAAGAATACATTGACACCTGTGTGTCAGACCCACCATACTTGCTTCGGACACTGCGAGAGGGCTGTACAAGCAATGATCACACGCACGGCACAGCGGACACACCAGAACCGCGGTGTTGGCCGTCGAATGGCGCTAGCTACGCAGCATTTGTGCACCGCCGCCGTCAGTGTCAGCCAGTTTGACGTGGCATACGGAGCTCCATCGCAGTCTTTAACACTGGTAGCATGCCGCATCAGTTGGACGTGAACCGTATGTGCAGTTGACGGACTTTGAGCGAGGGCGTATAGTGGGCATGCGGGAGGCCGGGTGGACGTACCGCCGAATTGCTCAACACGTGGGGCGTGAGGTCTCCACAGTACATCGATGTTGTCGCCAGTGGTCGGCGGAAGGTGCACGTGCCCGTCGACCTGGGACCGGACCACAGCGACGCAGGGATGCACGCCAAGACCGTAGGATCCTACGCAGTGCCGTAGGGGACCGCACCGCCACTTCCCAGCAAATTAGGGACACTGTTGCTCCTGGGGTATCGGCGAGGACCATTCGCAACCATCTCCATGAAGCTGGGCTACGGTCCCGCACACCGTTAGGCCGTCTTCCGCACACGCCCAAACATCGTGCAGCCCGCCTCCAGTGGTGTCGCGACAGGCGTGAATGGAGGGACGAATGGAGACGTGTCGTCTTCAGCGATGAGAGTCGCTTCTGCCTTGGTGCCAATGATGGTCGTATACGTGTTTGGCGCCGTGCAGGTGAGCGCCACAATCAGGACTGCATACGACCGAGGCACGCAGGGCCAACACCCGGCATCATGGTGTGGGGAGCGATCTCCTACACTGGCCGTACACCTCTGGTGATCGTCGAGGGGACACTGAATAGTGCACGGTACATCCAAACCGTCATCGAACCATCATTCTACCATTCCAAGACCGGCAAAAGAACTTGCTGTTCCAACAGGACAATGCAGGTCCGCATGTATCCCGTGCCACCCAACGTGCTCTAGAAGGTGTAAGTCAACTACCCTGGCCAGCAAGATCTCCGGATCTGTCCCCCATTGAGCATGTTTGGGACTGGATGAAGCGTCGTCTCACGCGGTCTGCACGTCCAGCACGAACGCTGGTCCAACTGAGGCGCCAGGTGGAAATGGCATGGCAAGCCGTTCCATAGGACTACATCCAGCATCTCTACGATCGTCTCCATGGGAGAATAGCAGGCTGCATTGCTGCGAAAGGTGGATATGCACTGTACTAGTGCCGACATTGTGCATGCTCTGTTGCCTGTGTCTATGTGCCTGTGGTTCTGTCAGTGTGATCATGTGATGTTTCTGACCCCAGGAATGTGCCAATAAAGTTTCCCCTTCCTAGGACAATGAATTCACGGTGTTCGTATTTCAATTTCCAGGAGTGTATGTATAAAAGAATTAGCTTATTTTAAATTGATCTAAATTTGTAAATACTTTGACATGTCCTGTATCCTTGTAAAAAGAGATCTACGGATGAATAAAGCTACTACTAGCAGTACTAAGTGTAGGTCCCACTTCAGCGAGTTTTACTCCTCTAAAGGAAGACAGAACAGACCTGGTGAGCAGTATTTGTTTGGGCAACTTCAATTGCACACTACAAAAATCAGATTGCAAATAACTGCCGAAACGCCAGAGAAAATGTGGCTTACGACGTTTACGAGGGACACCCGACAATGTATACGGGGTCTCCCACGAGAATGGTTAGCATTCAGGTAGATGACAGCATAGATCATTCGAAGCAACGAAGCCTTGTAAACATGGGCCCTAAAAAACCTACGTTAACGGATTTGGCACTTCATATTCGATACTGTGAATCGAATCTATTCTAATGCACGCTGTTTGGTTTCCATATTTTTGGAGAAAACAGTATGGATTAAAACAAGGGAAAAATTCTAGCAGAGATGTGATCTAAAATGCATAAATTAAAACCTATGTGCATTTGTTCAGTAGAAGAGATCTGTTCCATAGTAGCGAAGATGAACGTGCGTTCGTAGCGCTTTAGGTACGCACCTGTTTACTGGACTTTTTTGCTTCGAATGATCGTCTCTGACTTTTCCCTAAATACTGATCAGTCCTCCTGGGACACCTTGTGTGTAATTTTTTTCATGTAGCAGGAAAGCCTTTTGTATGTTTGAATGAGATTTTAATTTACATTCTTACGACCTGCAATTAAAAATAAAGATGTTATTTGTATTAAGTTTTTGTTAGTTAAAATTTCGATTTTTTAAAATATATGTATTTTAAATTAAATTAAAAAATACCTTACTAGCGATATTCGAATCGACAACTTCCGACTACAGTGGAACCCCTCTAATCCGTCACCTTCAGGACCGGGACTATGGTCTGAACGAAAAAAGGCCGGATTATCTGAAAAATCTAATATTTATTGCAAAAGTATAAAAAGACATTTAGTACAAAAAATTAAACGATTTAAGAACTAAAAAATGTCCGCAGTAATATAAAAAGATGTATTTTACACAGTGTTAAACAATATATTCACTTAAAAACGTCGACACACACTATAATATGTATTCGTTTAGTAGGAAAAACGACAAACCAGTTACAGTACTGTACTCTACTTAATAACGTATAAACGATATATACTGTAACCTAAAAATGTTTATATCACTGTACATAAACAAGAATTTTTTTATAAAGAAATAAACTACTTTATGTATAAACTAAGAAATGATTATACTGTATGCCTCGTGAGTACTGGGTGTTGTTTGCTGTCCTTAGGGTAGTTAGGTTTAAGTAGTTCTACGTCCTAGGGGACTGATGACCATAGATGTTAAGTCCCATAGTGCTCAGAGCCAACTGAACCATTTTTATAATGTATGCATTGTTTTTAAAGTAAAAACGAAAATTACTTGAAAAAAAAGTCAGTGATACATTTTTGTTTAGCAGATGTTATTCTAGGTTTAGCTGCAGTGTCCCTCCATTTGTTTATCCACAAATCTGCTCGATGTGTTGAAGGGCGATGTCACAAGTGTTTTTTGCATTGTTGTGTGAAATACTGGTGGGGGCTTCGTCTTCGCCGTCCGAGTCCTCGTTCACAGTTTGCTGGCTCACAGCGGCAACAGTCTGGTCGTCACTGAGCTCTTCAAAAGTGTGACAGTCTGTGTCACATTCGTTGATCCAATCTTCAACTTCATAGGCAGGGTCGTTCAGCTCCAAAGTTTGTAGATCTTCAACGATTTCCAATTCGTCGTTGTTTTGCTCATCTTCGGCATGCTCATTTTCAGTCATAACTTGTGGCCAAAGCTTACGCCACGATTTCCGCAGAGTGTCAGGTTTCAGTTCATCCCATGCTGCAGCGATTGTGTAGATAGCATCTTTGATGTTCACGGATTTCATTGCCTCAAATAAGTTATGATCTCCTTCAGATTTTTCCAAGATTGAGCTGATACACTTTCTGCGGTATCGCCTTTTTAACCATTCGATAACGCCCTGATCCATTGGTTGGTTGAGTGAGGTCACATGAGTAGGCAGAAAGAGAGCTTTTATGTCCCCTTTCATCAAATCTTCCTCAGATGGGTGTGATGGTGCATTATCCAACGGCAGTAGAACACGATCAGGCAGATTTTTTCCTTGAAGTCTTTTTCGACCGATGGCACAAACCAGGATTTAAAAAGATTGCAGACCAGCCAAGAAGATTTTTGATTGCGGTAATAACCGGCAAGGAAGATAAGTTTATATTTTTGAATGGCCTTGGCTTCTTAGATTTGCCAATGACGAACAAGGGGAGCTTGTGGGTACCATCTGCGTTGCTACAAGGAATTTCTACTATTCTATCTTTTATAAGTTTCGTTCCTACCACGGATTCATTCCTTAGCAGCTGCAGCATCATCAGATAGCTTTTCACCGGAAATAGAAACAAATCGACACCATGACGAGTTTTCCATCGATCAATCCAGCCTTCACTAGCAGTAGATTTAGTTTCGGCTTACAGTTTTTTGTGCAAAACTGTCGCTTTTTCTTTGAGAATTGGCCCGGATATTGGCGTTCCTTTCCTTCTTTCTTCACAAAACCACATCCACAATGCGTTATCAGGCAGTTAGAGTTTAGGCAATTTTAATGTTTTGCGATTCTTCAGAGTGTTTTCACCATCAATCGTAACTGTATAGGATTCAATATTTTCCGATTCTTCCTTCAATCCTTAATTGTCGTAACACCTACATTCAGTTCCTTTACAATTTTTTGGATCGATTCTCCTTCGTCCAGTCTTTGTAACACTGCTAATTTTTCATTTAGTGAAAGAGTTACGTGTTTAAGTTTGAATCCAGACATGTTGAAAAACAGTGTGTACACACAATGAATCTACAGTAGTAAGTACTGTAGAAAGTACGGAATAAAGCAAACAACGAGGTTTTTTAATCACAAAAAAGGATAAAACTGAACAATAACGTACAGTATAACAATATGCACAGCGATAGACACCGCAACAATGGCCCGACAGGCGTCCAGTCAGTGACAAGACGGCACAGGCTCGCGAGCCTGAGTGTGGTCGGACGACCCGGAGTGACGGACCATCCAAGGTCGGACTAGAGGAGTTCTACTGTACAATCTTATTACGCTATGGTTGCTTGTTTGGTTGATTTGGAGGAGGGGACAAACAGCGAGGTCATCGCTCCCATCGGCTTATAGAAGGATGGGGAAGGAAGTTGGCCGTGCCGTTTCAAAGGTACCACCCCGGCATTTGCCTGAGGTGATTTAGGGAAATCAGGACAACCTAAACCAGATGGCCGGACGCGGGTTTGAACCGTCGTCCTCCAGAATTCGCTTCCAGTGCGCTGTCCATTGCGCCACCTCGCTAGGTTTTACTCTATGCATTAACCTATTGGTGATTCTTATAATAAATGAATAATGCTTTATCCTTAACAACACTCGAAAATCTAATCATTAAAGACTTCGTTTTAATAGAAATGAGTGGTTGTATGCTAGGAAATTCATGTTCGAGCACTGAACGACGAAAATTGAAGTTGCTGTGCGTATATTTTCCGTAAACTACCTGAAGCGAACGCTGGATAGTTCCTTCCTCAAGTCACTGGCTAATTTGCTCCCCCATCTTCACGTAAATGAGTCACCGATTCGTCTCAAATGACCCACACGTAGACGAGGCGTTATCTTCCAACTTCGGCTTCTTCGTTCCTTTCCTTTCACAGACACCTGTTAGTATTCCACCATTTCCATGTTCCGTGGCGAACCCTTGCTCTCTGGCACCAAAACATTCTCGTTTGCTCATAAAATTCTAAACACCGCAAAACGTTGCATAATTCATGTCTTGTGTGAATGTGTTACCCCTTTCACCGGTAAGTTATTTGCGCCGCATTCTGCACGGCTCCGCTGCAGCACAGGTGCGCGTCGGAAAAGTTAATGTGATACAGTATTCCACCCTAATTCGACCCCTAAAAATTCCCGAGAGGAATGACACTTGTGAGTAAGCAGTCTGGGTTCTTTCCAGTGCCTGTGCCGGAGCGTGTTGTAACTACAAGTTTCAGTTGGTCGGAGGTTTCCGGCAAGGTTCGAGCACACGCTTCTATACTAGCATTTCTGTAAAGAACTCCCCGTTCTCAGCTGACCAAAGTGGAGCTGAGAATGTTATCACGATCACAAAAATTACTAGTCTGTTACCTGCATTCCTCAACAGCTACACATCCTGCACAAACACATGCATCGGAATACTGAATTTCCTAATGTTTCCGAAATAGAATGTCCCATGCATCAAGCTCCAGCTTCCATACCGCGTTCAAAATCTGCTCATTCCTGAAGTGGGACCCTAATCATGTTAGAAATCTTTTCACATGAATCACCTAACATGACAGCTCAGTTAAAGCACTGCCCTTTTACATCTTGTACATACGATAATACCGCTATCTGTAAATGCATATATCGCTGTCCCATGACTTCCGTCACGCCAGTGAATATTGTTACAGTGCAGAAGTGCTGTAACAAATATGATTGAGAAGGCCACGTGCAGAATCGTGGTTTGCCAGGGGAGGGCAGGGGGGACGGGATGGGGAGGGGTGGAGAAGGTATCTTACTGCTCCGTACCTATCTGAGCTGGGAACATGGGGTGAAAAGTATTTGTTCAAACCTTGGACAAGTGGCCATTTATACAGCTATTGGAATATCTGTTTACTGCAGATATCTTACAGCATGAATCAAGATTGAAATGTTGTAGGAAATTTCTTGTAGAATGTAAGTACACTCCTGGAAATTGAAATAAGAACACCGTGAATTCATTGTCCCAGGAAGGGGAAACTTTATTGACACATTCCTGGGGTCAGATACATCACATGATCACACTGACAGAACCACAGGCACATAGACACAGGCAACAGACCAAGCACAATGTCGGCACTAGTACAGTGTATATCCACCTTTCGCAGTAATGCAGGCTGGTATTCTCCCATGGAGACGATCGTTGAGATGCTGGATGTAGTCCTGTGGAACGGCTTGCCATGCCATTTCCACCTGGCGCTTCAGTTGGACCAGCGTTCGTGCTGGAAGTGCAGACCGCGTGAGACGACGCTTCATCCAGTCCCAAACATGCTCAACGGGGGACAGATCCGGAGATCTTGCTGGCCAGGGTAGTTGACTTACACCTTCTAGAGCACGTTGGGTGGCACGGGATACATGCGGACGTGCATTGTCCTGTTGGAACAGCAAGTTCCCTTGCCGGTCTAGGAATGGTAGAACGATGGGTTCGATGACGGTTTGGATGTACTGGGCACTATTCAGTGTCCCCTCGACGATCATCAGAGGTGTACGGCCAGTGTAGGAGATCGCTCCCCACACCATGATGCCGGGTGTTGGCCCTGTGTGCCTCGGTCGTATGGAGTCCTGATTGTGGCGCGCACCTGCACGGCGACAAACACGCATACGAACATCATTGGCACCAAGGCAGAAGCGACTCTCATCGCTGAAGACGACACGTCTCCATTCGTCCCTCCATTCACGCCTGTCGCGACACCACTGGAGGCGGGCTGCACGATGTTGGGGCGTGAGCGGAAGACGGCCTAACGGTGGGCGGGACAGTAGCCCAGCTTCATGGAGACGGTTGCGAATGGTCCTCGCCGATACCCCAGGAGCAACAGTGTCCCTAATTTGCTGGCAAGTGGCGGTGCGGCCCCCTACGGCACTGCGTAGGATGCTACGGTCTTGGCGTGCATCCGTGCGTCGCTGTGGTCCGGTCCCAGGTCGACGGGCACGTGCACCTTCCGCCGACCACTGGCGACAACATCGATGTACTGTGGAGACCTCACGCCCCACGTGTTGAGCAATTCGGCGGTACGTCCGACCGGCCTCCCGCATGCCCACTATACGCCCTCGCTCAAAGTTCGTCAACTGCACATACGGTTCACGTCCACGCTGTCGCGGCATGCTACCAGTGTTAAAGACTGCGATGGAGCTCCGTATGCCACGGCAAACTGGCTGACACTGACGGCGGCGGTGCACAAATACTGCGCAGCTAGCGCCATTCGACGGCCAACACCGCGGTTCCTGGTGTGTCCGCTGTGCCGTGCGTGTGATCATTGCTTGTACAGCCCTCTCGCAGTGTCCGGAGCAAGTATGGTGGGTCTGACACACCGGTGTCAACGTGTTCTTTTTTCCATTTCCAGGAGTGTATTTCGGGATTAAAGGAGATCACTCACTGAAAAGCATAAGCGCTGAGTCGTGATAGGCACACACAAAAGGAGAAACACATGATAGAGTAAATACACAAACACACACATTCTCTCTCTCTCTCTCTGAAACACACACACACACACACACGTACCTATAACCATACACGGTGCCGGCTATACTGACAGTGCCATGCTGTTTTGTGGCAAGTGAACTTGTTCTGGCAGGCATGGTGTCAGATGGGGTCTGTAGAGAAAGAGGGAAGCATGCGGAAGGGAGAGGGACTGGAGTTGGATGGCAAGCACCTCGGAAGGAGATCGGTTTGCCGGTTAGGAATGCAGGAGGGAGGGGTGGTAGGAACGTGGGCTGGTACGATTGTAGAGCCAGATGGGAAGTGGCATACGTTGAAGGAGACGTGGGGACGTGAATTGGGAGGTGGTGACAGGACAGAGGAAAGGGAAGCTTTTGGGTGGAGGGTATGGGGATAGTGGGTTACCCGATAGTGAGGCCAGGACGATTACAGGAGAGGAGAACGTGTTACAAGTATAATTTAGAGAAAGTGGTCGTGGAGGGAAGGTTCCACATGCATCATTTTGTGAGATAGCCTCTGAAATTAAGCAGTTTATCCTCAGCTGAATGTTGTACCACTGGATCGTCAATTTTGGTTTCGCCAACAATTTGGGGGTGGCCATTCAAGCTGGTGGACAGCTGGTTGGTAATCGTACCAATACAAACGGCTCTGCAGTGTTTGCAGCAGGGCTGGTATATGAGATGGCAGCTTTCACATGTAAGTTAGCCCCTGATGGGATAGGATAAACCTGTGACAGGACTGGAGTAGGAGGTGCTGGGTGGATGGCTTGGAAAGGTCTTGCAGATTGGTTGGGAATGGGAGTGATGTATGGATGAATTAGGCTGTTGTGTAAGTTTGGTGGTTGTTGGAACAACACTTTAGGAGTGGTGAGAAGGATCTTGAGTAGAACGTCGCTCATTTTGGGGCATAATGGGAAATAATCCAAGCCCTCATGAAAGATTCAGTTTCTCCAGTCCAGGATTATACTGGGAAGTTAGTGGGGCAATACTTTGTAGCTGAATCTTGAGGACAGTGTGAGAACTGGAGTTTTGTGGGGATATCACATGGGAAATCTGTTTGTGGCATAGGTTTGAGGGGTATTGCCTGTCTTTGAAAGTCTTTGTGAAGTCTTCAGTATAGTGAGCAAGGAATTTCTAAACACTGCAGATATGTCATTCCACAGGTGGCTAGTCTGTATGGGAGGGAGTTTTTGTTGTGGAAGGAATGGAAACTGTCAAAATGCTGGTACTGTTGGTGGTTAGTGGCTTTATGTAGACTGAAATGTGGATGGAATCATCAGCGAGATGGAGGTCAGCGTCCAGGAAGATGGCACACTGAGTGCAGGAAGACCAGGTGAAGCAGATGGGAGAAAAGTTATTGAGATTGTGAAGAAATGTGGATAGGTTGTCTTGGCTCTGTGTCCAAATGATGAAGATATCATCAATGAACCTGAACCAATCTAGAGGATGGAAGTTTTGGGAGGCTGGGAAGGTTTCCTTTAGATGGCCCATAAACAAGCTGGCACAGGAGGGAGCTATGAATTTGTTTGTAAATCTTCCCTTCAAAGGAAAAGTAGTTGAGGTTCAGGATATAATTGGTATGGTGCATAAGGAATGAGGTCTTTGGTTTGAAGTCTGAAAGGCATTGGGAGAGAGTGTTTGATAGAGGTAAAGCCATGGGCATGAGGGATGTTGGTGAACAGGGAGGTAGCATTAACTGTGATGAGGGAGGTGAAGGTGTGGGTATAGTGGAGTGCTGGTGAAGGAAGTGTTAATTATCTTTGCTGTGGGAGACTAGATTTTGGGCAGTTAGTTGGAGATGTTGGTCAACAAGAGCAGACATTCTTTCAGTGGGAACACAATAGCCACCTACAATGGGGTCTCCAGGATTGTTGAATTTGTTGATTTTTGGGGAGTGTGTAGAAGGTGAGTGTGATATGTGTTTTTGGAGTGAGGAGAGATGGAATCAGATGAGAAGTTCTGGTAAGGGTCAATGGAGCCTTTGGATTTCAGTAGGGATTGGAAGTTATGTTGGACTTCCAGGATGGGATCACTCTGGCAGAGCTTGTAGGTGACAGTTGCCTTGCCAATATCAAATACTACCTTTCACAGCTCTCCCCAGACTCCAAACCAACCACTCATTTCTTATACATCTTACTAGTTATATCTTGACCAACTACTTCTTTTCTTTGAAGGGAAGGTTTATAAACAAATCCACAGCACAGCCATGGTGGGGGCACCCACCCACATCAGTCTGTTTGTGTGCCACCTAAAGGAAACCATTCTAGCCTCCAAAAACTCCTAACCCCTAGTCTCGTTCAGGTTCATTGACGATGTCCTAATGATCTGAACACTGAGCTAAGACACCCTACCCACATTCCTTCACAATGTCAACAACCTTCCCCCCATCTGATTCACCAGGTCCTCCTCCACCAAATGTGTCACCTTCCTCCACCTCGCTGATGGTTCCATCAACACCTCTGTCGACATTAAGAACTAACCACCAACAGTACTTGCATTTTGACAGCTGCCGTCCCTTCCACTATAAACGTTCCTCCCACACAGTGTAGCTTCCTCATAAAGGCTTTCACAGACCCCCCCCCCCCAAACCTAGACCACAATCACAATTCACCTGTCATATCCTCCACACACTCCCCATCCTCCCACCATCCCCAAGAATCAGCTACAAAGGATCACCCAACTCATTACGCAATATCACCTTGGATTGGAACAACTGAACCATGTCCTTCACCAGACTTGTATTATCCCTCATCCTGCTCTGGTATGAGGGACATCGTACCCAAGATTGTTCCACCACTCCTAACATGGCGTTCAATTATCCACCCAACCTACATAACATCTTAGTCCATCACTGTGTCACTTCCATTCCCAACTCCTTGCCACAGGTATCTCTGTGGTAGACCAAGGTGCAAGAGCTTCCTGATATCTCCCCGCCTTCCCCCCCCCCCCCCCCCCCCAGTACTTTCTGCTCAATTCCTCTCAAAGGCTTATTCTATCCCATCAGATGTTGAACAACATGTGGAAGCTGTCAAGTCATATAACAACTCTGATGCAACACTGCACAGCCATTTGCGTTAGTATGTCTAAGAGCGAGCTGTGCTCATGTCGAAGTGCTCTGCTGCTGGGCGTCAGCCAGTGTTGTTACTCCCTTTTCAGGAAGATGTCCGGGTCCGAACGGTTCCTCTGCTCTCCATTGTGTCAAAGAAGAAGTTATGACCGATTTTTGAATGAATGCAAAATGTAAGGGAACAATTGCAACATATTCATAAACAACATTTTCTTTTTAAAATCGCTTTCGATACAAATATCGACCGATCAATCTTATAACTCCATGTGAAGGTTGACAATAAAGATATCTTTGTAAAATTATAAAATATATTATCTTCTATGTGTGAAAACTTTAAAAATATGAAGATCATGTAATATGAAACAATGACACTCCAGGATGGAATGTAACAATACAGGGTGTTTCAAAACGAATATACGTATTACAAAGTATTATTTTCTCCAAACTATCGATCGCTGCGCCTCGACTCGGCTATTGGAGAAACGAATACACAGTTAGTTCATATTAACAGCCGCTAGATGTGAGTTGTCTTATGTTTTGATTGGTAACCATCATTGTTTAAAATAGCTACTCCGCAGCTACTGACAATGATAACACTTTCGCATTACGCATCGTCTTGAGTGATGAAGCGTCTTTCCATGTTAGTGGTCAGGTAAACAAACACAGTGTTCGAATTTGTGGCCTACAGAACCAATATGCAGCCACTGAACATGTACGAGATTCGCCCAAAGTGTTTTGTGTGATATCCCGATCATCTGTTTGTTGCCCATTCTTCTTTGATGGAAACACGGTTAACGGTCAGCGTTATCTCGCTATGTCACAAAACTGGTTGTTTCCGAGGCTGCACGAAGGCAACTTCATTTTTCAACAACCCCTCATCGGAGTCGCCAAGTACGTGAATATCTGAATGAAACTCGACCGAACCGTTGGATTGGTCGTCAAGGAGGTGGCGACTTAGCATGTCTCAGCTAGGCACTACGGTCACCGGATTTCACACTCTCTGACTAAAGCACAACGTTTAAAGACAACGTTTATGTACCATCACTCCCACAGAACCTGGAAGAATTGAAGAACGGGGTCCGTACTGCCGTAACATCAGAGACGAAGGACATGCTTGCCCGAGTATGGGAAGAATTTGAGTATCGATGTGATATTGTTCGTGTCGCTGATGGAGGACATATTGAACATCTGTAATCTGAACTTTAGAGGTTCGTAAATATGTGTGTAATGTTTCATATTCGCATGTCATAAAGTTGAGTAAATACATGCATTCGAAATGCGTACATTCTTTTTGAAATACCCTGTATTATTAAAATGAAAGTTGCCATTCACCACGTAGCGGAGATGCTGAATCGCAGATAGGCACAACAGACAGACTGTCACAAATAAAGCTTTCGGCCCGTAAGGCCTTCGTCACAAATAGAGCACACACACACACACATACACACACACACACACACACACACACACACACACACACACACACACACACACTTGCAAACGCAACTCACACACTCACACTGCAGTCTCAGGCAACTGGCGCCAATAGTCATTTATCAAGTTCTAAGTTACTGGTCTACTTCGAGGGTTTAACTGGTTATTTTAATTAAGAGAGAAATTAACTCTGCAAAAAATCTAGCCATCTAATTGGACGATTAGCTTGGCGCTGTGGCGATACCTGTAAGACACCGCTAGCCCACGCCTCTCGCGGTGTGCGTTTAACCCCATTTAAATGACGCGCCAAGCGCGCGCCCAGCGGCTGTACGATTAATTAAATAATCGGCGTGCTAATCATAGTTCAAATCTCTGGTCCAGAGGGACGTGAAGAGGCTGTGGTCCAGAGAGAGAGTAGAGTCAGTCGAGTCTTGTTCAGTCTTAAGAGTCAGTCGAGCTAGAAAGTGTCTGGTGAAACGATCATTCTGTGGATATTATTAGTGTGAGGATTTCTTTTATATGTGTTGTGTTGTCTTCTTCGATGAGTAAAAAAATATAGGTAAAATAAATTTTTGTGATGTCCATCAATAAGTTCATTCCAGTAAAAATAGAACCATTTCCCTTCACCTTTATTCACCCTTTTTTCTTTCTTTCCTTTCAACAAAATAAAAAAAACAAAAAATTACCACCCCTTTTTTTTTTTTAAATTCCGGACATGACACTGGCGACCGTGACAGGACGCCAATCTTCGGATTTTACTGGAATGAACTTAACAAGGGCAAATTAAAGTAAAATCATACGTGTAGTAATATTTATTGTCTTGTACGTTGACTAAAAAACTGTAATTTTCTCTTTCATGCCCAATATGAAAACGAGAGCTAACGTTGTTTCAAGATTAACAAGATTTCTGCAAGCTTCAACGCAGCGCGGTGAGTAGTGCAAAAGCATTTGTTCTGCTATGCCATTGTCCAGCGTGCGCCTCCCGCCTATGCTAACTTTTATTCCCATTTCCCATGCCTTTCCCTAAACAAGAATCATACCCTTTGTCAATGGAATTTCTATTATTGTAACATTGAAATTCAACAGTAAGGTATGCAGAAGTCATTGTTATGAGTCAATCCTGTTTGTTACGTCATGTCACCACTTTCAGATTAGCTACGCGAATACGGTTACAACCACAATAATAATTCAGACATTTTTGGAAATTGTATCAAGTAATAGTTATTACCGTCTAACTATTTAAATTTTATTTATCTTTTGTACTTTGCAAGCCATCGCCATTCTGGGTGTACTATTTGTATATTTCACGTTTGTTAATTATTGGCAAAAATGGAACAACAGCAACAGCAAACTGATAACGGTGATGCTACTGTATCATTAGCATCCCCTTTCCTAGGCTTTTCCAGTCCAGAATCTATGGAATTTACTGCAGGTGTATCACATCAAATAATACTAAGTAACGAAAGTAATTCATCAGGTGACACACCCAATAATCCTGACCCTATGGAAAACGATAGTAGACGTGTCCAACTAGGGATTTCCCACTCCGATCCTAATTTGCACAACTCTAGTGAAAGGAACAATGATCAAACATTGATCCGAATCAGTACGGAATTTTAATACAACTTCTTACGCGAAGTATGGAGAGCATCCTTAATGAAAGGTTTGATAAACTAGACACTAGATTTGATAAACAGGAGCAGAGTACAAAAGAATTAAACAGCAAAATCGATCAATTGTCTTCTGAGGTAACATCTACTCTGGAAAAACAGGCTAACCAAATCTCAGAACTTAATTCAAAAACGACACAATTGACCGAAAGTTTCAACGAATTGTCATGTCGTGTAAACACTCACGAAAATTCCTTTGTTAAATATCAAACAGTGACAAATTCCGAAATGCAGTCATGTAAAACCAAGTTGGATCAGGTCACGAACGCTCAGGCTCAGGTCAATGATCTGGTTCAGAATTTCGTGCAAAATCAAATCACCTCACAAAATAAAATTTCGATGGATATCGAAGGTATTACTCAACAAGTTAGCGTAGTATGCTTACAACAATTAGAAATGAAAGAAAAAATTTCCCATTTGGAGGAAAAAACAGAATCGCTTTCTTTAGAGTGTAACGCAAACATTGCAGAAAAATTAGTGCACGAATGTGGTATTTGCAACAAGCTCATTGAGCAAAGGGTAGAAACCGCTACAAAAGAGATTTTACACCAGGCCATGTCGCAGGTGCAAACCGAGACCAACACTTTAAAAAACCAAATTTCTCAGTTATTAACTCCCGATGCTAACGTAGTTACTGTTCCGCCTACAACCCCACTCACAACGAGTTCACTGCCTAATTTCACTGTGCAGTTTGTTCCACAGTCTAACAGCGAATCACTTGCGAGCGAAAAACATCAAACAGAGCCGCTCTCAGTGATCGCACAAAACAGTAATTCTCAACCACCCTTGTGCCGTGAAGTTTCACCAGGGAACAATAGTTCAGGCCCTATAGTGCCTGCCGGTATTGTTGACGGTAACATGATTAAACATGCCTATTTTCCAACGTTCAGTTCCGATGATACCCAAGCGGTGCACCCGATTGTTTTTATTAGGTCTTTTGACGGAATGTTTCCGCACAACTGGTCAGATGCGGAAAAGATTTTTTTTTGTAAGTAATCTGTTGAGGGGGCGAGCATCCAGATGGGGAGCTGAAATAAAAAGGCAAAATTTAACTTTCAAGCAATTTGAAGAGGCTTTTCTGCAGGAATTCTGTTCAGAACATGAGCAAAAACAACTCCGACGTGAAGTTCACAATCCCGAACCATACAACCCTTGTAAAGAAACTTTGCGTCAATATTTTGAAAGATACCTGGACAAAACACTTTATTGGTCAAAACCGGCCGATCTTGCCGATGTGATTAACACCTTAAAAAGTCATTTACCCCTGCATTACCGGACACAATTAATTGGTGTTCCAGAAACTAACATCAAGAAATTTCTAGATTATTTGAATGAAGTAGACCTTGTGTTTAGAGGAGATTCAGGGAACACTCCACATATTTATAATGCTAATTCCAACTCTCGCCAAAACAATTGCCATAATTTCAATCAAAATAACAACAGCGGTAACATGTGGAATGCAAACCCGCTTCCTCAAAATCAGGGCAAAAATCACAACAGCCCAACTTCACACAATATTCGCAGCAATCTTGCGATCCCCGATTCCAAAATTCCAACAATTACAACAGTTTTGGTAATGGTCAATTTTACCGAAAAAGTAATAGAAATGGCAACAGACGCAATGGTAGTTTCAACAACAATCAGTACTCCAGAGGCAACAACAACCGTAACCGAAACAACAACAATCAAAACAGACGTCAGGATGGAAGATACAACCCTGGTTATTTTGAGAGAAATTCGCCATATCAGCAGAATAATTCAAATTGTCAAAATTCTAGAGTCAGTTATCCACCCCCGCAGTGGGGAAACCCGAACTATACACCACACAACTACAATTATATGTTTCCGAATGCACGACACTTTGTACCAACAAACAATGCTAATAATCAGGACTGCGGTAATCACACTCCACCGAATACCAAACATGTCCATGAACAAAGGATAAATATTATTGAGGTAAGTGATGACCAAAATGCGTCGCCTAATAACGCGGCGGAAAACATGAGCAGACCGGCGTAAGCGCCCAACCCCCGGTCGAGAACGTGAGCACGGGCGCAAATAATCTTGCAAATTGTTTTTTGAGATTCCAAGACGGACACACTATGGAACATGACCTTCTTGCCGAGAATAATAAGTCTAGTAATAACGACAAAGTAAAGGTAACGGTTCAGGCAACTGCTGTTTTATCATTAGAGAAATCCATTGTAGAAGTGTTATTCGACACTGGAGCGTCAGCAAACGTGATTTCTAATTCCCTGTACTTGGATCTAGATAAAGGTTCTAAACTTCCGACGTTTCCAGTGCAGAACTGCCGAATCATCGGTGCCACTGGAAACAAATCAAAAAATGTCAAATTACAAGCTCTTCTAACTTTTGTTGTTTCCAACGTGCATGTTCGTTATCATTTCCTTGTTGTGGATAATTTAACAGTTCCATGTCTTTTCGGCATCGATTTCTTAAATCAGTATCGAGCAGTGATTGACTTAGGGAATAGTATATGTCAATTGATGGTTGAAAAGCAAAGAATTTTGATACCTTTATCTAAAACAATTAATAACAACAATTCTTATCGGGACGTTCGTCACTTGAAAGTACAATCTGTGCCCATCACTAATTTTTCTATGACAAACAATTGCAATTCTTCTTACAATGCTGATAGTAAAACTCGGTGGGAAAAGTGTGCCGAAGCCTACCATCTAACTGATTTGCAAAAACGGGATCTGTTTCACCTTCTTCAACAATTTTCAGTAGTCTTTCAAGATAAACCTGGTATCATACGTGGGTATGTGTACAAGATGGATGTCAAACCCCACCTAACATTTTGTCGTACACACTACAATATACCGTGGTCTAAAAAACCAGCGGTTATGCAGGAAATTAACAGAATGCTACGTTGGAAAATCATAGAAAATTCGCACTCGCCGTATTGCAACCCTTTGTTGTCAGTTTCGAAACCCGATGGAAGCGTGCGTCTTGTTCTCGATGCACGCGAAATCAACAAAATTATTATACCGGTAAATACTCGCCCTGTAAATCTGGACGAACAACTCCTGAAATTTCACAACGCCAAATTTCTGACTAATATCGACCTACGATCGTCCTACTACCAGGTTCTTCTACATCCTGAATCACGTAAATATACCGCATTTTTTGTGCTAAGGACGATCATACCAATTCCGTGTTTTGCCATTCGGGTTACGAATAAGTGCAGGAATCTTTACCGAGGCGCTTGACGACGTCCTCGGGCCAGATTTACTTTCACAAATCACTCCCTATGTGGATGATTTAGTTGTGGCGACTGCCACCTGGGAAGAACATGTCGATCTTCTATGACAAATTTTGATTAAATTCGCCGATGCAGGCGTGACAATCAATTTGGAAAAATCAAGGTTCGCCCGACAACAGATTAAGTTCCTTGGCCACATCATCACGCCGGAAGGCATTAGGCCGGACTCTAAAAAGACTGAAGCAATTCGCAACTTTCCTGCACCCCGAACCAAAAAACAACTTAAAGCATTTTTGGGTCTTTCGTCATTTTTCAGAAAGTTCGTGACACAGCAAGCTCTTAACAGCCCACATCTTCTAAATCTTCTAAAGAAAAATTCCCTTTGGCGATGGACTACAGAATGTCAAGCCGATTTTGAAAAAATTAAACAATCATTAATCCACGCACCACTCCTCTGTCATCCGGACATGTCAAAAGACTTCTGCCTATCGACCGATGCGTCATCTTATGGACTTGGGGCCTTTTTGTTTCAACTGTCTGTTGAACATGATCGAACAATAGTAAAACCTATCAGTTTTGCCAGTCGCACCTTAACTGAATGCGAGAGATCGTATTCAGTTACGGAACGCGAGACCCTTGCAATTATTTGGTCTATGCGAAAATTTCAATATTTTCTCTGGGGAAAACATACACGCATCTATACAGACCACCAAGCTTTATCATTTTTACTGTCTTGCAAATTACTTCATTCCCGGCTCACTCGTTGGTGTTTGTCGTTACAAGAATACGATTTCGAAATTATTTACATCTCCGGCGAAACCAATATTGTTGCGGACGCTCTTTCTCGTCTTCCGCACGATGCGAAAAATCTTTCAGATTTGCATGAGCAAACTTCCGACTTTCAGGTCATGTTAATGTATGACGAATCCTACAACCGCTACTATCATCGAATCTGCAGGGATTTTGCACAGTTACAAGATGCCGATCCTAGGTGGTCTACAGTAAAAACAAAATTATGTCAGAATTCAAATTCTAATCTTCAAAATTACTACAAGATCAACAATGGTGTACTGTTTCATCGTTCCCATCTCGTGTCAGAGCGTTGGTTGGTATGTTTACCGGAAGCTTATGTTGACGACTTCATTTTGTTCACCCACAAAACCTGGGGACATTATGGCATTAATAAATGTGCCGCCAAGATCCTACGCTTCTGCTATTTTCCTAACATGCGACGTAGAGTCCTGCAGGTCATTCGCAAATGTATCATTTGCCAGAAGGCAAAATATTTGAACAAACTTGCATCAATTGAATTGCATCCCATTCTTCCAAAGCAACCGCTTGATTTGATTTCCGTAGACATCGGCGGACCCTATCCACAATCCCGCGGTGGTGCTAAATACATTTTGGCTATATTGGACGTTTTTACTAAGTATGTGAAATTGTACGCCTTGCGCACAGCCACTGTTGCGGCTATCATTCGACGCTTTTCGGCCGACTACCTAGCCCGCGTCGGAAAACCTGTCGCTGTCCTAACGGACAATGCATTGTACTTTACGAGTGCAAAGTGGAAATCATTTCTGCAAGATTCCGATATTAAACATGTTCTTACTTCCCGATTTCACCCACAGGGTAACCCCGTTGAGCGAATTTTTAAAGAATTTAATCAATTTATGCGCATCCATTCTTCTACAAAACATTCCAAATGGATAGAATACCTCGCTCCGTTCGAGTACATTGTGAACAATTTGCCACATAGTTCAACCGGATTCTCACCTGCCGAGTTATTATCAGACGAACCAGAAAAAAACTCATGGTCAAGTCCCCTGCCTAAGTTGTCTTCGAACGATATTTCTTTGCAGGAAAAGGTAAGGCAAGCTGCCATTACCCTGGCACACACTGCGGAGCTCCGGAAGAAAAAATTTGATAAACGGGTCAGACCGACACGTGTGTTCGAAATTGATGATTTGGTATTGCTCACAACCCATCCCAAATCTACGAGGCTAAAACGTTTGCTTAAGAAATGGCAATTAATTTACTCAGGTCCATACCGGATCGTCGATATTCCTCACCCTGGATGTTATTTATTAGCATACCCTACAACACAGAAAGTTAAAGGACTTTACGCCCACCACCACTTAAAGCAGTATGTAAGGTAAGAGAAAGAGAAAGGATGTGCTAGTTACAGCTAAAATGTTAGTGTTAATTGTTAGTCAATGCAAAGAATCATAACGCATTAAACTATAGCAAATCTACGTTAAACATTACATGCAATCCAAGAACTATTTAATCTACGTTATATTTACTACGCTACGAATAATTTGACTACTAGCCAAGGACAACGAAGTTAGCGACCAAACTTACTCCTTAAACAGGCATTTTCTAGAACAGGAAACTATGTACAAGAAAAAAGATTTTATTATGTTAATAACTGTGATAAATTTGAGAGCCACCAGAATGCTATACTATACGCCAGCATGAGTGAATGATTGTGCTGAAATGAGTGTGAAAGAATGAATGTGAATTTTAGTTTATAAAGTAGTTTTTATGATGATGATGATGAGGATTTCGTTGTGTGTGAGCCAATGATGCTACCACGTAGTATTATTTGATGATTTGCGATTTATATTGAAGCTGTTCTATGAGAAGAAAGGTGAATATTAATTATATGAAGCTGTATGAATGAAAACGATACGTGTGTATGAATACTGATAGATGTTAATGAGAAGTGATTCGCCGTGTAGGCTATAAAAAAGGAGAAAGAAAAACTTATTTGGTATGTGCCCTATTTAAAAAACCATTATCTCACGCTTGGCATAAAGAGTTTGTGTGCTCTCCATCGTAACAAACGTAAATTTTGCACATAGGTCATTGTGGAGGAAAAATGTTTATCAGCCACAGCGAAATAAATAATCTGCTTACGTAGCGAATAAAAATTGCTGTCGTTTTAGAATCTCATTCTTTACACAGGCTAATTGTGTAGTACCATGCATGCAGGCTGCCTTCGTAAGATTCGTATTCTACATTTACGAAGGTCGTGTTTAATGGTTACGAACTTATGAACTCACTAACATTAACACTATTTAAAAAAATGTTTTTATCCTGTGAAGTAACTTAGGTGAAATCTAGCACTCATTACTTGATACTGTGAGGACATGGACATATGTATTTGTGTAAGTGGGATAGTATATAAGTTATGCAATTTTATGTCGTTCTGTCTGGACCAGAGTTAAGAAAATGCGACTCTCATAAAACAATTGCTAGGATACGAAGTCTCCCGCTCTCTGCTCATGTTCTCGACCAGGAAACAAAAACTACACGACTACCGGTACGACGTACAATTCACGATTACAAGAAAACATACTTTAGTGTATGAGATTTTTCTTTCTCTTTCAGCAAAGTGGATAAGTTTTTGAAGATTTGTGTGTGAAGCAGTACGACGCAGCTGTCTTAGTGGACACAGCGATTTTCTTGTCTTTATGGAAACTAAAGCGCATTCATTTTCCTTTACCTACAGGAAATTCATATATTTATTTTACTACGTGATACTCACTAAAGTACACCTCTTATGGAAGGATCCTGTAGTCATTTATTAGTACGTTTACTGACCGAATTTTTTTCAGGAATATAAACTACCGTGTCATTAAGCGCGTATTTACCTAAACATGACTGATTCAACGAGTGAATTAAACCATATACGGTACTCACATTGATTCTTGCAAAAATCTTTGACTGATTTACAGGAAGTGATTGACAATGATCATTGAATTTCTTTTTGCTTAAACAGCAATTCGGATCAACTTTAAAGGATGAAACTGAATATAACATGAATGGGCTTAAAGTCAGTGACACTTGCGCAATGGCAAAGTTTATGATGCATACGTTACGCAAACAGATACACTATTCGTCGCACACATGTGTGAAAACACTACTGTATTGATGAAGATTTTGTAAATATGAATATAACCCAATCCTTCTATCTTGATCCTACTCCCACCTCCTTGCCCACTGCTGGACGATGGACAGTGGGGTAGCGAGGTTTTTGCACTATTCTTTTGTATATTTTGTCCATTCATAATTTGCAGCACTTAGGGTCTCTCGTAGAGTTTTGCAGAATTCTTGATGGCAGATGCCATAGATTTCAATATTCTGTAAAGAAGGAGATAGTACTCCGTTAGTGCTCATGCACAGCAAGAAATAGATGGCACAACCTGAATTTCGTGTACATAAATATGTCATGTCATGTCTAATTGTAAAATTTTGTAAATGTAAACAACTAGCAATCTCAATATAAATCTGAATTTTGTAAAGTTTCACAGGACACGACTAGCAAAACATGTCTAATTGTAAGTTTTTGAAGATGTAAACAACTAGCATTCTCTATATAAATATGAATTTTGGGAGAGTTTCACAGGTCACGACTAGCAAAGTATTTCAATGGCTATGTAGCAACTTAGCTACGAAGAAGTTCATTTGTATTATGTATATTGAATTTCATGTCTATAGTAGGTAATCATTTTATGTATATGTACATGTCCATTTTTTCTATGTAATTTTGAACTTGCCTATTCAAAACTTAAATGTCCTCTTGTGAAGGCTACACACAAAACAGTCTTACTAGGTGCACCTAATATAAAAGGAGAAAAGATGCAAAGTGTAATTTTGCTCAAAAGTGAAGTGTCTGTGAAAATGTGTTCTCAGAAGGAACAGGACGTCGAACCTCCCTTCTGAACAGTGTAAAAAAAAATCAAATAGTGTTGATAAAGAGAAATCAACCAGTCAAGAGTAAAAATATGATAGAAAAGTGTTTTCCGTACAAAGTGATAAGTTTAATCTCAAATTCTACGATAAAGTGCAATGATGCGTATCACAGTGATCCCTACCTTGGAAAGTGCTTGGAAGTCTGCGTTGTACGGTCTTCGGATGCGGCTACCAGTACTGTCGCGTCCGTCGTAAGGGGTGGCGCCGCCAGACGTGTCACCGCCTATTATACCTCAACAGCGGACCCGAGCGCGAGGCTGTACGCAGTGCCGCGGTGCGTGGTGGATGGACCACTTTATCAAAATTACTGCACTCGTGCACGCACAGACACTCTTAAACACCAACAATACTGACATAAACTTTGTTGTCATCGACAACTTAAAACCAAATTGTATGACCTTTTGTGTTCTTTTGTCGTAAGCAGATTCATTACCTATTGTCCTGATGGTGCTGTGACTTTTACTGTGCTTCGCACGACGCACCACACTGAACTGAGGCAAAGCATAGTGCTCACTGGTCGACACAATAAGAACTGTGAATACAGGGTAGCAGCTATTGTTTTAATAACAGGACTGCCAACGGTGCAGGCATCTCTCTAAAAAAAAAAAATGAATCATCCATTGATCAATTTCAAAGTGGCTATTTTGTAATGTGCAACAATTTATGTATATTTACTTAAACTTTGTACTTTAGGCTATAATTCTTTATATATGTATGTACTTGTCATATGTCTGAAAATGTTGTATAATGCTGGTGCAAACACTGCACAACCTTGTTCGTCAACTCAAATCTGGTACTGCCGCGAAGTTTGAAAAACTTACGCACCAGTAGAGGGGGCCGTGTGGCGATACCTGTAAGACACCGCTAGCCCACGCCTCTCGCGGTGTGCGTTTAACCCCATTTAAATGACGCGCCAAGCGCGCGCCCAGCGGCTGTACGATTAATTAAATAATCGGCGTGCTAATCATAGTTCAAATCTCTGGTCCAGAGGGACGTGAAGAGGCTGTGGTCCAGAGAGAGAGTAGAGTCAGTCGAGTCTTGTTCAGTCTTAAGAGTCAGTCGAGCTAGAAAGTGTCTTGTGAAACGATCATTCTGTGGATATTTTTAGTGTGAGGATTTCTTTTATATGTGTTGTGTTGTCTTCTTCGATGAGTAAAAAAATATAGGTAAAATAAATTTGTGTGATGTCCATCAATAAGTTCATTCCAGTAAAAATAGAACCACTTCCCTTCACCTTTATTCACCCTTTTTTCTTTCTTTCCTATCAACAAAATAAAAAAAAAATTACCACCCCCATTTTTTTTTTTTTTAAATTCCGGACATCACAGCGCTCTCGGTGGTGCCGTGCACAACCGTAGCGGAAGAAGGAGACAGTGGTGAGGCGTTGAACGGCTTAGGCACATTGTCGACTGCCGCAGATGTAAAATTACTGTAGTGCTAAGAGTGCATCGGATCTTCATCGAAGTGATGTGACTTTTTCTATTACACACTGCTAAGTTGTCAGTGCAATCATCAAGTCGCTGATGCAAGAATTTCTGACCTGATGACGTTGCGAAATTTCGTGAGCCATGATCGCCGCTGGAACAGAGAGTCTGAGGCGCGCCATATTACTTGGCGTGCGCTAACTTACCTGAGACGTGAAGAAGCTGTGTGAGATCATCGTCCACCACTGTTTCGACGAGGCAACCATAATTGCGCTTCCGTCAACGTAGGCCATGACGAGGCAAGACTTATTTTGTCCAGTAAAGTACTTTTGTTAATGGATCGTCAGTCACGATAGGTCAAAATAAAACTATGAATAATTTGAACCTTATAGTTTGTTTGCAACAGTGATTAGACTTTTATTTGATCACGCCATCACTGCGCTGTCCTCAGTCGTTTGTCATTTGTTAACAACAATAACTTGAATAAATCTTACGATATTTAGAATGGTAATAATGTATTCAAATTATTGTATTTGAGAATGTAATGCTACTAATGCAGTTTGCTGTTTAAACAAAAAATTTAAGGATATTTGCATTAGTCATCTTTATTTTTTCCATTTACTGATACAAATTTCGATAATTGGGAGTTCAAAATCAAGTTTAATGAATTTCAGTAATTAGTTAAAGTTTAAAGATGGCTGCCAGAACATGGCATTAGAATCAATTTGACTTGCTTCCATCCTAAAATTTTGAGTGCAAAGTACAGTTAACAACTTGCCTTTTAAATTCACTGTAAGTTCCAGAATTTATAAAAATAAAATTAGCTCCTTTAGAGCTTGGCGGCCTTAGCAGTCTAGGTACAACATTTCTTTCAAAGGGTTTAATGAGATAAGACGCACTCTTCTCTTTCCCTGCGCCTGCGACATAAATTGTACAATGGATGAATGTATTCACAGTATCAAAACGATAATGAAGTTAGGCAGTGCAATGGCTAAGACAGTGTTTTCGTAATACGGAGTGAATTTTACGATCGAGCCCCTGCATCCATCAGTTACTTCGCAATGAGCAGTCGGTCGCCTTAATGGTTAACAACAACCCATTTCTTACGCACGCGTTCAAATTAATAAAGAAAGGTGATAATAACATAGCTAATTGCTCAAATAAATACAGTGCAAATACTCCAGTGAGTGGCAGGACGAATCTCTTGTGTTCATTGACAAGTTTTGAGAAGGCTGAAATTACGGTCTTTGCTATAACCAAGGTCACCCGCCACCACCACGCAGACGACAGCTACAGCATCTGATGGCGCAGAACTGTAACTTGCGTTATTCAGTATAACAGTCTTGACCATACTTGGTGCATTTAAACGATATTAACATAGGCAGCAAACATTTATAAGACCAGATGATCACGAAATATCAGTTTTTTAATAACTACCAAATAAGAAACTTGAAGCGATTGTAAGGCCATTTGTTATCATTTAAAAACATAAATTAAATTTGCATAAAAACAGTGAATGTTCGGCGACAAGCAGGTAGCAAAAAGAAAGAAAGTTTGACGCTTTCATTTTGTTACACACTCGTATCATGGTTAACAGAACATTGTCCCATGTTGCCCCTGCTATTCAGCGGTTGTTGAAATGCCAGAATGCAGGAAGTATACTCTTCCCTAAATTATCTCTTTGCCAAATTTAAGAATGGAAGAGATGATAATCATTTCGTAGTTAACGATCCGTTTATACTCGCTTGGGTTATATGCATATCTATCAAGTATAACGAAGTCGCACTTCATAGTTTTTTCAGCCCCATTGTTCTCTTTAGTAAAAGAATCTTGTAAGGGCATTTCAGGGTATGTTGTGCTGAAAAATAACTGTTAAGAAAGAAAGTAGATACGTTGCGCCGTTCCGAGGTAATTAGCATTGAAGTTAGCCAATCGGGCCGTTGCGCGCGCATATTCATGTGACACGCCAAAGACGGTGACTCCAAACGTGTTCTTCGTTTGTTTTCCTAAAATAGAACAAGAGAACGGTACAAAAACTGGACATGGAACTGTTAAGGACGAACCTGCGCCAAACACTAAGCAGTCTCGTGCGCCATCATCTACGCTATGAGAAATACTGAAACTACCTGTGTCTGGCGGGCCACTGGAATTTACGTTCGCAGCGGCCTGATTGGCTAACCTCGGAAAGGGCGCAACGTATTGAATCTTTTTCTTAAAAATTATTTATACGCTTCTGAGATCGCCAGCGTCGGAGAAATCTGTAGTATTATTAACACTGAATAAATTTTCAGCTGCCAAGATCGCTACAATCATTCAGTCATGCATTTGGGCAACTCTCTGTTGCCATCTTCGTATCTGTGCTTATATCATTACAGAATCTTCTCCTTCAGTACCATACGTGGTCCATGTTGCTACAAAGCGTAAATTTGTAAAGTGATGTTAGATGTGAGCACTAGTAAACGGCGTAGCAGCATGGCGTGTACATAGCTCTTATTTTAAAGCTGACATGTCTACTTCTCGTATAACTCACGACATCGACATAGACATACATTGCATAGCATCACCTGCTGTACTACCTATAGCTAGTACCCATATCCTACGATTTCGCAGGGTTGGCTTGGTTAGTGTCTGATTTGGCAAGATTAATGTTGAGTGGTGGCCGGATGCCCTTCCTGCTGCCACCCTGTACCCCCTGGGATGGAATTATTACACTCTAGATGTCTGCATTTAGTGTAATCCATGGAATAGTGTGAATGTGTTCAGAAGTCTGTGAGTCATGTAACTAAGGCGGGACGTGGGGACCAACCCGGTATTCACCTGGTGGGATGTGGAAAACCGCCTAAAAACCACATCCGGGCTGACCGGCACATCGGCCCTCGTCGTTAATCCGCCGGGCAGATTCGATCCGGGGCCGGAGCGTCTACCCGACTCCAGGAAGCATGGCATTAGCACTCTTGGCTAGACTGGCAGGTAAGTCGCTTGGTGTACTAATTGATTGTGTAATGATGTAAACATAGATCCGAAGACGGCGACAGAACTGCCGAAACTGGTTATCTACATGAACACATGGTTTTAGCGATTTGGCGGTTGAAAACTTATTCGGTGACTTTTAACAGCACAACCTACCCTACAACCCTTACAAGTTTTCTGAATGTTTCTGGCCACTCTGTTCATCACAGTATTCAGCGTAGGGCGAAAAACAATACGCTCTGCGCTTTATGTCTACATCTGACTCTTGCAGACGGTAGCATCTTGGAAAATGCTTCATCTACTGGAAGCACTAAACAAGCAAAACGGTTGTCGTGACGCTACAGTTTCTAACTACAATTTCGATTCCACTTACCACTTGTGAATGATTTAGCACTTAATGTGATTCGGGAGGCGTAATTAACCCTTATTGCAGATATGTGAGCACTATTGTCAATACTAACTGTCTCCCATAAATTAGTTTACGAACAATAACTTAAAAATCAGAATAAATAGTTCTAAGTTGTGGATTGAGGGTAACGTGAACCGTAAAAACTAGATAGTAGAATAGCTAAGGCCTTTAAATTTTCGTTACATATAGTTCTACACTCCGCAAGCCGCTATACGGTGTGTGGCGGAGGGTACTTTGTGTACCATTGTCGCTTCTCCCATTTCTTGTTCAAGTCGCGAATGTTCCACGGGAACCATGACTGAAGGAAAGTTTCTGTGTGAGCGAATATCTCCAATTTTACCTTCATGGCCTTTTCGTGATCTGTGCATAGGTTGGTTAATTATTCTAGAAACGTACTCTCTTGTAACTTTACCAGTAAACCACACATTGATGAAGAAGTCCTCTCTTGCAGCAACTATTACTGGTTGGCTGAGCATCTTCGTGACGCTTTCTTGCTTATTAAATGAACCTGTAACGAAACGCGCTGCTCTTCTTTGAATCTTTTCTACTTCCTCTATCAATCCTATCTGGTACGGATCCCAGACTCGGCGTCAAATTGCAAGTGTTGGTCGAACAAAGGTTCTGTAAGCTTCTTCCTTTGCAGATGGAGTACACTTCTTGAGGATTCTTTCAGCGATAGCAAATGGCATCTGCCTTACCTACATTAGCTTTGTGTGGTCGTTCCACTTTAAATCACTCCGTGTGCATACCTCCAGATAACTAAGGACGTGACAGCTTCCAGTGATTGTTCTGCAACCGGGTAATAGTGGGGCTTTCTGTCTACTTATGCGCAATATATCACACCGAAAGGATCCAGGCCTTGCCTCCTTCTGTTTGTATGCTACACTCAAAAAATGGTTCAAATGGCTCTGAGCTCTATGGGACTTAACTTCTGAGGTCATCAGTCCCCTAGAACTTAGAACTACTTAAACCTAACTAACCTAGGGACATCACACACATCCATGCCCGAGACAGAATTCGAACCTGCGACCGTAGCACTGCGACCGTAGCACTTTATAAAACTGCAGTGTTTGTTGGCCGAAGCTTGTAGTTCCATTCTAAGAGTGTGTGTGAACTGCTCAGTTCGCACAGAACTCCGAGAGCAGCAGAGGAGATCACACGGCATTCAGGTGCTTTGTTGCGGCTTACGCGCTTCTCGGAGCAACCTGACAAGGCTCACGGAACTCCCCTGTGTATACAGCTAAGGTTGGGTTCGCGGTATTCGTTATGGTTCGGCACCGCAGAAGGGTGAGGGTCTAAAGCGCTGGCTGCCACTTAACAATTTATGGAGAAATCACAAGTCTTGGAGTATCTGAGCCTACCGCGGCGGAAGGAGGAGCTTCACGGGATTCCCGTCATGTTGGTTAGGCTTCTGGAAATTAGGGCGCAGCCCCGAATCCTCCCGAAAGCAGGTAGGATCCTCCCAAACTGACACAATACGACAGAGCATTGTGTGCGCTAATGACCACAGCTGCCTGCGGCCACTTCGCAGTTCGCGGCAGATCGTTGTAGAGTGAACACGCCCTCAGACGAGCGTACAGTTTCAGTAAGTCGGAAGGGAAGGAAAATGTTGGTTTTGAAAGATAACACCTTCGTTTTCAAAAACTGTTGAAATGTGGTTTAGCGCGATGGACGTGCAACATTAATGACTGCATACGTTTGGTTACAACTATTTCCATTGAAGAGCTGGATGTCGTGGAGTGTCAAGAAGAGAACAGTCATGAATAAATGCCTCATAACAACATTCAGAGGTAAGAAATCATTTCTGACCTAAAGAGAAAAGCCGTAGAAGGTATTTATGGGAGACCGTCAAAAACAATTTACCAGAAGTTAACAGGAGAAGATACTCAAGATATAACTACGAGAGATGTCAACCATTTTCGTAAATACACTCCCGAAAATTGAAATAAGAACACCGTGAATTCATTGTCCCAGGAAGGGGAAACTTTATTGACACATTCCTGGGGTCAGATACATCACATGATCACACTGACAGAACCACAGCCACATACACACAGGCAACAGAGCATGCACAATGTCGGCACTAGTACAGTGTATATCCACCTTTCGCAGCAATGCAGGCTGCTATTCTCCCACGGAGACGATCGTAGAGATGCTGGATGTAGTCCTGTGGAACGGCTAGCCATGCCATTTCCACCTGGCGCCTCAGTTGGACCAGCGTTCGTGCTGGACGTGCAGACCGCGTGAGACGACACTTCATCCAGTCCCAAACATGCTCAATGGGGGACAGATCCGGAGATCTTGCTGGCCAGGGTAGTTGACTTACAACTTCTAGAGCACGTTGGGTGGCACGGGATACATGCGGACGTGCACTGTCCTTTTGGAACAGCAAGTTCCCTTGCCGGTCTAGGAATGGTAGAACGATGGGTTCGATGACGGTTTGGATGTACCGGGCACTATTCAGTGTCCCTTCGACGATCACCAGAGGTGTACGGCCAGTGTAGGAGATCGCTCCCCACACCATGATGCCAGGTGTTGGCCCTGTGTGCCTCAGTCGTATGCAGTCTTGATTGTGGCGCTCACCTGCACAGCACCAAACATGCATACGACCATCATTGGCACCAAGGCAGAAGCTACTCTCATCGCTGAAGACGACACGTCTCCATTCGTCCCTCCATTCACGCCTGTCGCGACACCACTGGGGGCGGGCTGCACGATGTTGGGGCGTGAGCGGAAGACGGCCTAACGGTGTGCGGGACCGTAGCCCAGCTTCATGGAGACGGTTGCGAATGGTCCTCGCCGATACCCCAGGAGCAACAGTGTCCCTAATTTGCTGGGAAGTGGCGGTGCGGTCCCCTACGGCACTGCGTAGGATCCTACGGTCTTGGCGTGCATCTGTGCGTCGCTGCAGTCCGGTCCCAGGTCGACGGGCACGTGCACCTTCCGCCGACCACTGGCGACAACATCGATGTACTGTGTAGACCTCACGCCCCACGTGTTGAGCAATTCGGCGGTACGTCCACCCGGCCTCCCGCATGCCCACTATACGCCCTCGCTCAAAGTCCGTCAACTGCACATACGGTTCACGTCCACGCTGTCGCGGCATGCTACCAGTGTTAAAGACTGTGATGGAGCTCCGTATGCCACGGCAAACTGGCTGACACTGACGGCGGCGGTGCACAAATGCTGCGCAGCTAGCTCCATTCGACGGCCAACACCGCGGTTCCTGGTGTGTCCGCTGTGCCGTGCGTGTGATCATTGCTTGTATAGCCCTCTCACAGTGTCCGGAGCAAGTATGGTGGGTCTGACACACCGGTGTCAATGTGTTCTTTTTTCCATTTCCAGGAGTGTATGTTTACAAACCTAGGCGAAAAACTCTGCCAAAACTGAAGGTGTTAATGATGTTATCAACACGCTGAATGTGGAAACAACAAAGTGTTTATTAGAAAATAACACCGAGAAAATGTGATCATATTTTGTGACTCTGGAAGCCTTAAAACATTAACGCAGTGTGAATCTATATATGTTGATGGTATCTTTAAGTGCTGTCCAAAGTTTTTTTGTCAGTTGTAATGTTGATGCATTAATTTATTCTGAAAGTGGTGCTGATGTTCAAGACAATAAAATTCGGTTAAAAGCTGTGAGCTATCTGGGGAAGTTTACCTTATATTACTGAGCAACTGTTTCCCAAGGTATCCAGTCTAGCTTACCAAATTCCCAACCAGACTAACATTAATTATAATCATTTAATTGTCATCTTACAACAACCGGTGATATATATATATATATATATATATATATATATATATATATATATATATATATATATATATATATATATAAAGAGAATTTAAATAAATAAATTTTAACATTAATCATTGTTCCGTTAAAATTTCAGCATATTAAAATTGATTCATAACGTAACTGGTCCTTATTTAGGATTGTGAAAATGTGAGTTTGTAATCCTACGGAACACATGAAATATGGAGCCAAGATTGGGAGACTGCATACAACACTGCATTCATAAAATAACACACCAAGAACGTCGAAACATATGTAAGAGGAAATTAACCACAACCAACCGATTCAATCACGTTCGTAGCACAATCCTGTGCGTCATGAAATTACCGCACACTGGTATACTAAATTCATACTAACTTTCTGTGAAATCTTCGCGAAAAGAATAGCTGAGGGCTACTTTGATGATTACACCACATGCTTCACGTGGTCAACTTGGTTTACACAAAGAGTGTAACTCCACAATAATTTTGATAATTATAATAAATTACATCGAAACACCAATTACAAAAGAGAAACTTCGAACTGGTTACTGTCGTCTTACTATTAACCTCATGGGTCAAACAATTGTATAAGCACGTGGTACTGGTCTCGCAAAGTACACCCCACGTGGGTTGAACATAAAGAAAAGTTGCTATACTGAAAACTATTGTCAAGAAGAGACGTTATAATCTCACACACATTCGCATTTAAGATTGATCATCCTGACGTGCTTCCACTTTACTCACATAGTAGTGGCAAAGCAACTACTGGAAGATATTCTGAACTTCACACTCGAATTACACTGCGTTGCAATTTTAGATAACATTAGATATTTTAGATCTAAACCTGAAATAAAGGTGATTAAATTTTCTGTTAGGCTGAGCTTAAGAAATCCATTGTTCTACGGACTTAGCAGACACGCGCTAAGCCGGAGATCTTACCACTTCAGACGCTCGCCGCGGACAGACTGACCTGGGCCCCTACCGAGCCTGCTTAACAGATACAAACGGAAGTGACCAGAGAGGCAGCTTCCTATACCAACATGACAAGGGACGGACAGGACCATACTAAGAATAGAAAACTCTGTGTTTCTAGAAAGTTTAGCTACCTGTTCCGACGTTGGTCCTACTGTTCTCTAGCAGATAGGCTTGTCTGCTACCATCAAGCATGCAACTAGAAATACATTTGCTCATTCATCCTATCACACTGAAGGGAAGGGGGATGACAGTATCTTATCATATACAGTGCATAAAAGAAAGCGGATGTAGGTTCCGTATGAGACTGTGTGACATGAATTACATTACATATAAACTGTGTTTTAAAGTGTAGTAGTGTGACAGATCATTCTTGATTATGTGTAAAAGTAACACGTTCCAATGCTCAGTCTCCTCCCAGGTAGTCAGAAGCACCACAGTAAATTTAGAAGTGGAATGTATGCCGTAAATGACAACAGTTTTAAAAAATTAACATGAAAGGAATCCGTCAGAGACCTTTCATAACCCCAACGCCATTCCATTCCATTGGCCTCCTCTTTATTGAACGATAAGAAAACTTTGTTGTATCAACATGTATTTCAAAGCTTTGTTGATAAATGTAGTGATATAGGTTCGAACTTTTCACCATCAACAGTGTAAGAGTGTAATGAAAGCTGGAAGTGAGGTCTGGCCTGATATTCACATTCAATGATGAAAATTTCATTTAACACTGAGCTGGTGGCGAAAAATACAAACAGTGGGGCTTGCACATGACTACTATACAAAAAATGAAATTGGAAGGTTTCTGTCGTACATATTTGGTTTGCCCATGCTAGCTCCTGATATGGTTGGCGACTGTTTTGTTGACAATTTCATGGCAGAAACACCTGCATCGGAAAAATGGGAAGGCTTCTGTGACTATTTAGTAAAAACTTACAAGGAAGAGAATGCACTCTTTCCTCCGTCCACGGTCTCATAGTAAAACTTATATAACTCTGCTTCTAGGCTGTTTATAAAGAAGAAATATGTACCAGATTTTACATTAGACCGCAACAGTATAAGTGTCAAAAGAGCATCCAACTTCGTGCATTATTTTTTGTATAATGCGAGTACAAACAGGAACTCAGAAGAAATACAAAGAAATTTTTTGCCGTCTATTGCGCTTCCATGGCACTCCGTCTTTAGGCCACAAGTGGCCCATCGGGACCATCCGATCGCCATGTCATCCTCAGCTGAGGATGCAGATAGTAGGGGCGTGTGGTCAGCGCACCGCTCTCTCAGTCGTTATGATGGTTTTCCTTGACCGGAGCCGTTCCTAATCGGTCGAGTAGCTCCTCAGTTGGTATCACGAGGCTGAGTGCACCCGGAAAAATGGCAACAACGCATGACGGCCAAGTTGGTCACCCATCCAAGTGCCAGCCACGCCCGACAGCGCTTAACTTCGGTAATCTGACGGGAACCGGTCTATCCACTGCGTCATGGCCGCTACCCATTGCGCTTCTGTAGACCATTCAAATAAAGTTTCCTTAACAATCTCCTATATTCAGACATCGGACACTTCTCAATTTGTTGTATGTATAGATTTGCTGGAAATGTAACCATAATTCATAAAATGAACACTGAGTTAGAATATGTGATGTGAAATCATGATTTGCTATTTTAATAAATTAATTATGAAGAAATATAGGTTGTAAATGATTCCAGTTTCTAAAAATAAATATCTAAATAAGATAAAAGATAAAGTTTTTAAACATAGAATACATGCGAAATTTTTTTACATCTTCTACTGTAACTTCTTATACTTTCCTTTGCCTGCTTGGAGTATTCACAACGTTTAGAACTGCTACCTGCTTCAAATGGGAGTATTCGGTCCCATTGTTTTTCAGACCCCTGCGGGCTTGGAGGATTCAGTACCATTTTTCTGACCACAGGAGGATTCGGGGCTGCGCCCGGAAATTCATAAGTTTGTAAACAACATTCTGATTCACCTATCATCTACTGACGTAGGACGGGAATTTCTAGAGAAAACTAGCGACAAAGATGGCGGGCCCGTGTCTGGAGACATTCTGTGGTAGGAATTTATTAAACGTGGAGGTTTTCACGCTATTGGTGGGAAACAGCAACATTTTTTTCTGATTGGCGATTGCGGCTGGAGCGACGAAAACGGCAGAGTCGGGAAGAGGGACAGTGAAGATGGACACTCTTGGTTCGGATGTTGAAAGAGCAAGGTCGCTGGTTTTAGACGTCGGGGACTCTGAGATCTGGCGGGGGATGGGACTTTGCTGTGTCTGAGTACTGACGAGCGACATTCTGGTTGTTCACATGCGACGACGCACGCTGCCTTACCACCACAGCAGATTGGTGAGTATGCTTCGCACAGGCGATAAGTGGGCGCTGATGTTTACAAGAGGACGTACTCTTGCCACAGAGCCGGGGGGATTAGCCGAGACTGTGCGGCTGGTCCCGACGGAGGTTCGAGTTCTCCCTAGGGCATGGGTGTGTGTGTTTATCCTTACGATAGTTTAGGTTAAGTAGTGTGTAAGCTTAGGGACTGATGACCTTAGCCGTTAAGTCCCATAAGACTTCACATAGAACTGTTAATCCCGGTTGCAGTGATAGTATCGTTTTCATTTATTATTCAATTAACCGCTCCAACCACTGGAGTAACTAAAACATTTGGTGGGTTGCATACGTATAAATGATTGAATGAGCAGCAGGGTCACGGCAGCACTCCCCGCAGCTGCTTTATACCTTTGTTGCAATCACTTTTTCGAATAATATCAACGAGTCTTATGGTATGTCATGGCCATTAATATAATATAACATCTGTTTGATTTTATTTATATTTATTTGAAGCGACATGTAGTTCCCTTCAATTCATTATTATTATTATTTTTCGGTTGACTAAAAATAGTCATTTAGTACGATTTTATAGGACCTTAGTATTCCATGTTAGGGTCGTTTATGAGATGTTGATTCCTCTGGGCAAATAAAATGTAACTTCGGTTGTTAAGGGGTGCGTGATGGAGTCTGTGCAGTTCCATCATACCGGTACGGTTTCACATCGTCACACTTCGCGATTTTGCAACATTTGTTTATGATACGTGTCATCTGCCAATTACTGCACCAAACGCACTTGGAGATGCTCACGGGTTAACTCCTCATTGCAGAAAAAAGTATTTATTGCAGAAAAGATACTTTTGATAATATAGTCTATACTCACTGACCTAATTTGTCGTCTACAGTTTGTTACTGTTTGAGAGGATTAGAGATGCACAAAAATACAATACTAGAAGGAAAAATGATCTACGCTTCCCTCTAGTGAATCCCACTTTGACACAGAAAAAAGTGAAATACATAGCTAACAAACTACGAGGCTAGTTCGGAAAGTAACTGCCGTTCTAGCGTGACGTCTGGTTTGTGCGCGGAGCGCCGTCGTTATCACATCTGCTTGTTCTCTGATTCAGTAAACGTGCAGCTATGACTGTCTGAACCTTGTTTTTCGAGCATTCGTTCTTTAGAACATCAAAACCTTATCGCGAAACGCAAATTCCGAGCAGTAATAACATTTCTTTCGCCACAAAACGTACCAGCAGCAGACATTCATCGTCAACTTTGTACTGTACACGGTCCAAACGTTATGAATCAAGGTGATGTGCGGCAATGGGTCCAATTTTTTTAATTTTTTTAAGTAGTAGAACAGGTATACATGATGAAGAGTGGAGTGTTATATCTTTTGTTGTGAGTAATCATTTTGTGAAGAGTTTGACAGAGCACTGAAAGACCTGAGTCGAAACAAGGCCCCCGGAGTAGACAACATTCCATTAGAACTACTGACGGCCTTGGGAGAGCCAGTCATGACAAAACTCTACCAGCTGGTGAGCAAGATGTATGAGACAGGCGAAATACCCTCAGACTTCAAGAAGAATATAATAATTCCAATCCCAAAGAAAGCAGGTGCTGACAGATGTGAAAATTACCGAACTATCAGTTTAATAAGCCACGGCTGCAAAATACTAACGCGAATTCTTTACAGACGAATGGAAAAACTGGTAGATGCAGACCTCGGGGAGGATCAGTTTGGATTCCGTCGAAATGTTGGAATACGTGAGGCAATACTGACCTTACGACTTATCTTAGAAGAAAGATTAAGAAAAGGCAAACCTACGTTTCTAGCATTTGTAGACTTAGAGAAAGCTTTTGACAATGTTGACTGGTATACTCTTTTTCAAATTCTAAAGGTGGCAGGGGTAAAATACAGGGAGCGAAAAGCTATTTATAATTTGTACAGAAACCAGATGGCAGTAATAAGAGTCGAGGGGCATGAAAGGGAAGCAGTGGTTGGGAAAGGAGTGAGACAGGGTTGTAGCCTCTCACCGATGTTATTCAATCTGTATATCGAGCAAGCAGTAAAGGAAACAAAAGAAAAATTTGGAGTAGGTATTAAAATTCATGGAGACGAAGTAAAAACTTTGAGGTTCGCCGATGACATTGTAATTCTGTCAGAGACGGCAAAGGACTTGGAAGAGCAGATGAACGGAATGGACAGTGTCTTGAAAGGAGGATATAAGATGAACATTAACAAAAGCAAAACGAGGATAATGGAATGTAGTCAAATTAAATCGGGTGATGCTGAGGGAATTACATTAGGAAATGAGACACTTAAAGTAGTAAAGGAGTTTTGCTATTTAGGAAATAAAATAACTGATGGTGGTCGAATTAGAGAGGATATAAAATGTAGACTGGCAATGGCAAGGAAAGCGTTTCTGAAGAAGAGAAATTTGTTAACATCGAATATAGATTTATGTATCAGGAAGTCGTTTCTGAAAGTATTAGTTTGGAGTGTAGCCATGTATGGAAGTGAAACATGGACGATAACTAGTTTGGACAAGAAGAGAATAGAAGCTTTCGAAATGTGGTGCTACAGAAGAATACTGAAGATAAGGTGGATAGATCACGTAACTAATGAGGAGGTATTGAATAGGATTGGGGAGAAGAGAAGTTTGTGGCACAACTTGACTAGAAGAAGGGATCGGTTGGTAGGACATGTTTTGAGGCATCAAGGGATCACAAATTTAGCATTGGAGGGCAGCGTGGAGGGTAAAAATCGTAGAGGGAGACCGAGAGATGAGTACACTAAGCAGATTCAGAAGGATGTAGGTTGCAGTGGGTACTGGGAGATGAAGCAGCTTGCACAGGATAAAGTAGCATGGAGAGCTGCATCAAACCAGTCTCAGGACTGAAGACAACAACAATAATCATTTTGTCAAGGAAACCGAAGATTTACTATCTCTTTGGTATCTGAACAATTTCAAGAAATATCACGTACCGTTCTGTGCGAGAATGTCACCGATAACTTAGGCTATCAAAAGTTCCATGCTCGGTGGACACCGAAATTGCTCACAGAGGTCCACAGAACCAAGCCAATAGGCTGTTTAACACTACGACGCAGAAGGAGAAGGTATTTTGAAGAGAACTGTGACTGGTGACAAGACTTGGATGGCATACGTCAACTTCGAAGCAAATCAACAGTCGATGGTTTGGGACCATAACAATTCTTCACTCAAGCTGAGGAAAGTCCTCCAGACTTTGTCACACAGAAAGGTTATGGCTAGGGTTTTTGTTCAGATGCCGATTGGTTTCGCTCGTTGAATTTATTGAGTATGGAACGACGATCACTTCCGGTGTCTACTGTGAAACGTTAAAGAAACTCAAGCGAGCCATTCAAAACAAGGTGTGCAGACATTCGGTGTCGTGTCTTTACATGACAACGCTGGACCTCACAGCGCCCGAAAAACTCTAGAAGTTTTACAAAAATTAAAATGCGACGATTTTGATCATCCCCCCACAACCCAGAGTAGGTGCCAAGCGATTTTCATCCCTGCGCTCGCATGAAGAAGCAACTTGACTTGCGTCTCAGAGCTTCGATGACGACGACGAAATTCAAAACTAAAATACTGGAAGCGCACCCAGGCAGCAGAATTTTGCAAATTAGTGAAACATTATGATAGATGCTTACATCTAAATGCTGAGTATGTTCAAAAATAGTAAAAGCTGTACTTTTAAGATGTATATAATTATTTTTTTCCTTACTTACAAATGGAGGTTACTTTAGGGATCACCCTCATATTTAAGCATCCGCACATGGAAATAAAGTGTTTCTAAAGTAATGTTTCCACATGTAGATAACTCTTCTATATCACACAGGGTAGTCTGAACATATTTTGAACATATATAGTCGGAAATTAGTCAGTTACAATCCCCTGAATAGAGAACATGTAGCTATACATGACAAATGAAAGGTCTCTGTTGGATTCCCTTCATGTTAATTTTTTAAATCTGTTGTCATTTTCGGCATGAATTCCACTTCTCAATTTACTGTGGTGTTTCTGCCTCTATCTGGGAGGAGACTGAGCAGTGGAACGTGTTACTTTTACACATAAACAAGAAAGATCTGTCACATTTCAACACTTTAAAACACAGTTTATATGTAATTCATTTCAGACAGTCTCATATGCAACCTACATGCGCTTTCTTTCATATAGTGTATATGATAAGATACTGTCAGTCACCTTCACTTGTGTGTGAAAGGATGAATGAGCAAATATATTTCTAGATGCATGCTCGATGGTAGTAGAGAAGCCTGTCTGCTAGTGAACAGTAGGAC
Organism: Schistocerca gregaria; assembly: GCF_023897955.1. Lineage (NCBI taxonomy): Eukaryota > Metazoa > Arthropoda > Insecta > Orthoptera > Acrididae > Schistocerca > Schistocerca gregaria. The sequence goes on along the minus strand of NC_064926.1, from coordinate 423,763,534 downwards.
CAACGTCGGAACAGGTAGCTACGCTTTCTAAAAGCAAAGAGGTTTCTATTCTTGATATGGTCCTGTCCGTCCCTTGTCATGTTGGTATAGGAAGCTACCTCGCTAATCACTTCCGTTTGTATCTGTGAGGTACCCTCGGTACGTCTGTCCGTGGCGAGCGTCTGAAGTGGTAAGACCTCCGGCTAAGCGCGTCTCTGCTAAGTCCGTAGGACAATGGATTTCTTACGTTCAGCCAAACTGAAAATATAATCACCTTTGTTTCTGATTTAGATCTAAAATGTGTTACGTTATCTTAAATTGCAACGCGGTGTAATTCGAGTGTGAAATTCAGAATACCAGTAGTTGCTTTGTGGGAATTTAAGGCGATGGGAGCTGGGTAAACTGAAAGAACCAGAGGTTGTACAGAGTTTCAGGGAGAGCATAAGGGAACAATTGACAGGAATGGGGGAATGAAATACAGTAGAAGAAGAATGGGTAGCTTTGAGGAATGAAATAGTGAAGGCAGCAGAGGATCAAGTAGGTAAAAAGATGAGGCCTAGTAGAAATCCTTGGGCAACAGAAGACATACTGAATTTAATTGATGAAAGGAGAAAATATAAAAACGCAGTAAATCAAGCAGGCAAAAAGGAATACAAATGTCTCAAAAATGAGATCGACAGGAAGTGTAAAATGGCTAAGCAGAGATGGCTAGAGGACAAATGTAAGGATGTAGAGGCTTATCTCACTAGGGGTAAGATAGATACTGCCTACAGGAAAATTAAAGAGACCTTTTGAGAAAAAAGAACCACTTGCATGAACATCAAGAGCTCAGATGCAAACCCAGTTCTAAGCAGAGAAGGGAAAGCAGAAAGGTGGAAGAGTAAATAGAGGGTCTTTACAGGGGCGATGTTCTTGAGGACAATATTATGGAAGTGGAAGACGATGTAGATGAAGATGAAATGCGAGATATGATACTACGTGACGATTTTGACAGAGCACTGATAGACCTAAGTCGAAAAAAGGCCCCGGGAGTAGACAACAATCCATTAGAACTACTGACAGCCCCGGGAGAGCCAGTCCTGACAAAACTCTACCAGCTGGTGAGCAAGATGTATGAGACAGGCGAAATTCCCTCAGACTTCAAGAAGAATATAATAATTCCAAACCCAAAGAAAGCAGGTGATGGCAGATGTGAAAATTACCGAACTATCAGTTTAATAAGTCACAGCTGCAAAATACTAACGCGAGTTCTTTACAGACGAAAGGAAAAAGTGGTAGAAGCCGACCTCGGGGAAGATCAGTTAGGATTCCGTAGAAATGTTGGAACACCTGAGGCAATACTGACCCTACGACTTATCTTAGAAGAAAGAATAAGGAAAGGCAAACCTCCGTTTCTAGCATTTGTAGACTTAGAGAAAGCTTTTGACAATGTTGACTGGAATACTCTTTTTCAAATTCTAAAGATGGCAGGGGTAAAATACAGGGAGCGAAAGGCTATTTACAATTTGTACAGAAACCATATGGCAGTTAAAAGAGTCGAGGAACATGAAAGGGAAGCAGTGGTTGGGAAGGGAGTAAGACAGTTTTGTAGCCTATCCCCGGTGTTATTCAATCTGTATATTGAGCAAGCACTAAAGGAAACAAAAGAAAAGTTCGGAGTAGGTACTAAAATCCATGGAGAAGTAGTAAAAACGTAGAGGTTCACCGATGACATTGTAATTCTGTCAGAGACAGCAAAGGATTTGGAATAGCAGTTGAACGGAATGGACAGTGTCTTGAAAGGAGAATATAAGATGAACATCAACAAAAGCAAAAGGAGGATAATGAAATGTAGTCGAATTAAGTCGGGCGATGCTGAGGGAATTAGATTAGGAAATGGGATACTTAAAGTAGTAAAGGAGTCTTGCTATTTGGGGATCAAAGTAACTGATGATGGTCGAAGTAGATGATATAACATGCAGACTGGCAATGGCAAGGAAAGCGTTTCTGAGGTAGAGAAATTTGTTAACGTGGAGTATAGATTTAAGTGTCAGGAAGTCGTTTCTGAAAGTATTTGTATGGAGTGTAGCCATGTGTGAAAGTGAAACATGGACGTTAAATAGTTTTGACAAGAAGAGAATAGAAGCTTTCGAAATGTGGTGCTATAGAAGAATGCTGAAGATTAGATGGGTAGATCACATAACTAATGAGGAGGTATTTAATAGAATTGGGGAGAAGAGGAGTTTGTGGCACATCTTGACTAGAAGAAGGTATCGCTTGGTAGGACATGTTCTGAGGCATTAAGGGATCACCAATTTAGTACTGAAGGGCAGCGTGGAGGGTAAAAACTGTAGAGGGACACCAAGAGATGAATACACTAAGCAGATTCAGAAGGATGTAGGCTGCAGTAGGTACTGGGAGATGAAGAAGCTTGCAAGTATAGAGTAGCATGAAGATCTGCATCAAACCAATCTCAGGACTGAAGACCACATCAACAACAGTTGCTTTGTCACTACTTTGTGAGCAAAGTGGAACCACGTGTTGATGATCCATAAATCTAACTAAGATCATCAATCTTGAATGCGAATGTGCGTGAGATTATAACATCTCGTCTTGACAATATTTTTCAATAGAGCTACTTTTCTTTCTGTTCAACCCTCGTGGGGTGTACTTTGTGAGACCAGTACCACGTGCTTATACAATGACGATAGTAACCAGTTCGAGGTTTTTCTTTTGTAAATTGCGTTTCGATGTAATTTATTTTAAATATCAAAGTTATTGCGAAGTTACACTCTTTGTGTAGACCAAGCTGACCACGTGAAGCATGTGGTGTAATCATCAAAGTGACCCTCAGCTATTTTTTTTTTTTCGAGAAGATTTCAAAAACAATTAATATGAATTTAGTACATCAGTGTGTGGTAATTTCATGACGGACAGGATTGCGCTACGACCGTAACTTCTTTGGGTGAAAATTGAATCGGTTGGTTGTGATTAATTTCCTTTTGCATATGTTTCAACGTTCTTCGTGTGTCATGGGAATGAATGCAGTGTTGTATGCAGTCTCCCAATCTTGGCTCCATATTTCATGTGTTCCGTAAGATTACAAACTCACATTTACACAATCCTAAATAAGGCACCAGTTTAGTTACGAATCAAGTTTAATATGCTGAAATATTAACGGAACAATGATCAATGTCAAAATAAATGTCCAAATATAAACTGACTTATTTCTTTTTATTTAGATTCTCTCTCTCTCTCTCTCTCTCTCTCTCTCTCTATATATATATATATATATATATATATATATATATATATATATATATATATATATATCACCGGTTGTCGTAAGATGACTATTAAAAGATTCTAATTAATGTTAGTCTGGTTGGCAATTTGAAAGCTAGGCTGGATACCTGGTGAAACAGTTGCTCAGTAATGCAAGGATAAGTTCCCAAATAGCTCACAGTTTTTAACCCGCTTTTATTGTCTCAAATATCAACACCGCTTTCAGAACAACTTAATGCATAAACATTACACAGATAATCATAAAATTGAATTGCTAGATCGAGAAAATAAATTTACTTAATTAATTTTTTGCTTGTTTTGCAGGTACATATCTACACTCCCGTTACATATTGCTCACATTACGGTAGCACGCCTCTAGATTATCTAGCATAAAATGGCGCTGCTCATTTCCATTTTATTTTGTAAGCACGAATCTGTAAACAAATAAAAAATAAATTACTTACAACTTGATGACAGTACCACTTATTAATAATCTCTGAAGACTTTTGTTTAATTTATATGTTCCACGTCTTACCGTTTACCGTGAGCATAATCTACTAAACGTGAATTAAATGACTAACATATCCGAGACATGAACGGCTCGTGTTGTTCTTCCAGGTAAAGCGTCTGAAAATTCTCTGAAAGTGAGAACAGGTCTAGTCAACATAACTGTTTGTCTTGATCGCTATTTATATTTTCATTTCTTTTTTTAAAAAGAAATACGCACCTTAAGGCATTTAGGCCACAGAGAGCATTAAATCTGTCAGATAAACAAAACAAACGAGAAGCAATTCTCTACCAAAAATACAACAATATTTTGTGGAGAACACATTTAAAATCTCGGTACACTGTATCTCGTCAATTCACAATGTAATGTAACGAACTAGAGCTGTTCAGTGAGGTAGCCTACATTATTATATAACAGTCTACGCCCGTTCGGAGGCGTTAAATACAATTGGAATTGTCAACTAAAATTCAAGTTAATGTCTGTAACTTAGGCCTGCAGAAATTTGAAGAACTAATCTGAAAGATTTAACGACTTGTAACTGTCATAATGAAATCCAGAGTGGCGTCTAGAAACTGAGCATACAGTCATTTCATAAAATAACAGCATACAATCATTTCATAAAAGTAATCTACAAAAATAAAATGGACAATTCTATTGCTATAGACAATTTAACGCATAGCTTTAAAATTATATAAGAGTTTAATGTAACTTCATTTTAATTTTATTTTAAATCCATACATTAAATTGGTTTTCACAACACAATCGTCCATATCATTTTTTTACACTATTCTCATGAAATGAGTGTACCCCTTTTTATGAATTGACAGTACGTTATTTTTTTTATAAAATTACTGTTTGTACAATGTGTAGACATTATTCTGAGTTTTAGCGCGTTGTTTACAATCTATTACCTTTATTGACAATTTTTAAAAGACGGAGTGCTTAATTTATAGACGTTAATCTGAATTTTAGGTGAAGAATCCAGTTACATTTAAAGCCATTTAATAGCCACAGATTGGTATATAAGGCAGGCTGCCTCATTAAATGTCACTAGTGAAGGTAAAATTTAAAAGTCAATTGATGAGATACTGTGTATCGAGATTTTAAATATTCCATGTTTTCGATTTGTTCTTTACTATGTTGTTGTTGTTGTTGTTGTCATCAGTCCTGAGACTGGTTTGATGCAGCTCTCCATGCTACTCTATCCTGTGCAAGCTGCTTCATCTCCCAGTACCTACTGCAACCTACATCCTTCTGAATCTGCTTAGTGTACTCATCTCTCGGTCTCCCTCTACGATTTTTACCCTCCACGCTGCCCTCCAATGCTAAATTTGTGATCCCTTGATGCCTCAAAACATGTCCTACCAACCGATCCCTTCTTCTAGTCAAGTTGTGCCACAAACTTCTCTTCTCCCCAATCCTATTCAATACCTCCTCATTAGTTACGTGATCTATCCACCTTATCTTCAGTATTCTTCTGTAGCACCACATTTCGAAAGCTTCTATTCTCTTCTTGTGCAAACCATTTATCGTCCATGTTTCACTTCCATACTCCATACAAAAACTTTCAGAAACGACTTGCTGACACTTAAATGTGTACTCGATGTTAACAAATTTCTCTTCTTCAGAAACGCTTTCCTTGCCATTGCCAGTCTACATTTGATATCCTCTCTACTTCATCAGTTATTTTGCTCTCCAAATAGCAAAACTCCTTTACTACTTTAAGTGTCTCATTTCCTAATCTAATTCCCTTAACATCACCCGACTTAATTCGACTACATTCCATTATCCTCGTTTTGCTTTTGTTGATGTTCATCTTATATCCTCCCTTCAAGACACTATCTATTCCGTTCAACTGGTCTTCCAAGTCCTTTACTGTCTCTGACAAAACTACAATGTCATCGGCGAACCTTAAAGTTTTTATTTCTTCTCCATGGATTTTAATACCTACTCCGAATTTTTCCTTTGTGTACAGGCTACAACCCTGTCTCACCCACCCCTTCCTAACCACTGCTTCCCTTTCATGTCCCTCGACTCTTATAACTGCCATCTGGTTTCTGTACAAATTGTAAATAGCCTATCGCTCTCTGTATTTTACCCCTGCCACCTTCAGAATTTGAAAGAGAGTATTCCAATCAACATTGCCAAAAGCTTTCTCTAAGTCTACAAATGCTAGAAACGTAGGTTTGCCTTTTCTTAATCTTTCTTCTAAGATAAGTCGTAAGGTCAGTATTGCCTCACGTATTCCAACATTTCGACGGAATCCAAACTGATCCTCCCCGAGGTCTGCATCTACCAGTTTTTCCATTCGCCTGTAAAGAATTCGCGTTAGTATTTTGCAGCCGTGGCTTATTAAACTGATAGTTCGGTACTTTTCACATCTGTCAGCACCTGCTTTCTTTGGGATTGGAATTATTATATTCTTCTTGAAGTCTGAGGGTATTTCGCCTGTCTCATACATCTTGCTCACCAGCTGGTAGAGTTTTGTCATGACTGGCTCTCCCAAGGCCGTCAGTAGTTCTAATGGAACGTTGTCTACTCCGGGGGCCTTGTTTCGACTCAGGTCTTTCAGTGCCCTGTCAAACTCTTCACGCAGTATCGTATCTCCCATTTCGTCTTCATCTACATCCTCTTCTATTTGCATAATATTGTCCTCAAGTACATCGCCCTTGTATAAACCTTCTATATACTCCTTCCACCTTTCTGCCTTCCCTTCTTTGCTTAGAACTGGGCTGCCATCTGAGCTCTTGATATTCATACACGTGGTTCTCTTCTCTCCAAAGGTCTCTTTAATTTTCCTGTAGGCAGTATCTATCTTACCCCTAGTGAGATAAGCTTCTACATCCTTACATTTGTCCTCTAGCCATCCGTGTTTAGCCATTTTGCACTTCCTGTCGATCTCATTTTTGAGACGTTTGTATTCCTTTTTGCCTGCTTCATTTACTGCATTTTTATATTTTCTCCTTTCATCAATTAAATTCAATATTTCTTCTGTTACCCAAGGATTTCTAGCAGCCCTCGTCTTTGTACCTACTTTATCCTCTGCTGCCTTCACTACTACATCCCTCAGAGCTACCCATTCTTCTTCTACTGTACTTCTTTCCCCTATTCCTGTCAATTGTTCCCTTATGCTCTCTCTGAAACTCTGTACAACCTCTGGTTCTTTCAGTTTATCCAGGTCCCATCTCCTTAATTTCCCACATCTTTACTATACATTACGATATTTGTGGTAGAAATATTACTTCTAATGGTTTTGTATATCTTGCAGCCTCTGACGATGGCTGTCGCCGAAACGCGTTAAGATATATATTTAAAAAAAATATAATTAGGGGTCAAGGCAGACTATTACATTGACCACTGACAATGATTGCAGACTGATTTTGTATCATTTATTGGCAGAATAGTTGAAGTTGATCTGTACGTTACCTTTTGGTTTGCCTCAACATACGAATGGTTCAGTTTGTTTATCCCTTTACCACAAAATTCTACAGTTCTAGCAACAGATACGTGTTTCAGTGGTAGATTTTCCTAGTAAATTTTTAAGGTTTGAATAATGTACGTCTTATCTCACTGTATCACTGCGAATATATCACTCACTTTAGAACCAATCGATGAAATACTGCACCCTAAAAACCATCTCTCTTTCTTCATATCGTCGTATATCCATTTTAAGTGCTGGAGCTAGTAAACGTTTCTATAGAGGACACATAGATCTTTGGTAGGATTATTTATTCTAGAGTGAGTGCGATGTGAGGCAACGTTCCTTTCATGTATTTCTTTTCCGTAAATAATAAAATAATATTTGACGTCGATGAAGGTTTCTATGCAAGTATACTATATAATTACAATTGTCTCTGCGTTTCAAACCTGAAAGTCTGATTTAATGTATAATGTCTATAACTCGTAGATTCCAGCAGATGAGAATATCTTTGGCTACATTAACTAATATTTAGTTAAATTACTATTTCACACATCGCACGATTATGAAGGCATTAATTTTGCTTTTAATTTCCTCATCTGATTGATACCAAGCACGTTAAATGAGTTTAATCTTGCCGATATCTATGACTGAATCTAATTACACGCATTTAGGTCCCACGAGAAATTACGCAAATATTTACAGGAATAAATGAACGCACATAGCTCATAGAGGCATAATAGACATTGTGGGTGACAGCTTCATTAGACTGATCCAACACAAATGGTTTGTGGCGACTTTCATAATCAGTATTTTATCAACTTGTTTACATCATGTATCAGACTGAATGCAATGTTCTGCCACGTTAAAGTTCTATTTCAATTAATACTGAAATAATTAACATGACCACAGTAAAGTATTAATTACGTCACAAACAGTCAACCCAGAAAGAATATTTGGCCAGAAAAAGCCTTTGCACAAAGCAGTAAAGTGAATGACACACACCAGCGGGTGAAATTTGTTTCATTTTTTGTTTTTAAACGTCACCCGTATTGAATTGTTCTAACTCAGTTCTATCAAATGTTTCTAAATAGTAATTACTACCAAAGAAAATGGAATTCTGGGAAGGAAATCATTTAAAATTGGAATTAATTTAATCAACTGAAGCTATATGTTTCCAGAGATGTTTTCAAGTCTCAAACATATATGATGTATACATGCAGACTGATGTGTGGCATTAAAATTTATACCAAAGCCAGAATTCGAACCTGGGTCTTCGGCACACATGTGTTAACCACTATGTCACCCTGTCACAGCGACTTTGGGCAAATGCAGCAGAAGACCCAGGTTCGAAACCCTGACTTGGTATAAATTTTCATTTGTCGCTTCAATCTGCATATATGAAGTTAATTTATGTTCATTTTCTTCCCGGTGGGCACCACAGCGCCAAAAAAAATTTGAAGAATGATATTATTCCACCACACTGTGATTCAAATTACTTTACTCTGCATTACCAGTTTGGGCACAGCCCATTCTCAGGTGCATCTATAGCAGCAGATGTGGACTCCTTATCCTCATCTCGTTAAAAAAATTGCATTCCACGTGTTACGGTGCATAGCACAGTCGTCAACATTCATCATCATTTTAATCTTGGTGCGTCCCGAAACTAAAGTGCAGAAAAAAGTAAACTGAAATATAGTGCGGTGGAACAATGTCATTCTTCAAATTTATCGGGCGCAATAAAATAATCAATGTATTACCGCGCCTGGCATTGGGCAAAGTGCTGATATATCAGTATACCAAGACTAGAATGATGCTGGTTCAAAGTGGTTCAAATGGTTGTAAGTACTATCTGACTTAACATCTGAGGTTATCAGTCCCCTAGACTTAGAACTACTTAAACCTAACTATTCTAAGGACATCACACACATCCATGCCCGTGGCAAGACTCGAACCTGCGACCGTAGCAGCAGCGCGATTCTGGACTGAAACACCGAGAACTGCTCGGCAACAACGGCCGGCTAGAATGATGATGAATGTTGACGATCGTACTATACAAGGAAACAAGTGGCACGCGATGTTTTGACGAGACGAGGAAGATGTATCAACATCTGTTGCTGTAGACGCACTTGAAAATCAGCCGTCCCGAAACCACAATGGTGCGCAAAACTTATTGAAGAAAGTAGCTTTCCCATGATGCATCACTCCCAAGTAACATAGCTCGGAGAACAACTACAGTATAGCGAATTACAGTATAGTTCAGAAGGCAGGTGAAAGAAATACCCAGTAGGACGGCCAGAAATGACACTTTTATTCAATGGCAATAATTACATTGCAGTCATCCCGATCAGTGACGGTCCCGTTAGTATTACAAAAGGTGAGATGTGGTCCTTAATAGGATGTCTTATCATCACTAACAGATATGCATTCTCTGCAACGTGATCTCATCCGGGCCCAAGATTGATACGGGGTTCTTGTGGTATGGCGTTCCACTCTCCATCAGCGCGTCTGAAAACTGCTGGATGGCTCTTGGTGTATATGGACATGCTGGAATACGTCTCCCCAATGCATCGCACGTGTGCTCGATGGGATTTCAGGCGCGGGAATGGGTAGGCCAGTGCATTCGCCAAATATCCTTTCGTTGCATGAGCCCCTAAACCAGCGCTGTTCATAGCTTTCGTGCATTTTCATCCATAAATATGACGTCAGGGGTGAATGCCCAACTTAAAAGACGGGCTACAGCGTCACAATAACGTTGTCCGATGAGTGTACAGCGTTCAAAGATTTGGAGCTCGGTACGCCTATTCAACGTTATGCCTTCCTACATCAGTACACCTGGACCATCAGAACGAGCTCGTTCGACAACGTTGCTGAGTGAATTAAGTGTACCCACCTCCCGCCATATGAGTGCACGTGTCGCACTCAGAAACACTATCGAACGCGATCGTTTTGTTGGTCCAGTTGTTATTTCGTGGGGAAGACTGAGTATGTAGAATGCGTATATTCGTGGAATTAATGCTGCCTGTTGATACTGAGTATGTAGAATGCCCCCATTGTGGTGTTAATGATGCCTGTTAATATAACAAGAATGTGGGCATTGTGCTCTGCATTTTATGGGAGACGACGTAATTTATATTAGTATGACACAACATTGATTTTCTATGCCGTAGTATGATGTAAATGCTTTTATGAACCTGATGGTGGTCGTCGAACAGAAAGTGGTTTTTCAAAAAAATTGCTCAAATGGCTCTGAGCAGTGTGGGACTTAACATCTGATGTCATCAATCCCCTAGAACTTAGAACTACTTAAACCTAACTAACCTAAGGACATAACACATGTCCAAGCCCAAAGCAGGATTCGAACCTGCGACCGTAGCGGTCGCAAGGTTCCAGGCTGAAGCGCCCTCTCGGCCACACCGGCCGGCCGTGGTTTTTCAATAAAGACATTTTACCAGCAGCTCTTCGAGGTAAATCATGACTTTCTTCAACTCTTAAGTTAGATTATCAGTTGCAAAGCAGTGTTACAAAATAATTAACGTCTTTTCATCACATCTAATGAAATAATAAAAATAGTGGAATGCCTATCATCAAAAAAATACACAACGCGATCAAAAATATCCGGACACCCCCAAAAACATACGTTTTTCATATAAGGCGCATTGTGCTGCCACCTGTTGTCAGGTACTCTATATCGGCGACCTCAGTAGTCATTAGACATCGTGAGAAAGCAGAATCGGCCCCATGGCTCAGCAGCTGCTGTGGCTCAGCATCTGAAGGATAATTTGGAAAATATTTCGAGTAGATTTCCCCACCATGTTATAGTTCTGGGTGGAGATTTTAATTTGCCGGATATACACTGGGAGACTCAAACGTTCATAACGGGTGGCAGGGACAAAGAATCCAGTGAAATTTTTTTAAGTGCTTTATCTGAAAATTGCCTTGAGCAGTTAAACAGAGAACCGACTCGTGGAGATAACATATTAGACCTTCTGGTGACAAACAGAACTATTTGAAACAGTTAACGCAGAACAGGGAATCAGCGATCATAAAGCGGTTACTGCGTCGATGATTTCAGCCGTAAATAGAAATGTAAAAAATGTAGGAGGATTTTTCTGTTTAGCAAAAGTGACGAAATACAGATTACAGAGTACCTGACGACTCAACACAAAAGTTTTGTGTCAAGTACAGATGGTGTTGAGGATCAGTGGACAAAGTTCAAGCCGGCATCTCGTGGTCGTGCAGTAGCGTTCTCGCTTCCCACTCCCGGGTTCCCGGGTTCGATTCCCGGCGGGGTCAGGGATTTTCTCTGCCTCGTGATGGCTGGGTGTTGTGTGATGTCCTTAGGTTAGTTAGGTTTAAGTAGTTCTAAGTTCTAGGGGACTATGACCTAAGATGTTAAGTCCCATAGTGCTCAGAGCCATTTGAACCATTTTGACAAAGTTCAAAACCATCGTACAATATGCGTTGGATGAGTATGTGCCAAGCAAGATCGTAGCAAGATCGTAAGAGATGGAAAAGATCCACCGTGCTACAACAACCGAGTTAGAAAACTGCTGCGGAAGCAAAGGGAACTTCACAGCAAACATAAACACAGTCAAAGCCTTGCAGACAAACAAAAATTACGCGAAGCGAAATGTAGTGTGGGGAGGGCTATGCGAGAGGCGTTCAATGAATTCGAAAGTAAAGTTCTATGTACTGACTTGGCAGAAAATCCTAAGAAACTTTGGTCTTATGTCAAAGCGGTAGGTGGATCAAAACAAAATGTCCAGACACTCTGTGACCAAAATGGTACTGAAACAGAGGATGACACACTAAAGGCCGAAATACTAAATGTCTTTTTCCACAGCTGTTTCACAGAGGAAGACTGCACTGTAGTTCCTTCTCTAGATTGTCGCACAGATGAAAAAATGGTAGATATCGAAATAGACGACAGAGGGATAGGGAAACACTTAAAATCGCTCAAAAGAGGAAAGGCCGCTGGACCTGATGGGATACCAGTTCGATTTTACACAGAGTACGAGAAGGAACTTGCCCCCCTTCTTTCAGCGGTGTACCGTAGGTCTCTAGAAGAGCGTAGCGTTCCAGAGGATTGGAAAAGGGCGCAGGTCATCTCCATTTTCAAGAAGGGACGTCGAACAGATGTGCAGAACTATAGACCTATATCTCTAACGTCGATCAGTTGTAGAATTTTGGAACACGCATTATGTTCGAGTATAACGACTTTTCTGGAGACTAGAAATCTACTCTGTAGGAATCAGCATGAGTTTCGAAAAAGACGGTCGCGTGAAACCCAGCTCGCGCTATTCGTCCACGAGACTCAGAGGGCCATAGACACAGGTACACAGGTAGATGCCGTGTTTCTTGACTTCCGCAAGGCGTTCGATGCAGTTCCCCACAGTCGTTTAATGAACAAAGTAAGAGCATAAGGACTATCAGAACAATTGTGTGATTGGATTGAAGAGTTCCTAGATAACAGAACGCAGCATGTCATTCTCAATGGAGAGAAGTCTTTCCGAAGTAACAGTGATTTCAGGTGTGCCGCAGGGGAATATCATAGGACCGTTGCTCTTCACAATATACATAAATGACTTTGTGGATGACATCGGAAGTTCACTGAGGCTTTTTGCAGATGATGCTGTGGTGTATCGAGAGGTTGTAACAATAGAAAATTGTACTGAAATGCAGGAAGATCTCAGCGAATTGACGCATGGTGCAGGGAATGGCAATTGAATCTCAATGTAGACAAGTGTAATGTGCTGCGAATACATAGAAAGATAGATCCCTTATCATTTAGCTACGAAATAGCAGGTCAGCAATTGGAAGCAGTTAATTCCATAAATAATCTGGGAGTACGCATTAGCAGTGATTTAAAATGGAATGATCATATAAAGTTGATCGTCGGTAAAGCAGATGCCAGACTGAGATTCATTGGAAGAATCCTAAGAAAATGCAATCCGAAAACAAAGGAAGTAGGTTACAGTACGCTTGTTCGCCCACTGCTTGAATACTGCTCAGCAGTGTCGGATCCGTACCAGATAGGGTTGATAGAAGAGATAGAGAAGACTGCAGGAGAGATGCTCAGTAGCTCGAAACGGGCTTTTGTTAAAGTTTCGGGAACATTCCTTCACCGAAGAGTCAAGCAGTATATTGCTCCCTCCTACGTATATCTCGCGAAGAGACCATGAGGATAAAATCAGAGAGATTAGAGCCCACACAGAAGCATACCGACAATCCTACTTTCCACGAACAATACGAGACTGGAATAGAAGGAAGAACCGATAGAGGTACTCATGGTCCCCTCCGCCACACACCGTCAGGTGGCTTGCGGAGTATGGATGTAGATGTAGATGTAGATGTAGATGTAGAATGGGGCGTTCTGCGGAACCCACGGACTTCGAACGTGTTCAGGTGACTGGGTGTCACTTGTGTCATTTGTCTGTATGCGAGACTTCCACACCTGTAAACATCCCTAGATCCACTGTTTCCGATGTGATAGTGAAGTGTAAACGTGAAGGGATACGTGGACACGTACAACACAAAAGCGTACAGGCCGACCACGTCTGTTGACTGACAGAGGCCGCCGACTGTTGGAGAGGGTCTTAATGTGTAACAAGCAGACATCCATCCAGATCATCAAACGGAAATTCCAAACTGCGTCAGGATCAACTGCAAGTACTCTGACAGTTAGGCGGGAGGTGAGAAAACTTGAATTTCATGGTCGAGCGGGTGCTGATAAGGCTCGCATCACGCAGGTGAATGTCAAATGACTCCTCTCTTGGTGTAAGGAGCGTAAACATTGAACGATTGAACAGTGGAAAAACGTTGTATGGAGTGGCGAATCAAGGTACACAATTTAGCGATACGATGGCAGGGTGTGGGTATGTCGAATGTCTGCTGAAAGTCATCTGCTAATGTGTGTAGTGCCAATAGTAAAATTCGGAGACGGAGGTGTCAAGGTGTGCTCGTCTTTTTCATGGAGGGTGCCTGCACCACTTGTTTTGTGTGGCACTATCATAGCACAGGCCTACATTGATGTTTTAATCAACTTCTTGCTTCCCACTATCGAAGAGCAATTTGGGGATGGCGACTGCATCTTTCAACACGATCGAGCACCTGTTCTTAATGCATGGTCTGTGGCGGAGTGATGACACGACAGTAAGTCTTGACCTGAATCCTATGGAACATCTTTGGAATGTTTTGGAACACCGACTTCGTGGCAGGCCTAACCAACCGACATCGATACCTCTCCTCAGTGCAGCACTACGTGAAGAATTGGCTGCCATTCCCCAAGAATCCATCCAGTACCTGATTAAACGTATGCCTGCGAGAATGGAAGTTGTTATCAAGGCTAAGGGTGGGCCAACACCATATTGAATTCCAGCATTACCGATGGAGGGCGCTATGTACTTGTAACTTATTTTCAGCTAGGTTTGATCACATAGTATTTCTGTCAGAGCCGTTACCAGAGTACTCCTAGTCAAACTACTTGACTTCGAATTGAAGACCATTCCGTATGACAATGACCGCATCTTTCATTTTAGATGACACATCTCACTTTTGTGAGCGTTTGCCAGTAATCTTCACCTGTTACTTTCACGAAATGGAATGGCAGCACTTAGTTGACTGTTGTTTTCTGATTTGATCCATTGTAAGTGGTTTTGAATGTGTGCGACAGTGAAAACAATAGTTTTCTTTATAAAAAATTCTTCTGCGAACAGTCACGGTGTTCTTTATTTACTTTTTACACGACGCGTTTCGGGAAATGATTCCCATTTTCAAATGCGTTTCTCGTGTGTATTATGCCATTTCTATGTGATGTTGTCGATATGTGAGGGTCTGCTTCATTTCGTTGACTTTAAGTTTTCTTATGATACATTTGTGCAGAGTCTCGCACACGCTAAACATCACAGAGAACTTGCTGTACACTTTAAACATCGAAATTCTCTTGCATAATCAAAACAGTAACATTATCATATATAATCAAAACTCTAATCATCACACAGAACTTGCTCTACACTTTAAACATCGAACATATCATACATAATCAAAACAATAACATTATCATACATAAAACACTAAACATCACACAAAACTTGCTGTACACTTTAAACATCCAAAATATCATACATAATTAAAACAGTAACTGTTTTGTTTATGTATATTTTCGATGTTTAAAGTGTACAGCAAATTCTGTGTGATGTTTAGTGTGTGTGAGACTCTGCACAAATGAACCGTAAGAAAACTTAAAGTCAACGAAATGAAGCAGACTCTCACACATTGACAACATCACATAGAAATGGCATAATACACACGGGAAACGCACTTGAATATGGGAATCATTTCCCGAAACGCGTCGTGTGATAAGTAAATAAAGAAAATCGTGACTGGTAGACGTTTTGTTTCTGCGTTAGTGCACGCTATCCACGTCTCGTCACCTGTTACAATGTGGAAAAGAGACAATTTGTGTCTTGTCGACAGTCATTCAAAACCGCTCATCTGCTGGATACTCTTTGCTCTTTGTGTTGCCCAGGTAAACGTTTTCGGTACCCACTTTACACATTGTTTGCAATGTCTAAGCTTCCTCATGACACTCGTGTTAACAACAGTGGAGCGTCCAACAAGAGCGAATTTATCATCCACAGCACCAACAGTCAATCGTCGATCATATAGGAGTATTTGGTCCACTAATTATACGATTCCTCCGACTGAATACTTAGGCCGTCACTCCGTTCTTTATCACGGAAATGTTTCTTTTTTTTTTCTTCAGACACAATTATTTAGACTTTCATCTACTACCCGGGCCGTTAAACAAGTCACAACTAGGACTGACTTTGAGCAGTTATAAACCTTTTAAGTCTTTTTGTACACAAAATTCTAATTACTGCACGCACTTTGAATCTTTCGGCGGCAAGTATTTTCGAAGCCACTGTTTTTGTCTGAAACCTCTGTCAAACGAGCATTAAATAAAAATAATGACTTTGTAAACGGTCAATGGATGGCACTGCATTCGGCAAACATTTTTCTGGGTAGTCAATATCTAAATATAAGAAAATGGCTGTTACTCTTGGAATATGCATCGTGACAATAACACATTTGTCATTTTCTAACGCATTTTCGCTCTATAATTACTTTTTTGTTTCTTTTGAAGATCTTACCCCAAAACTCTTAAATAGGTAATACTTACATGGGACGACCGTACCCTGTGTCTGTGATCAAGATCTCAGTCATTATGGAGGAATGCTCACTCAGATCTTCAGGCAAGAAAACTGGAAGCTACGATACACAAAATGGAAATCAGACAACACAGTCGTGGTTCTGGAGTCAGCTGATAGCGTTTTTATAGTGTGTGTAGTGTGAGCAGTGTAACGTACCAGATCAAACAGATATTGCTTTACGATATCTTTCAACAGGTTCCTCAATAATAATTACCACTCGACACCAGATAACGTGTACTGTAATGTGTTACAAGTACAGTTTACAGTTTTGCCATTTGTCATTTGCTGATGTATTACATTATAAATTATCGTTTCCTATGGATCCATTGGAGAGGAGTCTCTGGGATATGGAAAGAGTCAAAGTTTTTTTCTCAGGTACATGTATATTGTACAATTCTAATACAGACAGAGTTATGTGCTATAATCCCTGTGAAGATATTCATCGATGGGGTAGAAGGAGTTGACCAACAAGAAGTTCTTTAATTCACTCTAAAACCGATCCCTATCACTTACAAGACCTTTGATATGCTCTGATAAGTTACTGAATATATGAGTACCCATGCATTTCACTCCTCTTTGTACTATTTGTTAAGCTTTTATAGTCCTTATACAGATTGTTTTTGGTTCTGGTATTATAATCATGTTTTGCACTATTTTGTGTATGAGTATAAAAACATGATTATTTCGATATTGGCGTAGCTATTTTCCTGTAAAAGTATCGTTTAGAAAGGGGTTTAATGTGAATTATGTTACACATTACATTTCATAATTTAATAAGAAATCGTCCATAGTGAAATGCGTAACTCGTAGTGAAGATCCTGAGTAAAAGAAAGCAGTCGACTTAATTTTGTTATTACTTCGAAATTTTATTATTGTTTAACATAACATGTTCAAGAAAACATATTTACTTGTATTTGTATAAAAGACAGTATTTTTGAAAACTTTGGTTCTATCAAATATTTTTTGTCCATTTGTAAAATATAACGCTGTACTCAACGTTTTGTAACATGATAACTTTTAGTTGTAAATATAATGGTCTATTAATTTAAATAATGTATGGAAATATCTTCAATGTTCTAAATATGTAAATTTTTATGTAGTTCTATAGTTTTTGTTAAGTTTAGGTTTTTAGTTTTGTAAGGTGTGGCTGTCCAGCCTGCAACAAAAAAAAAATTGTTAGTGAAACAGTACATCCATCATTTAGTAAAGTGCCTTGAGTAGCTCCTATACATCAAAATTCCCAGGCCTATCTCTCTTTAAATGCATCGAAGACATCACCACAAATTCAGCAATCAAAAGTTAAGTATAAGTAACGCACCTTTGTGCTACATTTTCCACTAGAAACTAAACCATGCTTCAGACGTTATCCGAAACGAAGTACAAGAGGATTAATTTTAATACCACTCCTAGTGCCATCTGTCGTGGATCGTCACAACAGCAACTGCTGCTGAGAAAAGTATGAACAGTGAAGCATTAGTTTTTTACATTGTGAATTACCTGCCTTTTAAGATTGTGTACATAAAACAGCGTTGTACTGCTCGACAAAGCGAACCGTAGACTCTGTCACAGCTGCAACTAAGTAAGTCGGGTGATTCAGCATAGCGACGTTCCAGCAGTGCAAGCACGGAAAGGGAGTGCAGAAAGAGCTTCCGTAGGCATTCGCTGCGGCTTGCTTTATACGTCATTAAATTTACCGACGATGTGAAGGAGAAACGTGTGACAGCGCTGAAAAAAAGGGTGACGTAATGTACAAGCAAATGTCAAAGCTAAGCAAGCTCACGTGATGCAAAGTGCAACCAGAAGGAAAACAAATATGCACTAAGTCGGCTGAGCTGGATAACTTGGATACAGGGATACGCAAGTGACAAGCCACTTAAGACACGCTTAAGATTTCACTTACAATCATTTATTTATTCGAATGGTACTTTTACAGAGCACGTTAAATCACTACATCAATTCTTGCTTTCTTCCTTCTTCTTCCATTCTTTAATTCATGTGTTCTGATCTATGTCTTCGGAGCTCCTCTGTGTTATGAGGCTGCTTTTTTTCCCTCTCCTGTTCTTCGTTGAAGATCACCTTCTGAATTTAGTTCCTGTATACGTTTCTGTGATCTGTATCCATTATCTCAATGTTTACTTCTTTGAGGTAATTTAAAGTCTGTGTAAACCACCCTGGTTGTCCTTTAAGCTCCGTTATTTTTATAGAAAGATCAGTTTTGTGAGCCTGTCGTTTTCCACTCTAGCCAAATGTCCAAGGAATGACAGTCTTCTTTTGCGCATACTGTGTATTACGTTCTCTACATGTTCTTAGATTTCTTTGTTGGGTCGTGGTCTGTTGTATTCTGTTCCTGTTGTCCTTGGGCCGAGTATGCTTCTAACCAGTCTCCTTTCTATTTTCATTACTTTATTTATCACATCTTTTTGTTCTGGTGTTCCGGCATCATACAGAGACCTGTTCTCACCACTGTATTGTAGTGTTCGACTTTTATGTCCCAAGATAATGCATTCTTCTCGTATATGTTTCTGGTGGCTTGGAATGCGATGTTCATCTATTTTGCTCTTATTTCTAGACTTTTTTCTCGTTACTGTTTATGTTAGCCACTCACCTAAATATTTGAATGAATTGACTTTCTTGATTTTGTTTTCAGTGGTTAGTTGATTGGAACCAAACAGCAGGTCACCGGTTCCATCGGATGAGGGATGGATGGGGAAGGAAATGGATCGTGCCCTTTCAAGAGAATCATCCGAGCATTTGCCTCAAGTGATTTAAGGAAATTACGGAAAACCTAAATCAGGATGGCTGGACGTGGGTTTGAACCGTCGTCCTCCCGAATGCTAATCCAGCATGCTAACCATTGCGACACTTTGTTCGGTGATTCTGTTTTGATTCATGTAGTCTATATAGATGTTATCCTTTCGGTTTTCTAATTTCATATCTTTCAAAGCTTTAGGACAAATCTCCATAGAACCTGACTTTAGATGAGGTGTTTGTCAATGTGTCTTTGATTATGTTTGTAGTTTTTGCATTGAAAGGAATTCTTATATAGAAGATACGGGATTATCTGTCAATGGAATCATATGCTTTCATGAAATTTACAAGGTAACACTTTTGTCTTTGTTTCTCAATTTTCCCATTTCATGGTTGTCTTTTAGATTCCATACTTGTTCAATGCATTTCCCCAATTGTGGCTACAGTTGACGTTCCGCCCGATTGAGTAGTGCTTTAGATAGTATTTCGTATATTACTGGTAGAAGTGATATCCACTATAATAACTGAGATTTGTTTTAGGGCCTTTCTTGTCCAGAGAGTGTATGATTGAAGCTTTCCAGTCACCCGGAATTTCATCTTTCTCTCAGAATTTATCTGGTATATTTTTAAGATTGATGTCATTATCTAAAGCGCTCTATAGCTCATTCTCACCAGACGACTAGGTTCCTTTAAATCCGAGGATGCTGAATTATTATTTTGAGTATAATTTTCACTAAAATTAAATTTGGTTTCAGGTGAATGACAACTGCGTAAATCCCTAAAATATTTTGTCATTATGCCACATTATCTCGATGAGAATGGGCCATTTCGTTAGTTTCTGTGTGTGTATGTGTGTGTGGGGGGAAGGGGGTGGTTTCAGGACTGGGGCAAAGAGAGAGAGAGAGAGAGGGAGGGAGAGAGAGAGAGAGAGAGAGAGAGAGAGAGAGAGAGAGAGAGTGGGAAGGAGAGAGAGGGAGGGAGAATAAAAGAACTTCATGACTACATAAAGTCCATCCACCCACAAATACATTTCACCATTGAAGCAAAAACAGATGAAAAACTTAATTTCTTAGATCTCACCATATGCAAGAGAAACAACAAACATGAATTCGCAATCCACAGAAAATCCACAATCACCAGCACCATTATTCAAAACCAGTCCAACAATCCCATAACTCACAAAGAAGACAGCTTCATATAGTTAATACACAGACTGAACAAAATATCCATGAACAAATATGATTACACACAAGAACTGAACACAATAAAACAAATTGCACAGGAAAATGGATATGATGCAAAGACAGTAGACAAAATAAACGACAAAATACAAAAACAAACAACACATTACCATGAAAAACAAACACAAGGCAACACACAACAAATCAGCAGACAGTTTGTAACAAATGGTACATAATGACTTACAACAACAGAGTCACACACAGACTGGGTAATATACTAAAGAAACAAGGACTCAACATACCATACAGAACCAGCAACACGTTGAAGAGAAGACTTGGA
This sequence comes from Schistocerca gregaria, assembly GCF_023897955.1. NCBI lineage: Eukaryota > Metazoa > Arthropoda > Insecta > Orthoptera > Acrididae > Schistocerca > Schistocerca gregaria. Next base: position 423,742,881 of record NC_064926.1, on the reverse strand, counting down.
TTAAATACCTCCAATACTAACAAATACAGTCAATTCGTTATATATCAACTTACTTACACCTGCTGTCAATCTGTGCATATGGGCCAAACGTGCAGGAATTTCAGACCAGGTATAAAGAATATCTCAGAGCACTGAAACGCAATAGTGCACACTCAACATTTGCAAACCACCTGATAGCACACAATCACCACCCAAGAAACATTGAAACTGAGTTATACATCCTTAAAACTAGAAGCAGCCTATACCAAAAATTAACTATGGAAGAAAACTATCACATCCAAAGATGGATAACCCAAGGAAAGAAACTCCTCAATGAATACACATCACTGTGCATTAAAACCCTCTTCGCCACATTAGAAGAACTATACAAATAACACCCACACCCAAACTACTCATAAAATTCTTTCTCCCTCCATCTCTCTCTCTCTCTCTCTCTCTCTCACACACACACATACACACACACACACACACACACTCTCTCTCTCTCTCTCTCTCTCTCTCTCTCTCTCTCTCTCTCTCAACGAAACATGCTATGAAACAAATGAATACTATACAGCCATAAGAACACGTAATGGCGGCGGAAACTGTGTTCTGAAAACTCGGAGAAAGTGCAGTGTCAAGCGACCATAGGTCACGAAATCAGCCTGTTCACTTCACTTACAACATGTGAGAAGCAACAACAATATTAATAAGTTACGCACAAGAAACGTTACATATACTCACTTCCGTTTGCAAATGGAAAATAAAAATTACGTTTTGCTGTTTGCAGATGAGAAGTTGTACATTGTGTAGCAGAATAGCTACCAAAATAAATGTCCAATAGCATCATGTAAGGTATGTAAACTAACGCATACATCGCCTCTTTCTGGCAATTAAGCTATAAATAGAACTTTGACATAATGTTATAAACAAAAAACAGTGCAGCAGGTCGTTAATACATACTCTCAACAGTGAACTATGAATAAATAATGTTTAATATTTACAATTATTCATTCACAATTGTAAATGTTATGCACCAAACGCGCTAAATTATCTAATCTCTCAACACATTCTACAATATTTCCTCCATTCTTTTTATGGTTGCACTACTTAAAATTACTCCTCATTTTATTTTATTATCCATCTCTATCATTTGTTGCTTATTTTCCGAATTTTAGACACCCACGACTTTTTTTAGCACAACGTGTTCTTCTCAACGCCGCCTTAGTTCGCCACCTCCGGAGTTGAGATGCACCGATCTCTAGTTTCCGGACCTTTTACTCTGCTGTTGGATTTCATGAGGCTCCTGCCTCTCATATCTTCTTTCCCGGTTTTAATTTCCGTTGCGAAAGTTCCAGTTTCCATTTCTCCTTTTAAAATTATTATTACGTTGATAATTATTTCTGTTATAATTATTATAATTACTATGCTTATAACCATTGTTCCCGCACTTATTCCCATTCCCCCCCGGCTACTGTTGCCATCATGTAGTTTGAATGTCCATGCCTAGTCAAATTTATCAATTAAATCTAAAAATTCATGGATGTAATTCGCCAGACTGTGGATAAGATCCCATTGCAAATGTTGCAGTAAGCGTCTCTTGAGCGTCGTAAACTGCGTCAGCACTGCCAGCAGACGATGTATATGCTTCAACTTAGTCAGTTCACGCTCACAAAAATCCCGGATAGACCCACTTTCGTGTTTGTAAGTTGGTTCGCTTAGGAACACATTCTGAAATCGGTTTTGTTTCGCTTCACTCCAGAGTCTGCTCAGGAAACAGCTTTCAAACACTTCGTAGGTAGTAAATGAAGCACTCATTAAATTTTCTGATGCTTTTGCATTGCCGTCAAGATGTTTTTTTTAACTAATTTAACTTTTGTCTCTTCTGACATTCATCTCACAAAACTATACACACAACAAGAAAAGCAACTGGATAGTACTTACTTTAAGAAGAGAAAGCAGAAGGTAATTCTCCGCAATATTGAGAGTGGTAGTGATGTTCAGTCCCAATGGGGCACTGTTAAGTGGGGCGTTCCCCAAGGGTCGGTGATGGGGCCACTGCTCTTTCTTATTTATATAAGAAACTAAATGCTGCTTTATTTACCATTATGCCTTCTAGTGTTACAGGTGATTAAAAAATATTTCTATTTGCTGATGACGCCAGCTTGGTAGTGGAGGATTTTGTGTGTAATATTGAAACCGTATCAAATAATGTAGTTCATGAAATAAGTTCGTAGCTTGTGGAAAATAATTTGATGCTAAATCACAGTAAGACTCAGTTTTTACAGTTTCTAACTCACAATTCAACAAGAACCAATATTTTGATCGGACAGAATGGGCGTATTATAAGCGAAAGTTCCTAGGCGTTCAGATAGATAGTAAGCTGTTGTGGAAAGCCCATGTCCAGGATCTTGTTCAGAAACTAAATGCTGCTTTATTTACCATTAGAACAGTATCTGAAAGAAGTGACACATCAACACGAAAAGCAGTCTACTTCGCATATTTTCATACGCTTATGTCGTATGGTATTATTTTTTGGAGTAATTCTTCTGATTCAAAAAGAGTATTTTTGGCTCAAAAACGGGCTGTTCGAGCTATATGTGGTGTACGTTCGAGAACCTCTTGTCGACCCCTATTCAATAGTCTGGGAATTCTGACATTGCCCTCACAGTATATATTTTCTTTAATGTCGTTTGTTGTTAGCAATATTAGCCTGTTCCCAAGAGTTAGCATCTTTCACTCAGTTAATACTAGGCAGAAATCCAATCTGCATGTGGAATACACTTCCTTGACTCTTGTGCAGAAAGGAGTGCAGTATTCTGCTGCATCCATTTTCAATAAGCTACCACAAGAACTCAAAAATCTAAGGAGTAGCCCAAACTCTTTTAAGTCTGAACTGAAGAGTTTCCTCATGGCTCACTCCTTCTATTCTGTCGAGGAGCTCCTGGAAGAGCTAAAAAATTAAGCAAATTCCAGTGTTACATTGTTGATTTTCTTTATTTAAACTTATGACTTGTCACCTGAATACGTTTTTTTTATATTTCATTTTATCTATTTCCAATATCGTGTTATAATTTCATGTATGACTCGTTCCATGGCCATGGAGACTTCTCCTTAATTTGGTCCCAAGGAACAATAAATAAATAAATAAATAAGTATGTTTTAGCCGTGCTGCGGCTCGTGTTGGAGCTGTTTGTAGGTTTCCGTCCTCTTTGGAGGCCAGACCGTATCGCTTAGTTGACATGGTTGCGGTTGTTTGTGTTCTTCTCGTGTTGACTGACACCACTTGGTTTCGCAAGCGTTGCCTGTCCGCTAGTGGCATCAGCGGCTGTTATCGATATGTAGTAACTGTGGCCCTATCTCTGGGGCGACGCCTTTGTTCTTCCGGGTCGCGTCAGTGGGCAGCTAAGTTGTGGACTCAGGAGGAGCCAGGTGCACGCAGTGCGCGAACACCCCGGGACCGCTGGCGGCGTGCGTGGACTGCCGGATACAAGGCCCGTGGTCACGAGGGTGCACCACCTCGTCGTAAACCGGACCCTGCAAGTTTCAAGTTGACTGCATTTGGATTCAAGCAGAGAAACCTCCACCATTGTGAGATCTTGCGATTCTCCAGTGAGGTGGGTTCGTGTTGCTGCTGGTAGTGTTGCCGTGGCGAAGAGCAGCAAGCGGAGTTCAAGTGGTTAAAATGGCTCTGAGCACTATGGGACTTAACATCTGAGGTCATCAGTCCCTTAGAACTACTTAAACCTAACCTAACCCAAGAACATCACACACATCCATGCCCGAGGCAGGATTCGAACCTGCGATTGTAGCGGTCGCGCGGCTCCAGACTGAAGCGCCTAGAAGCACTCGGCCACATCGGCTGGCGTGAGTGGAGTGCTTGGGGAAGGCAGATCTGATTAACTTTCCATTTACTATTTATTGCGTTCAGTTTGTTACTATTTCTTAAGTTCAAGCAGCGGTATTTTTGCTACCTTGTGGCCGCTAACGCCCCAGTTACCTGCCTTAGGGGTTAGTGTATGTAACGGCAGTGTACGTTTCCTCACCTTACCGCTGCTGTCCGGTAAGGCGCATAGTTTTGACAGCTTTCTTGAGTGTAGGTTGGTTGGCAATTCTTCTACTCTGGTGGTAGTGGTTTCTTTCTCGTTCTGGGCGCTGTAAGCACAGTATTCTGTGGGTGAGTTCAGACCGCCAGTTCCGGTTTTGGCGTACTTTTACATCTTTGCATTTGTTTTATTGGACGTCAGGTAGCCTCAGTAAGACTATCGTTAGTCATTCGTTAGACTGCGACTAGTCTGAGTTATCATCTAGCGAAGTGAATGCAACTCTTGGCTGTCTATTTCATCGCTCGTTAAAGTGTTTTTTACCGGACATGCTCAGAGGTCGATTCCTGGTGCACCGTCTGTGAATGGCCCTTGTGTTTTATTATTGTATTTGCTATTTTATTGTATGTTCTAAATTTTTTTTATATATTTGACATTCTTGGTGTTATAGCACGTTTAAATGATTATGCTACCAAGTTTACCAACATTTTGTCCCACCCGCTTTGTGATCAGTTGCCTGTCTTTTTAAATTAACCTTGCTATTGCATTGCTGTTTTGCAGTATGTTTGTTAAATTTTTTATAATTGACATTCTTGGCGCTAAAGGCGTTCAGCCGTGACTGTGGTTACTTGCCTTAAAATTCTAATTGGAATGACATAGGCCTGTTTTAAAACATTATTTGCTGTGTCTGTATTTTATGCTCATTTGGAAACTGTAACACACTGAAAGCACTATTAATTACACAGTTGTTTATTACTTCATTAATAACGTGTGATATCTTTATATATTGCTGAGTCTGGAATTACCGTTTTAAATTAAATGTGTGTAATTGCAAAAGGGAACCAACAGTAACTGATTACGGCCCCGTCCACAATCGTAACCGAATCCTGCCTTCCTTGATTACCAGATTTCAATATCCCATCACTTGCAAAACACTTCTTCGTTCCTGAATTAACTCGTGGAACACTAACCACAATAGTGCTTGATTTGCTGCTACCGAACTTAATTCTGCCCTCATGCCCATAAACTGCTATTCATGGTTTCCAGTTTCTTTAACTATCACAATTCAAAATGTTCTCTGTTATTAAGCACTTCTTTCTGACACACTACCACTCTACCCGACAAATATTAGTAGACTTAGTGGTCATTACCTTAATCTCATTTTGCCTCAGCACGGAATTCTTTAGCACACCACCCAGTTCGTAATGTGTCTTTTCCAACTTGTCCCAGGAATCATTTTCCACTGTGTCGACTCCGGTTTTAAGCAGGCCAAAGCCTTCAGAAATATTGCCTACATCTGCCCTTATAGGTTCTAATTTTGATTCAATGATCCCTTCAACATCTGACTCAATTTTCTTCGCCTCACCTTTTACTGTCTCTGTAACACTTGTCTCTACTGAACCTATCTCTATTTTTATTGAATTAATTGAACATATCTCTGTACCCAATACCCCCCGTTCTTAATTTAGAGTTCAAATTTGTCAGAAATTCCCCCAATCATGGCACATTCGCTATATCTCTTTTCTGTGATTTCAGACTGCCTGAATCACTAGTATCGTCCCTATCAACACTACCACGTTCAGATTTTAGACTAACTGGCCCACTAACATTACCTGAACCATAAAGACCGGTCCGGCCTCGGTGACCGAGCGGTTCTAGGAGCTTCAGTCCGGAACCACGCGCATGCTACGGTCGCAACTTCGAATCCTCCCTCGTGCATGATGTCCTTAGGTTAGTTAGGTTTAAGTAGTTCTAAGTCTAGGGGACTGATGACGTCAGATGTTAAGTCTCATAGTGTTTAGAACCATTTGAATAAAGGTAAATGCTTAATCGTTGGAAACTCCATCACTGACGAGGCTCCTACAGCTTCACACATGTTAACGCTACCGGCGCAAGTACTTGTGGGTCGTGCTGGCCACTTCTGCTGTACTGCTGAGGCCGACGAACTCGAAGTCGCCGCCGATGGCCCGCGTTTTCGTGGCCGCCACTATCTCTACGTCGCCGTCGAGTTCACCGCTGCTGCTGACCGCTGCAGACTGAAACTCAGCACATCTCTGCGTAGCAGCCTTCTCCCTCTTTCTTGAAGTTACACGGCTAACTTCCCCGCACCTAACTTTTGCTACCGATTCTCATGCAAGCAACTGCTACAAAGTCTTATGCTCAGGGCCCCCGCACAAACTGCATACCATGCAGTAGCCTGAGACCTGGATCACAGATTATTGTAACGCGTTGGAATCACAATTGTAATTCTAAAGTTATTAGACTGGAGGGCCCATAATTATGTCTATTCGCAAGCTGGATAATGTGACAGAGATTGTGGAAGACCTGTTGCAAGAAGTTGGTGAAGGCCGTGAGGAAGGTATACAGCCTGTCATTGAAGCAGAAATCCTTGGTACTCACATCGATGTTTTAGTGGATTCTGGTAGCCAGGTCAATGCACTATGTGAGAAGCTATATACGAAGTGGTTGGAACAAGGAAGGAGGATACCCAATTTTCCTGTACATGGAATATGTATCACAGGTGCCATTGGTGCAAAGAGCAAGGTTATTAAGAAACAGATCTTACCCACAATGAAGATTGGTGATAAAAATTATGATGTGTCGGCACTAGTCGTGTCCGGGTTGGCGTTGCCCAAGATATTCGGGGTCGACTGGCTAAGTGAACAAAAGGCTCAATTAAACTTTGGAAAAGGGAATGTGGAAGTGCAGAAAGGAAGAACGGAACTTGTTATTGCCTTTAAAGAGAGGATCAGTGTCAAAGAAGCAGTACCATTTTTTGTACGGCCTTATGCGATACCTCAATCGAAACGTGAAGCAGTCGAAGAAGAGCTCCAGAGAATATTGCGAATGGGAATAATAGAAAGGTCAACTAGCCAATATAACAACCCACTGTTTGTTGTGGAAAACAAGAATGGCGATGTGAGAATCGTATTGGATGCACGTCCAGTGAATAAAATTATTATTCCAGAAAGGACAGACATGAGAATTTGGAAGAGATACTTCAAAAGGTTCATGGTGCAGTAGTATTGATCTCCGATCAGGGTACTGGCAAGTCCTTCTACATAAGGATTCAAGACCCTTCACTGCATTCCTGTATGGAGGAAGGAGCTACCAGTATCGTGTACTACCATTTGGCCTTAATATTTCCACATCTGCCTTTGTTACAGCACTGGACAAGGTACTGGGCGAGCAGTTGAGTAAGTAGGTCACTGTGTACGTTGATGACATCTAGATAGCAACTGCAAACTGGGAAGAGCATGTTAAAACACTTGAAGAAGTACTCATGGCCTTTCAGAAAGCAGGAGCGACAGCGAAATTGGAGTAATCGGATTTTGAAAGGAGTGAGGTGAAGTTTCTTGGACACATCGTTAATGGACAGGGGATCAAACCGGATGAGGACAAACTACAAGCGGTCAAGGATTCTCCTGCGAATGCTGTAAGAACCAATTAAGAGATTTCCTTGGTTTACGTGGATGATATAGGAAGTTTATAAGCGCTCAGTCACTTAGTAACCCACACATGTTGAATCTGCTGAAGAACAAGGTGTTATGGGACTGGACATATGAATGCCATGGTGCTTTCGAGGAAATAAAGCAACAGCTGTGCGTACCTAAGCTGCTTTCGCACCCAGACTTAATCAAGGAATTTTACTTGGCTTGTGACAGCTCAGACTATGGATTAGGATTGCACTTATAACACTTGGATTACATGGACTCGGATAATGTTAAAACAATCACATTTTCAAGCAGAGCTATGACTAAACGGGAAAGGCAATATACAGTCACAGAGAGAGAGGACTTGCTGTCCTGTGGGGTTTCACAAAATTCAGATATTATCTGGCCGGTAGAACCACCAAGGTAGTCACAGATAATAAGGCATTGACTTTCCTACTTGATGGCAAATTATACCATAGACGTCTCTCAAGATGGGTGCCTGCCTTTCAAGAATATCAATTTACTGTTGTATACCGGCCTGGGAACCAAAATATCATACCTGATGCACTTTCGAGGATTCCACCTGGCGTTGATGATATAAATGTTAATGGACCACAAGGGCAGGAATTAAGCATTAATTTGATCAAGGGCGTTCAATACGAGTCATTTGTTACAAAATTACTTAAGAATATCCGACGTGACAAAATGAAGATCCTGCATTGCAGAGTGTGAACGTGAGGTACGGGTGTGCTGGAGAAGATAAATTGAGAAAATATTATACAATTCATCACATTCTATACCGCCGTGTGGATGAATCGTCGCACGACTGGAAGTTATGCATTCCGGAACATGCTGTTGAGAAGCTGGTGTCTTGCACGCATTTTGGAAGCGCACATTTTGGTGCAACCAATTGTCTGGAAAAACTAAAGAAGGACTGTATTTTCTTTGGCATGAGCAAAAACATTAGGAAGATATTACGGACCTGCGATGTGTGCCAGAAGACTAAGACAACTACTGTTAGCCATCAGGGACCTATGCATCCCATAATTCCTGATGGAATCAAAGACATAGTGGCTGTTGATTTGCTTGGTCCACTGCCTAAGTCCCGTGGCAATTTCACGCACGTCATGGTGGTGTTACAAGAGTGTTCAAAATATGTAAAGTTCTACCCCGTAAGGAAAGCAGCGGGTAAGGCAATATCAGCGAGAATGAAAAATGACTATTTTACGCAGGTGTGCAGACCGAGGCAAGTGCTACAGACAATGGCGCACAATTTGTGTCAAAGGAGTGGAAGGAGATGTTGCGGAGGAACGGTGTGGAACAGGTTCTGCCGGCCGGGATGGCCGAGCGGTTCTAGGCGCTGCAGTCTGGAACCGCGCTACCGCTCCGACCGCAGGTTCGAATCCTGCCTCGGGCATGGATGTGTGTGATGTCCTTAGGTTAGTTAGGTTTAAGTAGTTCTAAGTTCTAGGGGACTGATGACCTCAGACGTTAAGTCCCATAGTGCTCAGATCCATTTTTTTGGAACAGGTTCTGATAGCCAAGTATAGACCAGCCTCAAATCCAGCTGAGAGAGTCATGAGAGAGGTGAACCGCATGTGCAGGACATATTGTAGTCGGAAACATAGCAAAGGGAAAGAGTATATAACAGATTTTCAGGGTGTAATCAATAGCCTACTTCATGCCGCAACAGGATTTGCACCGTGTGAAATCCTGCTGAACCAACCACCTGAAAGTATATTCTCCAATATCTTGAATGATTCTCCCGCTATGGATCAATCGTGGGACAGATAAACTGAACTGGCCGTGGAACATTTACGTGACGAGACTCAACGGCGGAAGGAAAGACATGATAAGATTGTGCGACCGATTAAGTATGAAATCGGAGACCTTGTGTTAATCACATGTCAGCTGCTGTTGTCCGTAAGTACAGATATTAATTTCTGATTATTGTGAGGTTTCATGAGGACACTAATCGAGTGAGGTTTAACTAGGATATGTTACTGCCATATACAATTTTTTTTACTTTCTTTTCACTTTCTATCTGTTTAACCTAGATTATATGTATTACATTTCTTCTTGCCCACACAGTGATATGGTTTGAGTGATTACTAGTGCCTAGTGTATATAGGTTGTGGTATGCGAGAGTTATTCGTTTAAAAGTTTCTTACTACTCCTGCTTAATGATTCCTATTTTTTTTTGTACCATTCGCTTAATAACTAAATTTAACTTAGTGGACATCCATATATTTTTCTTCTTAATAGTGTATGTGTTTATTATGTCATATAGAACATCGGAATGTCTACTGAAGTAGTAACAGACTAAGGCTAAGTTGAACAGACATTGCTAGGGCAACGCTGATAGCGCCATTAACCTGTTTCATGTACGCAAATGGACGGATTACCGGGAGGTGAGAGTGGCGAACTGACGACTATACTGCACATCTGCTGGTCGGCGCAGCATCGACGCTACAGTCACTCGCCACCCATTTAAACGCTCCCTTGTGATGCAGTGTTGTGAGTAGTAAAATAATTTTTCACTCCTGGATTTTGACGGCCTAGTGCTGATGGAGGTTCTTTAGTTTTTTGCCTAATAGTGTCACCAGTGATATTGTCTACTTGGAGTAGCAGTGAACGCGTCTGTCTTTCTACTATTTTTTTTGTCTCCTTCTTTTAGGCACCTGCCTATCGTATCTAAACTATAGTATTTGTGTTTGTAAACTTTTCTATTTCAGGGACTTAATATTTTTGTGTCTTATTGTATGAACTCTTTGATTATGCACTGTGTTGTAACTGTTTTTTGCTATACAGGTTGCACTGTAAAGTAGGATTCTTTTATTATGTAAAATTTTGCCTATTTGACAACTATTCTTTATGTTTCCATGTTAGTTGGCAACTTATGTCTGGTCCAAATGTGGCAATGGGTCTATACCGTGGGATGAGGCAGTATACTCCCCTCCCCTCACACCATCTATTTAACCCCCTGCGGTAGGGGTATTATCTAGATTCAAATATTCTCTTCGACAATTCGAAAGCTTTTTCGTGCGGGAATGTAAGCGTATTGTCATATCGTTGGCTTAGTTATGGAGTATCTTTGCGGGCAGCCGCGTCTGTAGAGTGGAGCGCGGGACACGGTACTGTTATGTTGTGTAGTGTGTAGCTCTGCATGTGAGAGGCTTTGTTAGTATTCAGGTTGAAGTGTTGCTACAAGTGCTGTTACGATAAAGTGATGAAATATGGAAGTGATTCAGAGGAAAGTAATTAAAAATTGAGCAGTGCCGTCGATAACGTATTTATGTATCCTCTTGTGCAACACACTGCGACACCTAACAATCTGCCCAGTCATGGTCGCCATGTAACACGGCCAGGATTACAAAAGGCTGGGGTACCTTAAAGTGGTTGTCGTTTCGGACTGTTGCTTGACCGTGCGCTCTGTCCACACCACGTACCTGATAATCCCGCGGAGGTCGTATTGTGCTGCTCCACACTGCTGCTGGCTTGCCTGAAATTATTTATCGAAATACGCAAGCGGGTTCAGGGGAGCCACTCAATGTTAAAACACAGCACTGTCCTATGTCTGGTATGAACATCTATATTCTGAGACGATATGGAAATCACAGGTTGCACTGCTTACACTCTAAGTCGTAAATGTTTATCCCAATTAACAAGCTTGATGATTATCTGTCCACAACATCACTCAGATGAGCGTAAGCGTACCCGACACAACGCGTGCTAACTGGAATGTCATACAGCCCACTGAAGAAAACAGATCCTGTGACTGAATGACAACTTTCCCCAGAATGGTCCGCATCTGCTACGTTTCTCCAGCGATGAGTCAACACTGAACGAATGCTGTATGGCCTGTTACGGCCGTGTAATAGTATCTCTAGTGGTGGTTTCATTCATCTGTAGATAATTTTACAGTGATATGTAACACGTCATGGTATTAGCAGAAAAAAAGCAAAAATATAATTCATATATACTGGCATTTACGTACTTAGAAACCTAATCTGACAAATATGGACAGTCGCTAGGCTATTGCTAGGAATCATTCCGTCATTTGTCTGAATTAATTTAGGGAAACCATGCGAAGCTTAACTGGAATGACCTGATAGGAATTTGAGCCTCCGCCCCAAACTCCAGTAAAAAAAGCTTCGTCTGATAACAACAATGTATGCTAGTTGAGTTTCTTTTTAGTGTGTTACCGTATAAAGCAAACTGAAGACCCGTGTGGCAGCAACATCGTGTACACTTCCGAGAAACACGGAGGGGAAGAAATAATAGTGTAAATTCCACGCTACACCTCTGTACGCTTATGTCATACTTGCCACTACAATGAAACCCTTATCGACGCTTTTGTTTGACAATACTCGTGGCACAAGATCGCTGTGACAACTCTTATTCACTGTGCGACTTGTCTGAAATGAAATGAAATGATCGTATGGCATTTGTTGGCCGGGATATCCCCTTCGGCGTTCGGCCGCCCTGTAATAAACCACTAACTGCTTTTAGTAATAGTATAAGATGGTATGAGATTTTCGAAAGCATCACCTGATTGCACATGATGACTCATTTGTTCAGGCACCTGTTAAAACGAAATCCCATAAACAGAAAAAAAGTTCTCAGAATTTCCGTGCTAGCTTTGACAATCATTTCTACGTACCAAAAGCTGCGTATTTCTAACTGACACAACCATTTTAAATCACCTTAGGCTATCAGTTTTATTATGAAAAGTGCTTTTACTGCACCATGTATATATTTCACATAACTAGCCAGTTTTGACCTCTTGCCACTTTCAAATGTCTACGAATACAGCGCCAAAAGAATAATAAACAATAAGGCCCGTTGGTGATCATAATTACGCTTGCATATTACAATTGTTGTTAAATTAATTACACTCACCCATATACACACACATACACCCTCTCTCTCTCTCTTTCTCTCTCTCTCTCTGTCTCTCTCTCTCTCTCATACACACACACACACATACACACACACGCGCGCATGCCAAGCGCTTACATAATATATGGTCTTGCACATCACAATCTGCTTCGAAGCACACTTTATAAAAAACGTCATGTACGTAAAGATACTAGTAACAGCTAACTTCCTGGTTCTTAGAACGTCATTTAGTGACACGATATATCGGTTTGCTTCCTCGTTCATAAATATGCCTGTTACAATAAAGCGGGAAACATGCATCATCCAAAGACTACATATGGATGATGCATGTTTTTCGAGTTTTTGTACCAGGTGTGCTTTTGTATGAGGAAGCACACAGTATTGTTCACGTTAACTGAAGATGCGTGTTCCGGGAAGCTAGCCGTTGTTAGTCTTTTTACTTACATGACGAATTGCATAATGTGTGCTTGGAAGCAGTTTATGGTGTACAAGACCGGATACATAAACGTTCAGTATAGCACGAAACAAGTTTTAGATGTGACACACACATCACCAATGTTTTGTTAGTACTATAGCCGACATATTCGTCTCGTGAGTCAGCAACTGTTTTCATATGTAAGATAACTTCCATTTATTGTTTAGTCTCATTTTTAATTAAATTACATGTTTCGATCACCCAGTATCATCTTCAGATCTAAAACAAAGTAGCTGTAAATATGCATCATGCAATATTTTACAGTAAGTAGAGAAAAAGTATTGTACATAAATGTAGAATTTACCTAAACAGGTTCGAATCCTGCCTCGGGCATGGATGTGTGTGATATCCTTAGATTAGTTATATATTTTATTTATTGGTATAAGACGTCTTTCATATCTGTTTCATTATGTAAATGTTTTTCTGAACACCGTATCCGCCACAGTTACGCAGAAAATGAATACAACATGAGTACCTCATATTTTGTCGTTCTTGTGCATTTATTTAATGAACAAAAAATGGTTCTGAGCACTATGGGACTTAACGTCTGAGGTCATCAGTCCCCTAGAACTTAGAACTAATTAAACCTGTCTAACCTAAGGACATCACACACATCCATGCCCGAGGCAGGATTCGAACCTGCGGTCGGAGCGGTAGCGCGGTTCCAGACTGTAGCGCCTACAACCGCTCGGCCACTCCGGCCGGCTTTAATGAACAGTTTACTATTCTGACAGTACCTTTATTTAAATGTTGATTGCAAAAAACTGTGCTAGTGGAAAGTGGTCAAACGTATGTGTTAGCCGACGCCACAGTGGGAAAAGAGAATCAAAAGAGCCATAAGTAATTGTTTAAATAATCTTTAACGACAGTTCGTTGGCTTGTAATGTGAACACACTTGCGCAAGAATAGTAGCTTAGTTATGTATGGAAAACCCTTTGTTTGTAGTTATTGTGAATGATCTGACTGTTGAAACGTCCTCTTTGGAAAATTATGTATGACAGTGCTGAAAAACCTATACGTTACTTGATTTTCAAACAGCTGAGCAAAACTGAACGTGCTCAGGCATTTCTCTCTTTACTTATTCTGATCCAACACTAAACTGACACACAATATTTTTAGCGCAACACAATCTGCCTTTGAAAAATCCCTACAAAAGAATGGCCCTGACTAACAATAACCTATACCTTTCATGAATCACTTACCTCACAAAAATATTCGTTACTCGAACAATTGCAATACAGCAAGCGCCAATACTGCCAGCTAAATAAAAGATTCTAACTACTGAAGGCACTGAGTACTGATAGGCATAGTTAATAAATGAAAGATTTTGATGGATAATAAACAATGTATTTACCTTAATAGTCTTCAAAAGTCATAATATATATATCAGTTCGTGACATCCAGTCTTACAAATTTACTTTCTCTGATGATCATCCGCTCGCAAAACTTCGCCATCTCTCTCCCCACATCCACCACTTCTGGCGGCTCACCTCCAACTGCGCAACACTACGCGCTGTTCACATCAAACTGGCCAACACTACAATAGCAAATATTTCAACAATACAAACCAGCCACAGATTGCACACAGCACAGTCAGTGATTTTCATACAGAGCGCTATGTGGTGTTACCAACATTAAAACCTAAACAACCTACTTACAGTGTGATCGAATATTTATAACATTTCTTTATTTAAATATTGTTTTAATATTCGTTTAGTTCTGGAAGGTGGTCAACATGAGTCAGATCATGTCTGTAGCACGTACGAATCTTGAGTGGGGATGGCTTTCAGTTAATGGAAAAGCAGACAGTAACGGAACACTGTAGGAGTCAAGTGGAGCCTGGAACTTAACTCGAGTGAAGAGCGATTCTGAACACTTTATGTCGAATTCTTGAAGAAGACAGACCTGCCTTTGGAAAACATGCATCATTCGGGTGTATCGTTGATTGATTCTGTGTGCAGAATGACCACTACCACAGTTTATTTTCTGAACGGATGTTATATTTGAGAGGTCTGAATGTGCTCCAGAATAGGATTCTAACTTGTGCTGTTTAATTTACGGAACTGAGAATAGACAGAGTTTGGGTTACGGTTCCTTACATCGGGTGTGTTAATTTGTAAATCATCAGGTTAAACTCTGAGCTATTTTGAGCTAGTGCATGTTTAGTGTATCGTGACCACGAAACGGCTTTAGTTTTCGCGAGACTTTGACGACTTCTGCTACCATTTTCGTAACGTTCTCAACAGACCCATACCGGACTTTTGTAAAGGTGTTTTCTGTCTACACTCCTGGAAATGGAAAAAAGAACACATTGACATCGATGTGTCAGACCCACCATACTTGCTCCGGACACTGCGAGAGGGCTGTACAAGCAATGATCACACGCACGGCACAGCGGACACACCAGGAACCGCGGTGTTGGCCGTCGAATGGCGCTAGCTGCGCAGCATTTGTGCACCGCCGCCGTCAGTGTCAGCCAGTTTGCCGTGGTATACGGAGCTCCATCGCAGTCTTTAACACTGGTAGCATGCCGCGACAGCGTGGACGTGAACCGTATGTGCAGTTGACGGACTTTGAGCGAGGGCGTATAGTGGGCATGCGGGAGGCCGGGTGGACGTACCGCCGAATTGCTCAACACGTGGGGCGTGAGGTCTCCACAGTACATCGATGTTGTCGCCAGTGGTCGGCGGAAGGTGCACGTGCCCGTCGACCTGGGACCGGACCGCAGCGACGCACGGATGCACGCCAAGACCGTAGGATCCTACGCAGTGCCGTAGGGGACCGCACCGCCACTTCCCAGCAAATTAGGGACACTGTTGCTCCTGGGGTATCGGCGAGGACCATTCGCAACCGTCTCCATGAAGCTGGGCTACGGTCCCGCACACCGTTAGGCCGTCTTCCGCTCACGCCCCAACATCGTGCAGCCCGCCTCCAGAGGTGTCGCGACAGGCGTGAATGGAGGGACGAACGGAGACGTGTCGTCTTCAGCGATGAGAGTCGCTTCTGCCTTGGTGCCAATGATGGCCGTATGCGTGTTTGGCGCCGTGCAGGTGAGCGCCACAATCAGTACTGCATACGACCGAGGCACACAGGGCCAACACCCGGCATCATGGTGTGGGGAGCGATCTCCTACACTGGCCGTACACCTCTGGTGATCGTCGAGGGGACACTGAATAGTACACGGTACATCCAAACCGTCATCGAACCCATCGTTCTACCATTCCTAGACCGGCAAGGGAACTTGCTGTTCCAACAGGACAATGCACATCCGCATGTATCCCGTGCCACCCAACGTCCTCTAGAAGGTGTAAGTCAACTACCCTGGCCAGCAAGATCTCTGGATCTGTCCCCCATTGAGCATGTTTGGGACTGGATGAAGCGTCGTCTCACGCGGTTTGCAAGTCCAGCACGAACGCTGGTCCAAGTGAGGCGCCAGGTGGAAATGGCATGGCAAGCCGTTCCACAGGACTACATCCAGCATCTCTACGATCGTCTCCATGGGAGAATAGCAGCCTGCATTGCTGCGAAAGGTGGATATACACTGTACTAGTGCCGACATTGTGCATGCTCTGTTGCCTGTGTCTATGTGCCTGTGGTTCTGTCAGTGTGATCATGTGATGTATCTGACCCCAGGAATGTGTCAATAAAGTTTACCCTTCCTGGGACAGTGAATTCAGGGTGTTCTTATTTCAATTTCCAGGAGTGTATATTGTGATTGTCGTAGGACCACTTTCCGTTTATTTGAGATGTCTTTTCGTGAATAAAAATTATTCAGCATAGTTCTCTGTCGACAACGGCGTTGTCTAAGTGAATACACCGGTTCCCGTGAGATCACCGTAGTTAAGCGCTGTCGTGCGTGGTGCACTTGGATGGGTGACCATCCAGGCCGCCATGCGCTGTTACCATTTTTCGGGGTGCACTCAAGGCTTCGGTCAAGAATGCCATCATAACGAACGGGAGAGCGGTGTGCTGACCCCACGCCTCTCCTATCCTCAGTGGAGGATGACACGGCGGTCGGATGGTCCCGGTAGGTCACTCGTGGCCTGATGACGGAGTGCTTTTTATAATTCTCTGTCGCCAACATCAAATGCATACATTAGAATACAACCCTTTTTATGAAATTATTCATTTATCTTTGATATTTCTGTATGTTTTCATAATTCGGAATCCTAGCCCATGCGTAGACTATTTGGTTATAGGATCGCAGCTGCACATTGCTATTTTCAGCGAATTAGCTGCGGAGCATGAAAGTAGACGTGCGCGGCTCGACCTTATGACTAATTCGAGCTATATCAGGCAAAGCAATGTCAGGCAAAGTCGGAACTCGTTTGCTCGTATGGGATGCTGTTAGGGAGGGTAACTACACTCAGCAGTAACCATTAGGTAGCGTCGCTGCTGGAGTTTCCTGGTCCGGGATATGAGTCTAATAACTTTAGAATTACAGGATTCGAACCTGCGACCGTAGCAACAGCGCGATTCCGGACTGATGCGCCTAGAACCGCTTGGCCACTCCGGCCGGCAAGAAGGAAGGTAAGGAAAATGTTGTTTTAGAAAGCTGGCGTTTTCAGATGGATCATATTTTATTCTCCATCGGACAGATTGCATAGACGTGACCGGAGTTTCTGTTTGTTTGCAATTCTGACAAAGCCGATTTGTCGTGGTGACTATTAAATAGCTTTCTTTGATATAGAGCACAAATTTCTTCACATTCTAAACTTTTCACGCTAGTTAAGGTCACTGAAGCATGGCCCTTCTCACTACAATGTGACACTGGTTTCATAATGAAATAATTCCATGAAAAATTTCATCCCCTGTTTCTCCTCATTAGGGGATCAATTTCCAATATCACTCAAATAATTATTTTTTTAAATTTCCAAGCAAGAAGTCAAATACCAGTTTTCATGCATACTTTAGTAGTTCGTAAACAATGATGTATTCACAAAAAAAATTTACACCCAGTATTTAAACCCCCAAGAGATTGTACTGCATTGCTGCTGAAGCAAGTATTTTTTTATTTTTATTTCTGACTGAGAAACGAAACAACAATTTCCGTAGTTGTAGCTTCAGATTTCATCCCTTATTTCAGCCCCTTATTGGTGGAATTCCAAAAAATCCCTTCTTAAACGATGCCTACAGCGTAAGACTAACACGCTGTCCAAATTTCAAGCTCCTATCCTACGCAATTTGGGCTAGTCGATGATGAGTCAGTGAACCAGCACGATATTTCCCATGCACGCACTGACCAGTCTCACTGATGTGACAACCTGTCAAAAGTCTGAATAACCACGTTTCGCAGCGCCAGATGTGCAGCAAGGGGGCCAACGTTCCGGAAGGCTCAGACGGGGATGTGGAACCATGCCGACTCCAGTGCTGTGGACAGACGCGCTACGTTTCTCGGTTGAGGATTCAAGGCGCTAGTAGCCCGACCGAGGTGGTCCTACAGGTTCTCGATCAGGTTGAAATGAGGGGAGTACTGTGGCCAGGGGACTACGATAAACGCATCCTGGTACTCTTCGAGACATGCACGTACATTGCGAGCTGCGTGACGCGTTGAATTTTTTCTGTTCGTAGATGTCATCGTGCAGAAGCAAAACAAACTGCCGGTAGAGGTGGATATGGTTCACAAGGATAGATATTTGTACTGATCCATTGTGCCTTCCAGAATAGCGAGATCACCCAGAGAATGCCGCAAAAACTTTCCCCTTTCCCCTGACCATAAAGTTCGGTCGTCCCATCTGGATCATGTTCACTCTCAGACGTTTCACGCCGTACACGTCAATGCAATCTGTCTGATGGAGCATAAAATATGATTCATCTGAAAACGCCACCTGTCGCCATTCAGTGGATGTGCAGTTGCGGTGTTGGCGTGCAAATTCCAGCCTTCGTTGGCGACGAACAGCAGTCAGCATGGGTGAATGAACCAGGCATATACTGCGGAGGCCCTGGAAGGCGCGTGGGTGTGCTCCTGTAAACTGAAAGGTAGGCCGAATGTAGGAACTGAGTAGGAGCAGGAAAAGGTGAAATGCTTCGGTATGCAATTAAAAGTGATTTTACTTAACTTTGATCGAGATGAGCACGTAGGAGCGAAGCTGTGCATCAAGTTACAGAGTTACAAATAGTGGCTCCCCACTATGAAATAGAAATAATGTTTCTTGGTCGTCTGGTCGGCATCGAATGGGATGAATCCGGAGCGGCGCAACCGAGCGAGGTGGCGCAGAGGTTAGCACACTGGGCTCGCATTCGGGAGGACGACGGTTCAATCCCGTCTCCGGCCATCCTGATTTAGTTTTTCCGTGATTTCCCTAAATCGTTTCAGGTAAATGCCGGGATGGTTCCTTTGAAAGGGCACGGCCGATTTCCTTCCCAATTCTTCCCTAACCCAAGCCTGAGCTCCGTCTCTAATGACCTCGTTGTCGACGGGACGTTAAACACTAACCACCACCACCAGCGGAGCGGCGCTCGTAGAGCTGCACAGCACCGGCTAGAGGGCGCTGTCGTCGGTGTCTGTTGTAGTGCCAACCTGGTAGAGCGCACCTACGTTGTGGCATGGTAGCTATCGATACCACAGTACGCAACAACGTTCGCTGAACGATCGTTGAGGAGACGTTGTTGGCCGTCCCTTCTTTCATCTGGGCGGTCAGTTGCTCTACAGTTGAACGTCCATTCGCCCGAACCACGTCGGCAGCCGTCGTTCACCCGTGTCATCTATGGCCCCCCATGGAACACCACAGTTGCTCGTCGCGGAATTTGCCTAGGAACATCTTGCCACTGCAACCACAGTGGCATGCGAACAGCTCACAAACCTCGTCGTTTGGAAATTGCTTCTGCCAATGGCCCGAAAGCTAAAGATCCTGCCCTTTTGGACGTCGTTTACGCATTATGACGACGACCGCACTGTTTCTCGCGGTCCCCCGACAAGTTCGATTCCCTTGTATTGTTTTCTTTCTAGCTACTTTCTGATTTCTGTAATTCATATTATTATGGACCTCTTTTTCCATAGTTTATGATGTACCAATGTATGCGAAACTGTAATTTGGGTGCGACGAAAACCGGCATATACCGACGGCGAGAATCGGACGTTCCGTGCTACAAACGCATCTCTTCGTCTTACCGAACCAAAGATTTTATTTTAGGGACTCTTTGTGAATAAAATGGAGAGATCGGACGTGTGAGAGAAGGAGAGAGATTGTTTTTCTGTGAGACGCTATTACAGTATATAGCAAAGATTCAAATACAGGGTGTTTAAAAGATGACCGGTATATTTGAAACGGCAATAAAAACTAAACGAGCAGCGATAGAAATACACCGTTTGTTGCAATATGTTTGGGACACCAGTACATTTTCAGGCGGACAAACTTTCGAAATTACAGTAGTTACAATTTTCAACAACAGATGGCCCTGCAAGTGATGTGAAAGGTATAGAAGACAACGCAGTCTGTGGGTGCGCCATTCTGTACGTCGTCTTTCTGCTGTAAGCGTGTGCTGTTCACAACGTGCAAGTGTGCTGTGGACAACATGGTTTATTCCTTAGAACAGAGGATTTTTCTGATGTTGGAATTCCACCTCCTAGAACACAGTGTTATTGCAACAAGACGAAGTTTGCAACGGAGGTTTAATGTAACCAAAGGATCGAAAAGCGATACAATAAAGGATCTGTTTGAAAAATTTCAACGGACTGGGAATATGACGGATGAACGTGGTGGAAAGGTAGGGCGACCGCGTACGGCAACCACAGAGGGCAACGCGCAGCTAGTGCAGCAGGTGATCCAACAGCGGCCTCGGGTTTCCGTTCGCCGTGTTGCAGCTGCGGTGCAAATGACGCCAACGTCCACGTATCGTCTCATGCGCCAGAGTTTACACCTCTATCCACACAAAATTCAAACACGGCAACCCCTCAGCGCCGCTACCATTGCTGCACGAGAGACATTCGCTAACGATATAGTGCACAGGATTGATGACGGCGATATGCATGTGGGCAGCATTTGGTTTACTGACAAAGCTTATTTTTACCTGGACGGCTTCGTCAATAAACAGAACTGGCACATATGGGGAACCGAAAAGCCCCATGTTGCAGTCCCATCGTCCCTGCATCCTCAAAAAGTACTGGTCTGGGCCGCGATTTCTTCCAAAGGAATCATTGGCCCATTTTTCAGATCTGAAACGATTACTGCATCACGCTATCTGGACATTCTTCGTGAATTTGTGGCGGTACAAACTGCCTTAGACGACACTGCGAACACCTCGTGGTTTATGCAAGATGGTGCCCGGCCACATCGCACGGCCGACGTCTTTAAATTCCTGAATGAATATTTCGATGATCGTGTGATTGCTTTGGGCTATCCGAAACATACAGGAGGTGGCGTGGATTGGCCTCCCTATTCGCCAGACATGAACCCCTGTGACTTCTTTCTGTGGGGACACTTGAAAGACCAGGTGTACCGCCAGAATCCAGAAACAATTGAACAGCTGAAGCAGTACATCTCATCTGAATGTGAAGCCATTCCGCCAGACACGTTGTCAAAGGTTTCGGGTAATTTCATTCAGAGACTACGCCATATTATTGCTACGCATGGTGGATATGTGGAAAATATCGTACTATAGAGTTTCCCAGACCGCAGTGCCATCTGTTGTTGACAATTGTAACTACTGTAATTTCGAAAGTTTGTCTGCCTGAAAATGTACTGTTGTCCCAAGCATATTGCAACAAACGGTGTATTTCTATCGCTGCTCGTTCAGTTTGTATTGCCGTTTCAAATATACCGGTCATTTTTGAAACACCCTGTAGTTTTTTGCACAAAATAAAATCCAGTAACTAACATCAAGTATTCAAGGTGTGTGTATCTCCATGCCGAAATTAGTTAATTAACACGGTACAGATATTACGAGACAAAGATCACTCGGAGGTGAATTTGGTACAATAGTGCGTACCTGCATTTTCCACTGTCAGAATTCGTGACAGATTATCCCCGAATTAATAAACTTTAACTTGCGAAATAGTTGGATCTATCATCCAGACTCGACAAACTACATCGCACACAGTTGTGCCGAATGATCTGCGTAGCGGGTAAAGGTTTTAGAGATTTAAGATGGAGCATATAGCGACGAGGAATTTCTGTGAGATTGCCCACTGCGGAATGCATCTCTTGCTCTCCTGTGGTAGTTAAAACGATATATTTACATTTTTCAGGTTTTCAGGAGAGTAAACATATAAGCAAGTAAGGAACTAAACTAAACCGACTAAAACCAATAAATAAAATGAAAGCACGCATAAAGAATATTTATTTATAATAATTAATAAATATACACTATTTTAATTAACTAACGAAAAATAAAATATTAAAAGTTACAGGAATATTTGGTTTGTTAGCTAAATGAAGCCGAAAGAAGAATAACAAACACTTTGCCCTTACTTGTGAAATTTTCTATATATTTTGCAGATATCTTCTCCAATCTTTTACTGTCTTTACTGCGCGAACTTTTTTTAATATTTAGTCTTTGCTAGTCACTGCCCAGGTTCTAGTTTATTATTAAGCGCTCAGTGAATATAAACATTCCAATCATAGTTTTTTGTGGTAAGGTCTCATGGAACCAAACTGCTGAGGTCATCGGTCGCTAGGCTTACGCACTACTTAATCTAACTTAACCTAACTTACGCTAAGGACAACACACGCACCCATGACCGAAGGAGGACTCGAACCTGCGACGGGGGAGCCGCGCGTACCGTGACAAGGCGCCCACGACCGCGCCGCTACTCCGCGCGGCAGTTTTGTTTTTCTAGAGTTGCGTGTTGTGTATATTTTTTATTAAATCATGCTCTCTGCAATATGCTAACTCTTACATCTATTATGAATCTGTCTTGTTTATTCTGCAGTACACTTTTTCCAAGATCTTTATATTTTCCAACTTCTTCTATTTTATCTAGTTAAATTTGCTTATCATTCAAGATGATTCATTTGAGTAGCTGCTTCTCACATATTTTCTGAAAATATTGCAGTCATCTATAAAAGCTATGCAGTTTATTTCCATTACATACGTACGATTCCCATGGCAGAATTATTGGCTTAGTTTTATGATTTCTTAGCTGCAAATTCCAGATTTCCACACTTTTCTCTAGATCATTGTTAAACACTAAAGGTGATAATTCGTCTCCTTCTTTTGCATCACTTCTTGTTTAAAGTGAGTGAGAAGTATCAGTGGCAACTTTTACACGATACGTCATAATTGTTGAAGTTTCATGAATTATGTTTCTTAATTTTAATTTAACACCAATTTCTTTGTTGGCTTTAGCTAGTATATCTCTGTCTACTGAATCAAATTCTTCCTGCAACTCACAGAATTTACTATTATGTGTTTGATGGTTAACACTTTGCGAGTTAACGATTTTGAGTTAATAATTTTTTAGGCCTCTTATAATCCTTGTTTCTGAGCATTTCAATATTTATACTCTAAGGGAGTTTCCACAACTTGCTTTGTTGTTTTTGAATGTTTTGATGGCTTGTTGAATTTCTATCTCTGTTGATGAGAAATTTTTTCTCAAGACTTGCTGAGTATTCCAATTCAAATATTGAATCTGTAGAGCTGAAAACACTGCAAAAAATGTTTCAAAACATTACAATTATTCTTATTATTAAATCCTATTTTAACATTTTCATCTCTGTAATAAGTGTTTGGTGTTTAAGCCTATCGTTAAAAATTTAAAAAAAATTCAAGTATTATTTTTGCAAGCTGAGATTTTCGATGGATATTTTCATTTCCTGCATTGTTTTTAGAGTTTCTTTTCTTTGTTCTAATAATTGTTTTAATAGTTCTTCTTTCTTTTATCATTTTCGCTATCCCCATTTGACGTAGTCCTGCTTCACATTCCTCATATCACCATGAATTCGTTTTATTGTTTCCATTCTAATGTCTTCTTTGGTGCTTTAGTAATCTTCTTTTGTAGTTCGCTTTATTGTTCGTATTTTATAGTTTGGCTGCTCTGTTTCGTGTTCTTCTAGGAATATCTGCATAAGCTATGAGATAATGTATACCATTTTGTGCTGACAGAGACGTATAACTGAACAAGAAATAAATACAGAAATATGATTCAAAAGTATCTTAAGTATTCCTGAGAAGTTTGAAACGCCATGAGTATGCGTAACAAACTTCATTGATGTTACGTGAATTTGATGTTTGGATTTCGAGCAATTTTTGAGTTCTTCTTTTGTAGCAGCTGTCGCGCCATAACAAAAAAAAAAAAAGAACTTTATGTAGCGAAGTGAAATGAAATAACCGCATATATTTAAAAACTTAATCGCTTTATCGTCTCACGCGAGGTAGGTACGCATGTTCTGAATAACGTTAAACAATGAGCATACAAAATAAAGCCGACAGTTTTATCCTCGCAGAGAGTTATATTTTAGGATGCTGAACGCACAAAACGTGGAAACGCTTTGCTAGGTCCCGAATACGTCTCGTGTGAGGGCCATAACGCGGCCATAAATCGAGCCCCGAACAAACGTATTTCTCTCCGCGCGCCGCCGCGCCTGCAAATGGAATAACAGCCACAGCCAATTGAGCCCGGTCCAAGCGGCGGGTGTTCGCTCCACACCAGACTACACCTGCGTGCACTTCCTGAGCCGCACCTCGGCCTCACAAAACGTCCGCCGACGATATGATTCTACTCAGTTCGAGTAACAGCGCTGGTACTACTATTTGTGTGTGTGTTACAGTACACTTGATTGCCATGTTCATGAAGGGCTTGAGGTAGAAGACGCTCTTGCGCAAACACACTACAGCGTACGTTCCAATGACTCACGTAGACTGTACGTATTTAGGTTGGTGCATGAGTTCACAACGTTTTTGTTTTGCGTGTTGATATTCCGGTTACCATGTGTTTATTTATCGATTGTCATTTTTTCAAATGGTTCAAATGGCTCTGAGCTCTGTGGGACTTAACATCTGAGGTCATCAGTCCCCTAGAACTTAGAACTACTTAAACCTAACTAACTTAAGGGCATCACACACACACATGCCCGAGGCAGGATTCGAACCTGCGTCCGTAGCGGTCGCGCGGTTCCAAACTGTAGCGCCTAGAACCGCTCGTCCACAGCAGCCGGCTGCCGGAAGTTCTGATCCTCCCTCAGGCATGGGTGTGTGTGTTGTTCTTAGCATAAATTAGCTTAAGGAGTGTGTAAGTCTAGGGACTGATGACCTCAGCAGTTTGGTCTGTTAGGAATTCAGACACATTTGAACAGACCTACTCGTTTTAAAAGCATCGTAAGTTTATAGCTCGTATTCTCTGTTATATTTGCTCCCATTAGTTTTTCGTACTCTCACATTTAATTGAGACACCGAAACGTTGATTTACTTTTGCTAAAATGTATTGTTTGTAGTATCTGTCACAAACGCGTGAAAACATTTGCGTAACTTTTTTTTTTTTTTACAGTGAACATACAATGTGTAGTGGGGCGATCACTGTGTTGCACAAATAATTCAAAAGCCAAGATCGCTTAAATACTGTTTGGTGGATAACCAGGAGAGCAGTTGTTTCTTTATTTTTGTGACAATGACTTTATATCAGGTGGTCTGCCTCATGTATCGTTATATCCAAATGGTTTATAAACGTTAATCTACATCCAGATCCGATGATAGCACCTTTAGTGTGCTGAAACCTGTTATCCAGTAAATTGTATGTAAGCGAACTTGGCTTCTGAATTGTTTCTGGTTGCGTAACAGCTGTCGCGTTTTTAGCACTTGCAAGAAAGAATTTTCTAGTCACCAAGGATAAAAAGAGTACTCATCTACGTCTACATTCATACTCTGCGCGCCACTGTGAATTGCAAGGCACTCAATGGCAAGAAGCAACACAATTTAAAGCAGAATTACTTACTCATCCCGCGCAAAGACGTAATAAAGTTGACTACCAGTTCCGTCAATAAGTGCAAATACGGACTTCTCTATTAAATACAAGAAAGTATGGAAAAACGGGCGCAAACAAATATAAAGCATAATAAAAGCAATATATTTAGAATGCATTTAAATCTAGCAATTCACACCCAGATTCGTAAAAAATAACACACTTAAGTCGACAGAGAGCCTTGCAACGAAAGCAGCTTCTGTTATTTATGAAACAAAAACAAATAATCATTTACCTCATCCAATAAGGCGGATACGAACGGATCGCAATCAGAAAAAGTGCAACATATTTTCAGTGCAATACAAATAATGCGGTACACACGAGAAGTCGTTATCAGAAGCACAATGTTTGGAAATCAGCTTCTACTAACCACGAAACGAAACAAGGAAGACTAAAAATTAATCCAGTAAGAGAGGGAGGTGATGGATTACCTGCCAGGGTAGCCGAGAACGCTAATGCGCTACTTCCTGGACTCGGGTAGGCGCGCCGGTCCCGGATCGAATTTGCCCGGCAAGTGTGCCGGCCAGCCTGGATGTGGTTTTTAGGCGGTTTTCCACATCCTCCTAGGTGAATACCGGGCTGGGCCCCACGTCCCGCCTCAGTTACACGACTCGCAGACATTTGAAACACATTCACACTATTTCACGATTTACACTTGACACAGACAGCTGTGGTACATTAATTCCGTCCCGGGGGGTATGTGGTAGCGGTAGGAACGGCATCCGGCCGCCCCTTACAATTAACCATGCCACATCCGTACTTAACCCTGCCGAGCCTGCACACAATGCCGGATAAAGGCGGTAGCGAAAGAAAGAAAGAAAGAGCTAGGTGATGGATTGATAAACATGCAGCGCTCCAAGTGACCTCTCAGGTAACCATGGTCGTGTTACCGGAAGTCTTTATGCAAATTTCACTCAGTGATCAAAGGGTCCATACGTAATGCCGAATTGACCACTAGTTGCGCTAGAGCAGACACGCCAGTGTAATTAAAGGTGGCCAGAATAGTTTTGTCAGTACAGAAGCAGCAACAGATGAATAGGTCGGTCGTGAGAGTTCGGCGACCTCCAACGTGAACTATTCACTGTATGTCATTGGATGTCCACGTGTCAGAGCGCTGCATCGACACTGCTAACGCTGGCCACTCTGTCCTTTCTCATAATAGATAAGCGTTATCTATACATTAAATAATGAACATTCTGTTTCAAGAACTTTCTGCTCGTGTAACTCGTCCTCAAGATATCTTATTCAACGGCTGAGCAATACTGACTGTTGTTTGGTCAAGAGTGACGGTTGTGAACAATGTCATGGTACAGAACTTTAATCTTAGTGAAATGCAGAATTTGAAATAAGGAAAATGGATTTAATTAAATCCCAGAAGAAACTTATTGTGTACTCAGTGAAAACTTCTTAAATGACACTCAATACTGAAGTACTCTATGAAAGTTACGTACCATGACATGCAATGTCTGACTTGAAATACACCCAAAATATAATACTGCTCAATTCGGAACAAAAATAACTATTTAGGTTATCGTCACTGTTCACTGTAATTAATCCGCTTCCTTAGCACATCACCTGAATACAAAGCGTGATTTGACCTGGAAGCCTGTTATTTTGCGTCTGGTGACTGAAGTTCTCGAAGGAAAATTGTAATCCACAAATGCATCATTAGAAGAAAAATAACCTACTCATTACTAAAATTTTCTTTACTTGTCAGAACATTCTGTGGCTACACGTGGTGTAAGGTGCAATGAACACACGATAAATTATTTAGAAATTCACGAAGAATGATACAGCAAGGCAATACTTTAAGAAAAGCGTTCTTGGAAAAGTGAGCTCTGATGATTGCAAAAAAATAATGTACAACACAAGAAGACTCCAACAATTACGAAATTCACTCATTACAAAAATTATAGACTTTTAAACCAAATGTGTTATTTGTGAGATAATGAAAACAAAGAGATCAATTTAACACTAATCATGAATAATGTAGGTTTGTGAGATAATGAAAACAAAGAGATCAATTTAACACTAATCATGAATAATGCAAGTTATCTAAGGGATAAAGATTTCCTTCAGTTAATAAATCTGACAAACAAATATTTCATTCTTGCACGTGCATTGGTTATCTTGAAATAATGTTCCAAAAATTTCCATCTATACTGTCAAGAAAATATCTTTACGAATAGGTATTCGAGTTAATTTCTCTCAGAGTTAGAAATATCACGTCTCTTTCCCTAAAACTCAACTGTTCGCAACTATGCTTCTAATAAGAATTCCTTAACGCTGGACAACTGATTATAATAAAAAATAGCGGCAAGTGCACCAGAGGTAACATTACACAGGGTCAAGGATCTCACCCACTACTCGTGCAGCACGCTCATGCCTCTATATCCCAGTACCGTAAAAGTAAAATATTTACAATGGCAGAAAATGTGTGAAAACATTACAGATATAGAAATTCTAGCATCGACTGGATCATTATGAGACTCGGAGGCAAAAGAAGGAGTGGAAAATCGTTTCACGAAGGATCCAATTAACAGAGATGGTGGACAACTCACGTAATCCGGCGCTTTCTGCAATCAACTCGCAAAGATGTCGCTACAGTACAGATCCTATTGATGCGTCTGCATTCCAGCACGGGTCGAGGTCTACCCGCAGATTCCGCTAATACAAAGCTCTTTCCCGCAGAACAACGTCTCTGACACTCTCGAATATCTGCAGCATCATTCGCAGTGTCGAGACTCTCCCGTTTAAAAGGAAGGACGCGCGGGAGTGTTGTACCTTCTGTGGCCTTTGAATACGCGGTGGTTCTGTGTAGCAGCAAACGAAATGCACAGTCCAAAGCTCTGCTCTACACTTATCGCGACGCTTCCCGAGCGACGTCCTTCTGTGGATCAGTGAAGTACCTTCCCTTCGTGAGGGTTCCACCAGACTGCAAGTCTCTCCTGCCGGAAGACTGTGTAGACCGTCAAGCCTCAAGCGAGTGATCTGGGCGACTGAGTGCGGAGACTGATTACCACTCATTGGTCGCACGCACTTCGCAAGTGGGAAGCTGCCACTATGAGGTGACAAGGATACAGTGCTGCAGAACATAAATGAGGACAACCAGACACTCAGGATATTAACCTGCTCTTTCACAAGTTTGGAAGTACTGGGTGGTTGTAATTAAAGTGTAGCTACTCACAGAGGTGCTGTGTGGGCTGTAATTATCGTATAGCAGCGAAACTTGGTAGATATTCTAATGAGTTAATGACGAACCGATTCAAGCTGGAAAAAATGGGTTGTCGGCAGAAATGGGCAGATAAGTGAAAAACGCATAATGCTGATTTTATTACACTTGGCCATTAAAATTGCTACACCACGAAGATGACGTGCTACAGACGCGAAATTTAACCGACAAGAAGAAGGTGCTGTCATATGCAAATGATTATCTTTTTAGAGCATTCACACAAGGTTGGCGCCAGTGGCGACACCTACAACGTGCTGACACGAGAAAAGTTTCCAACCGATTACTCATACACAAACCGCAGTTGACCAGTGTTGCCTGGTGAAACGTTGTTGTGGTGCCTCGTGTAAGTAGGAGAAATGCGTACCATTACGTTCCCGACTTTGATAAAGGTCGGATTGTAGCCTATCGCGATTGCGGTTTATCGTATCGCTTAATTACTGCTCGCGTTGATCGAGATCCAATGACTGTTAGCAGAATATGGAATCGGTGGGTTCAGGAGGGTAATACGGAACGCCGTGCTGGATCCCAACGGCCTCGTATCACTAGCAGTCGAGATGACAGGCATGTTGTCCGCATGGCTGGAAAGGATCGTGCAGCCACGTCTCGATCCGTGAGTCAACAGATGGGGACGTTTGCAAGACAACAAGCATCTGCACGAACAGTTCGATGACGTTTGCAGCAGCATGGACTATCAGCTCGGAGACCATGGCTGCGGTTACCCTTGACACTCCATCACAGACAAGAGCGCCTGCGATAGTGTACTCAACGACGAGCCTGGGTGCACGAATGGCAAAACGTCATTTTTTCGGATGAATCCAGGTTTTGTTTACAGCATCATGATGGTCGCATACACGTTTAGCGACATCGCGGTGAACGCACATTGGAACTATGTATTCGTCATCGCCATACTGGCGTATCACCCGGCGTGATGGTATGGGGTGCCATTGGTTACACGTCTCGGTCACCTCTTGTTCGCATTGACCGTACTTTGAACAGTGGCCATTACATTTCAGATGTGTTACGACCCGTGGCTCTACCCTTCTTCATTCGATTCCTGCATTTCAGCAGGATAATGCACGACCGCATGTTGCAGGTCCCGTACGGGACTTTCTGCATATGTTCGACTGCTTCCCTTGCCAGCACATTCTCCATATTGCTCACGGATTGAAAACGTCTGGTCAATGGTGACCGAGCAATTGGCTCATCTCAATACGCCCGCCACTACTCTTGATGAACTGTGGTATCGTGTTGAAGCTGCATGGGCAGCTGTACCTATACACACCATCCAAGCTCTTACTGACTCAATGCCCAGGCGTATCAAGGCCGTTATTACCGCCAGAGGTTTTTGTTCTGGGTACTGATTTCTCAGGATCTATGCTCCCAAATTGCGCGAAAATGTAATCACGTGTCAGTTCTAGTATAATATATGTGTCCAATGACGACCCGTTTATCATCTGCATTTCTTCTTGGTGTAGCAACTTTAATGGCCAGTAGTGTATTAATGGCCACTTGCACAGTTTGTTCAGTACTAACTTCACGGACCTCGACGAGATGCTGCATCCGTAAGACGAAGTGATCAACAGTTGCTCGCAGCAGTTGTGGTGGAATCTGAGCTGATTGTTCCTGTGTACTGGCCTTCGTATGAAGTAGACACACAGCGGGCTCCAGGTAAACAAGTTCTTTGAGATACCTCCAGAGCCAAAAGTCGCTTGGATTTAGATCAGGTGATCTTGCAGGACATGCATCTGGAAAACTTTTGGAGATTTCATGTTCGTGGAAGGTTTCCTTTAAGGAAATCTTTCACTGGGTGAGTGATGTGAGGTGTTGCTCTATCTTGCATGAAAGCAAAGGCTTCCATACAATTGCGCTCTTCCAAAGCAGGAATCACATGCTGCACAAGGAGGTCTCGATTACGTGGAGGCGTTACGATACGCCTGACAGGCACTCTGGGCGTATTCCCTACAAACAACAACGTACAGAGAATAAAGGTGTTTCTGAATCCACACCACACAGGCACATGGCTCCTCGTGGACAACACTCGCTCCCATATTCGGGAGCTCCACGTATTCACTGCACCCTATAGTGAAAAATGTGCCTTGTCACTCCAGACAATGCTGCCCGGCTGCATGTCATTAATTTCGACACGTGCCAGAAACCGAAAAGCCAATTCAGAGCGTTTCTGAGGATTATGAGGCTTCAGTTGCTGTACCGTCTGCATCTTGTACGGCTACTAGTGTAAAATAGATCGCAAAACATCCCATACTGTTGACCATGGGAAGACAATTCTCGTGACACTGGTAAGGCACTAGCACAGCCCAGGGCATGTGTTAAATGGTCAGCATGGTCCACCGCGACATGATGCTTTCCTCTTCCAAGTGCCACACCAGTCTCACCCGTGTTTTCGAATTTCGTTATCACTTTCTTTAAACAATTATATGTCATCGGGCCTCTCCTTACACCTTTCAATCGGCGATATTCTCTCAATAAGGCACTGAAATTGCTGTCGTTCACATAAATTTGTTGCACTAACAGCGCACAGTCTCTCTTTGCGATATCCGTATTTCTTACTCACCTTATGGCTTGTCAAATGACAGCTTCGATGTCATACGGTCATACAAACAGAGTACATAGCCAGATTTGCATCTGGTGGCCAAAATTAGAACTAATTTTCTCAGAGCTTAAATCGGTTCCGCATTAATGCATTAGAATATCTACTAAGTTTCGATAGCATGGCGGTTAAAGCCCACACAGCACCTCTGTCAGTGACTGCTCTTTAAATTATAACCATCCGGCATACCCCACAGAATCGAATTCCACGAAGACTCGAGATGAAAAGAAATCCCAAGGTTTACATTGTGCATTTGTGAATCCAAGCATGTGTATGTGTGTGTTTCTAGTTTCAGGGTGTTGTTTCACTCAAAAGGTGACCAAAAATAATGTAGCCGAAAAGTATATGGCCAAATACCAGCCTGAAAGGCTGTTGTTTCCTAGCGAACGCTTTCTTACATCCCGCACCCACTCTATGTGTAGATGATTTTGAAAGGGGACCTCTTTCACCACCCTTTCATAATTTTCCGATTTCTTGGGTTGTTAACGGCACGATTTTTTTGCTGCCCGTATCGCGACTTGAACACATGCCTTATGCTTAGGAGAAGGGAGGAAACGTTTTGTTTGACTCTCTGTTGAGATAAGCAGAGTCTTCCTTTTCCATTAACATATCCTGATTTCTTTGTCTGCACGATACACATGCTTGGGCGTGTATTTTAGAATGTTCGGAGTAAATCAGGGACGTTTCTTTATCTCGTAAGAGTGATACGAACCTTACAACTAACGCTTATTTCCTCTCAGCTTGAGCTCCAAAGATATCAATAAAATAACATGTACCAAATACTCAGCCTTTCTGGTCTGTCTGTTGGCCAGTAAAACAGTATGCCACAAACTTTTCTTTCTTTTATTTTTATTTTTCTTCTTCTTCAGCGCTTTCATGTTCACCTACTGACGGATTATACCTTTTCAATAGTATTCACAGATTCATGTGCAACTCAAGAGCTTATACTACGCTTTGTTCTCCCACAGTGGCCGGCCGCGGTGGTCTCGCGGTTCTAGGCGCGCGGTCCGGAACCGTGCGACTGCTACGGCCGCAGGTTCGAATCCTGCCTCGGGCATGGATGTGAGTGATGTCCTTAGGTTAGTTAGGTTTAAGTAGTTCTAAGTTCTAGGGGACTGATAACCACAGCAGTTGAGTCCCATAGTGCTCAGAGCCATTTGAACCATCCACAGTGGTCATATCGTGCTGTCACTTGATAAGCTCCGTGTTCTGCTTCTTGCCTTAACCATCCAAAGCTCTTAGTCGAGCAGAGTTGTAAGTAGGCTGTTTAGGTTTTCTTATTGGTAACGCCACATAGCGCTCTGTATCAAAAATCACTGGATGTTAACAGCGCGTAGCGTTGCGCAGTTGGAGGTGAGCCTCCAGCAGTGGTGGATGTGGGGAGAGAGATGGCGGAATTTTCAAATTTGTAAGACTGGATGTCATGAACTGCTACATACATTATGACTTTTGAACAGTAGTAAGGTAAATACATTGTTTGTTCTCTATCAAAATCTTTCATTTGCTAACTATGCCTATCAGTAGTTAGTACCTTCAGTAGTTCGATTCTTTTATTTAGCTGGCAGTAGTGGCGCTCGCTGTATTGCAGTAGCTTGAGTAACGAAGATTTTTGTGAGGTAAGTGATTCGTGAAAGGTATAGGTTAATGTTAGTCAGGGCCATTCTTTTGTAGGGAAGTCAGATTGCGTTGCGCTAAAAATACTGTGTGTCAGTTTAAGCACAGTCTCGTATAATTTTTCAAAGGGGACGTGTCAGAGTGTGAAGTGAGCGAAATTCTTAACGGTAACGAAATTCTAGTAGTGGAGTGGACTCGGTCTCTTTTATTAATGGTGGCCCTAAGTGTGTTTCTTTGTAATCCTGAGTCCCGTTTACTACTTCTTCTTCCCATCGCCTTCAGTGAGCTTTGTAACTATAATTCAAATTCAGGCTGTTAATTTTCTTTGTCGAAGCAAAACCATTGATAGAATCACGCCCATCGTTTGTATGGTACCGGACACCACTGGCGACGAACCTGTGTTTTAGAATTAATAATCCCCTCTACCAAAGAAAGCTCGATTCTAACAGAATAATGAATACCCTCATCAATACTATCAAGCTCTTTTAATGAGTTTTACTGGATTTAACGGATATTACTACTGTTATCTTTATCAACTCGTAGCGTCCAACCAAACCACACGACTCTTGTTATCCTGAGTAGAATGAATCCTCATTTGCATGGTGATACTTTCCTTGAACACGTGTTATTGTAATATTTAAATTCTTAAGGGTTTGCTAAATGTAGAGCTTCCCCCCCCCCCTCCCCCCCCCCCCCCTCCAATGTAACTGACATCTTAGCCCACATCCTATCCAGAGCCAGAGGTGTTCTTGCTGATCGATTTAATTAATTCAACGAATGTACTTTCGTGCATATAACTAATCTAAAATTTATAGCTGTTAAGATCGTTCTATCATGTTGTGCTAAATGTTTTTTTTAATAAATAACTGATTTCTATGGGAATTAATTTGAGTTTTGTGTCACTCACAGAAAGACGCCCCGACTGTAGAACCATCCGAGAGATGCATTAAATTTAGATACGTAATGAATTCCAATAGAATCATTCGCCACCATATAGTCGTATGGGATCACACTCGTTTTTGCTGCATACCTGGGCTTAATCTTTAACTCCACCACAATTCAGTACGATCCTATCACATATGGTGGGCGACGTTTCCACTTCAAGGAGAATAGACAAGAGTCGTATCCCTTCTTACAAATGTCAGCGTTGTGCCTGCAGTCTATCCCTAATTCATTTAATATGGTGAAACAGGAGACTCCCTGCAGTTTATTCCGTCTCCCTTACTCCACCTCTCACTTTTTTTACTACTGGAGTTAATTTTATTCGGCTTGTGGTTTTATTTATTGGGATATGATTATATATGTGTAGCAGCGAGTAAGTTCGTACATGGTAACTAGTAACTTTGCTTTACGATATTAAGGTTTAGATTTGCAATGTTCAGACTGATATAAAATTGAAACTGAGAGCTGATGGCACTACACAAAATTATTTGTAACAAGTTGCTATGGTTCTGATTCAATTTTATTACCCTGTCTTTACTTGGCAATTCTTTCTTCATAGAAGCAAGTAACTCTGAGTAATGTTGAGTAAATATTTCACTTTGGCTGTATGAGTCACAGTAGCACACGTATGTTAAGTACAGACATGGAGTGGGAATAAACACTTTTAACATAAATGTGCCACACCGTGGATCAAATTATTGCTTTTCCACATCTGCTCAGGAGAATCATGTAGGGAACATTCACTTGCTACTGTAACATAATCAAGAAAGACAGAAAACTCTATCTGAACTCACTACCTTGCATCGTATTCAGAAAAGTCAGTAATGAAATTCAAATGATCGTTAAAGCACTGAATGTTGGTTACGTTATGCAGTGAATTTTTGAATACTGTTAATTAGAACAGGCGCGCGGCTAGCCCGCGTTCTCTTAATCTCAGGGAAAAAATGTAAAATATTGCTTTAGTTTCATGGAGCAGACCTTGCCACAAAATGTGAAAATCAAAGTCATAACACAGTTATTCGTTATATTTTTGTGGCAGCATAGAACATGTCGCACAGTACCTTCCAAATCAAACTGAGAAATGCACTGAATAATATAATAAAATCTGCCGGCACTGCTGGAAGCTGTAAGAAAATTTTAAATAATATTATGTTACCTCGCTTTATCAGCGTGGCGACTGCGATGCCTGAAATAAATATTTTTTAAATGTGCCGCGTCTGCGGCCTTCGCCCTCGCAGATTGGTACAGCGGCTTCCGCTAAATTTAATGCTGAAAATGTCTAAATTATTCAAGGGACGAATGGCTGGCAACTTCACAAATTATTTTAAATGCATATTTGCCCAAACTCTATATATTCAAACAAAAATGCATTAATTTTACACACCTTTTTACAACAACTCGTCTAATGGCGCATCTCAAGCCTCATGAACAAAAGACTCGCGGCCAGCATATGCATTTGCTTAACACGCAAGTGTTACTCGTAACGAAACCCAAAGAGAACAGAGAGATTATTACAATGCTTTTTACAATTTATACACTCCTGGAAATTGAAATAAGAACACCGTGAATTCATTGTCCCAGGAAGGGGAAACTTTATTGACACATTCCTGGGGTCAGATACATCACATGATCACACTGACAGAACCACAGGCACATAGACACAGGCAACAGAGCATGCACAATGTCGGCACTAGTACAGTGTATATCCACCTTTCGCAGCAATGCAGGCTGCTATTCTCCCATGGAGACGATCGTAGAGATGCTGGATGTAGTCCTGTGGAACGGCTTGCCATGCCATTTCCAGCCTGGCGCCTCAGTTGGACCAGCGTTCGTGCTGGACGTGCAGACCGCGTGAGACGACGCTTCATCCAGTCCCAAACATGCTCAATGGGGGACAGATCCGGAGATCTTGCTGGCCAGGGTAGTTGACTTACACCTTCTAGAGCACGTTGGGTGGCACGGGATACATGCGGACGTGCATTGTCCTGTTGGAACAGCAAGTTCCCTTGCCGGTCTAGGAATGGTAGAACGATGGGTTCGATGACGGTTTGGATGTACCGTGCACTATTCAGTGTCCCCTCGACGATCACCAGAGGTGTACGGCCAGTGTAGGAGATCGCTCCCCACACCATGATGCCGGGTGTTGGCCCTGTGTGCCTCGGTCGTATGCAGTCCTGATTGTGGTGCTCACCTGCACGGCGCCAAACACGCATACGACCATCATTGGCACCAAGGCAGAAGCGACTCTCACCGCTGAAGACGACACGTCTCCATTCGTCCCTCCATTCACACCTGTCGCGACACCACTGGAGGCGGGCTGCACGATGTTGGGGCGTGAGCGGAAGACGGCCTAACGGTGTGCGGGACCGTAGCCCAGCTTCATGGAGACGGTTGCGAATGGTCCTCGCCGATACCCCAGGAGCAACAGTGTCCCTAATTTGCTGGGAAGTGGCGGTGCGGTCCCCTACGGCACTGCGTAGGATCCTACGGTCTTGGCGTGCATCCGTGCGTCGCTGCGGTCCGATCCCAGGTCGACGGGCACGTGCACCTTCCGCCGACCACTGGCGACAACATCGGTGTACTGTGGAGACCTCACGCCCCACGTGTTGAGCAATTCGGCGGTACGTCCACCCGGCCTCCCGCATGCCCACTATACGCCCTCGCTCAAAGTCCGTCAACTGCACATACGGTTCACGTCCACGCTGTCGCGGCATGCTACCAGTGTTAAAGACTGCGATGGAGCTCCGTATGCCACTGCAAACTGGCTGACACTGACGGCGGCGGTGCACAAATGCTGCGCAGCTAGCGCCATTCGACGGCCAACACCGCGGTGCCTTGTGTGTCCGCTGTGCCGTGCGTGTGATCATTGCTTGTACAGCCCTCTCGCAGTGTCCGGAGCAAGTATGGTGGGTCTGACACACCGGTGTCAATGTGTTCTTTTTTCCATTTTCAGGAGTGTACATATGCTGTATTGTCCTTTTTATCTGAGGCACTGATCATAATCACTAATTCATTTAACAAGAATACGATTTTCAAAGATAATAATATGTCATGGATTCAAAGTTAAAAAATGCATAAAACGTCAAATAATTATGAATGTTCTACATACACAAATAGTACATTCGTGAAATGTTTACACAGTCTTGCTCTGTTGCTTCACTTGGTCAAGTTTATTCGTGTTTAAATTATTTCTCGTTCGCCGTGTGCGTGGCACTATATCGATACATGTTAACTGGTCTTACACACACGGAAAAAAATTCTATCGCACTCTTTTTATGACGACTGGCCAGGAGACGCTACAAGTTGAATGATTTCACAGTTAATTGAAATGATATTCCGCCTCGGCTACATTATGTCGGCGATTGGTGCGTAAACATGTTCTCCACGTACGTGTTCACCACCATTACTCTGCCACGCAAACATTGGGGTTACACTCATCTGGTGTGAGACAATCCGCGGGGGGGGGGGGGGGGGGGGGGGGTGTCCACCGGGGCAGAACCGCACAATAACCTGAAAGAGTGGTTCGTTGTAGGGGCGGAGGAAGGGTGAAGTGGACTGTGGTAGTCATCGTTTGGCTGTGGACTACTGCGGCTGCGGCGGCGGCGGCGGCGGAGCCTCTCCGTCGTTTCTAGGCCCCAGGTTAACATACAATACAATACAATGACTGTAAATGAGCAATATCAGAAAGGAATCATTGTTATTGCTTCACAGACGTTGTTAGCAAGGGCTTAAAATTTTAAGACAGAGGGCACCTCTTTCAACTTGCACACACAATCAGTTACTCGTCATCCCTGTAGATGAGAGTGGCACATCTTTGCCAAACAGGGAACAATAGGGATCTTTTGTGGCAAGCCTAGGGTCTCTGACTGGGATAGCCAATCTGAGCGTTAGGCGTGCATAATTCGGTTGGTTTTCTCGTGCTGTTTGAAACACAGGCACTCTCGTTTCGTTCTCTACTTGGACAACTTGCTATAATACAAATATCCAGACGATTGCCTTATGTAACTTCCTGGCAGATTAAAACTGTGTACCGGACCAAGACTCAAACTCGGGACCTTTGCTTTTCGTGAGCTAGTTCTTTACCGCCTGAGCAACCCAAGCGTGACTCACGCCCCGTCCTCACAGCTTCACTTCTGGCAGTACGTCGTCTCCTACCTTACAAACTTCACAGAAGCTCTCCTGCGAAAATCGAGCGAGGTGGCGCAGTGGTTAGCACTCTGGACTCGCATTCCGCAGAACGACAGTTCAATTTCGCGTCCGACCATCCTCAATTAGGTTTTCCGTGATTTCCCTAAATCGGTTCAGGCAAATGCCAGGTGATTACTTTGACATAGTACGGCCGACTTCCTTCCCCGTCCTTCCCTAACCCAATGAGACTGATGACATCG
The DNA here is from genome assembly GCF_023897955.1 of Schistocerca gregaria. Taxonomy (NCBI): domain Eukaryota; kingdom Metazoa; phylum Arthropoda; class Insecta; order Orthoptera; family Acrididae; genus Schistocerca; species Schistocerca gregaria. Next base: position 423,704,369 of record NC_064926.1, on the reverse strand, counting down.
CTGTTTGGTCTTTTCTCCCCAAATCAATCCAGTCCAATCTCCTGCGAACCCTGCAGAAATAGCACTCCTGGAAGAAAGACTGTTGCGGATGTATGGTTTAGCCACGGCCTCAGATGATGGTACACCTGTCCGCGAAAAGCAAAGGTCCCGAGTTCGAGTCTCGGTCCGGCACACAGTTTTAATTTGCCAGGAAGCTTCATATCAGTGCACACTCCGCCGCAGAGTGAAAATCTCATTCTGATTGATTTATGTACTTGATAGGATCCCAGCTTTCAGCGTGAAAGTACGAACGCAGCAAACAGCGAACGCTCGTGTTGCATTCTTCCGTTTGGAAACCGTAATAGCACTGAAGTTAGGAAAAACCGGGTCCGTTCCGCTTTATCTTTTGCACGTGGACTTTCCGTTAACGGTGCCGGGTCTATGTTCTCGTTTTCAAATGCTTGAGAAGGGTTGTGATCGATATACATTTCTGAGTTAACCAGCTGTAATTTTAAGTGACCTACAAACAGATTCTCTCATTCACGAGTATATTTCTAGACAGTTTGTAAAGTTACTTTTTATCCAGTTTTCTAATATGACGTTCGGAAGGGATGTTAAACGTGCTAACACGATTTCTCTTCGTAGCTGTAACAGCTAAATTGGATATTAAATATATTCATCAATTAAACAATTATATTGTGTTTTTCATACATTTGGACTTCAAGAATTCGTTTCCTTACGCCTTTCCTTTGTTCACGAATTCTACAGCGTGTAGCTTGCCTCCATACCCGATTACTTAATCTCTGTTTCATGGAAAATGTGCTTCATCCACTTACACCGTATTTTGCTTAGAGCCTTCGTTACACAGCAATCCAGGTAAGTTGAAGTCGATATAGTTCTTCTGGTTATACTATGACGGAGATGGCGTCATCCTAAATTACTACTTTCGCCACACGAGCACTCAGTTTTCAGGTTATTAGGTATTTTAGGCAACAGATGACAAACACAAATCGAGCCTATAAGGCACGATTTATAACCCTTTGAGGCAGTATCGAATGAAGTGTACGTTCATTGCACTTAGTCCAACGCTCAGCTGTATTGCTTCCTCCATCGTTGCGATTAGCCACCTCCGGCCTCAGTCGTCGAACTTAGATAGCGCTATTAATGGACACATTCAGCGCCTGTGGGTATTTTCCGGACATAAACCGGATTCATCATCTTGTATGAGCACTCAGGTATAGTTTTGAAAGGACTACATCATCTACATCTACATCTACCTACATACTCCGCAACCCACCATACGGTGCTTGGCGGAGGGTACCATGTACCACAACTAGCATCTTCTCTCTCTGTTCCACTCCCAAACAGAACGAGGGTACGAGCCCTAATCTCTCTTATCTTATCTTTGTGGTCTTTCCGCGAAATGTAAGTTGGCGGCAGTAAAATTGTACTGCAGTCAGCCTCAAATGCTGGTTCTCTAAATTTCCTCAGTAGCAGTTCACGAAAAGAACGCCTCCTTTCCTCTAGAGACTCCCACCCGAGTTCCTGAAGCACTCGCGTGATGATCGAACCTACCAGTAACAAATCTAGCAGCCCTCCTCTGAATTGCTTCTATGTCCTCCCTCAATCCGACCTGACAGGGATCCCAAACGCTCGAGCAGTACTCACGAATAGGTCGTATTAGTGTTTTATAAGCTGTCTCCCTTATAGATGAACCACATCTTCCCAAAATTCTACCAATGAACCGAAGACGACTATCCGCCTTTCCCACAACTGCCATTACATGCTTGTCCCACTTCATATCGCTCTGCAATGTTATGCCCAAATATTTAATCAACGTGACTGTGTCAAGCGCTACGCTACTAATGGAGTATTCAAACATTACATGATTCTTTTTCCTATTCCTCAGCATTAATTTACATTTATCTATATTTAGAGTTAGCTGCCATTCTTTACACCAATCACAAATCCTGTCCAAGTCATCTTGTATCCTCTTACAGTCACTCAACGACGACACCTTCCCGTACACCACAGCATCATCAGAAAACAGCCACAAATTGCTATCCACCCTATCCAGAAGATCATTTATCTAGATAGAAAACAACAGCTGACCTACCACACTTCCCTGGGGCACTCCAGATCATACCCTCACCTCAGACGCTAGTTGAAAAAACATAATGGTTCTCACTATTTATACACGGTATGCGATTGTTGTGTAAACTGAGAGTCAGTTGCTACTCCGTACACAAAAAATCGAACCTCTGCATATTTCTTTGCATTTCGTTACCACTTATTAGCGTAGCGTCTTCACTATACAGGGTGTCTCAAAGCTTTTGTGCCAAATTGAAACAGGTGATAGCGGTCCACAACCGATTATACTAAGATAAGGAACCAATGCTCAGAAATCCATAACAACAACGTAGCTCTTAGTAGTTGTCCAAAGTAACGCTAGTCTCAATGCATATATGGCAACAGGTTAATGCGCCGGTGCGATAGATGCAGTTGTCATGTGACACACGTGCTACAAGCGACGTACAGGATGTCTGGTTGGTGGTCAGGAGTGTACGCTATTTACCACCCGCTGCCTTTTCCAGTGTACAACAGGTATCCGAAATATTTGCGAGATTGCGGCAAAATTGCGTGCATCGTTGTAATACAATACATACTTTGACACTGGCGGTCGTCGCTTTGAACAAGTATTGCTATGAGCTACGTTGCTGTTCAGTGGTGTGCGCTGTGTATGTCCATAATACAATACACATGCATTTCCGGCCATTGGTTCCTTATCTCAATATAATCGAGTATGGGCGAACTATCATCTGTCTCAATTTTATCCAAAAGGCTTCAGACATTCCGTATAAAACAACATCGCCTTGGAACAGCTTCCGTATTTACCCGCCAGGACATTAATTAACATTATAAACAGGTAACACATTTTCGATAAACCCTTAGCTACTTTACCTGCTGCGTTTTCTCTCCATGGAGACTGCGATTTGTGACTTTGTGCTGCGAAGTCTTCACGTCAGACGACCTGATCTAATATACACTCCTGGAAATGGAAAAAAGAACACATTGACACCGGTGTGTCAGACCCACCATACTTGCTCCGGACACTGCGAGAGGGCTGTACAAGCAATGATCACACGCACGGCACAGCGGACACACCAGGAACCGCGGTGTTGGCCGTCGAATGGCGCTAGCTGCGCAGCATTTGTGCACCGCCGCCGTCAGTGTCAGCCAGTTTGCCGTGGCCTACGGAGCTCCATTGCAGTCTTTAACACTCGTAGCATGCCGCGACAGCGTGGACGTGAACCGTATGTGCAGTTGACGGACTTTGAGCGAGGGCGTATAGTGGGCATGCGGGACCCCGGGTGGACGTACCGCCGAATTGCTCTACACGTGGGGCGTGAGGTCTCCACAGTACATCGATGTTGTCGCCAGTGGTCGGCGGAAGGTGCACGTGCCCGTCGACCTGGGACCGGACCGCAGCGACGCACGGATGCACGCCAAGACCGTACGATCCTACGCAGTGCCGTAGGGGACCGCACCGCCACTTCCCAGCAAATTAGGGACACTGTTGCTCCTGGGGTATCGGCGAGGACCATTCGTAACCGTCTCCATGAAGCTGGGCTACGGTCCCGCACACCCTTAGGCCGTCTTCCGCTCACGCCCCAACATCGTGCAGCCCGCCTCCAGTGGTGTCGCGACAGGCGTGAATGGAGGGACGAATGGAGACGTGTCGTCTTCAGCGATGAGAGTCGCTTCTGCCTTGGTGCCAATGATGGTCGTATGCGTGTTTGGCGCCGTGCAGGTGAGCGCCACAATCAGGACTGCATACGACCGAGGCACACAGGGCCAACACCCGGCATCATGCTGTGGGGAGCGATCTCCTACACTGGCCGTACACCTCTGGTGATCGTCGAGGGGACACTGAATAGTGCACGGTACATCCAAACCGTCATCGAACCCATCGTTCTACCATTCCTAGACCGGCAAGGGAACTTGCTGTTCCAACAGGACAATGCACGTCCGCATGTATCCCGTGCCACCCAACGTGCTCTAGAAGGTGTAAGTCAACTACCCTGGCCAGCAAGATCACCGGATCTGTCCCCCATTGAGCATTTTTGGGACTGGATGAAGCGTCGTGTCACGCGGTCTGCACGTCCAGCATGAACGCTGGTCCAACTGAGGCGCCAGGTGGAAATGGCATGGCAAGCCGTTCCACAGGACTACATCCAGCATCTCTACGATCGTCTCCATGGGAGAATAGCAGCCTGCATTGCTGCTAAAGGTGAATATACACTGTACTAGTGCCGACATTGTGCATGCTCTGTTGCCTGTGTCTATGTGCCTGTGGTTCTGTCAGTGTGATCATGTGATGTATCTGACCCCAGTAATGTGTCAATAAAGTTCCCCCTTCCTGGGACAATGAATTCACGGTGTTCTTATTTCAATTTCCAGGAGTGTATGTTGACCTGGTATTTTGTTCATCAGACAATAGCACGGAACTTTATCGATCGCCTTTCATTAGTGCTGCTCCAGCGATATCACGCGAGCTGATAATTCAGATTTTCTCCTCACAACGGTTAGTTCGTGTTTCGTCTTTGCAAAAATAGTTTAATCTTGTCAGTAATGAAGAAGTGTTATCTGACTCCCAGTAGTTGCAAAACTGAAAACTCCTATGTTTACTTTATGACATTTACTCCAGCCCCCATTACTAGATATCTAAATTCACTCCTCTGGATATAATTAGCTTAGTGGCTAAGAACTGCATCACGTAACATTTACAAACCGAGGCCAAGACGTTGGGATAACAGATTTACTTCAGATTTTGTACACCTTTAGTAGACCGTTAAAACAACACAACTTGCAAGTAGGAAAGTACACTACTCAGGAAATTCCGAGAAAATCGAAGAAGTTTTACGCGTGTATTACGTGGCTTATGTATCTGTGAGCATGTGCCGGAGGTTATAATTCATGAGGGCAAAGTGACTAGACGGTACGGTAGCTCAGCATTTTCGGTCAGAGATTTAGCTATCCTTTGTAATAAAAAAAACTGTGAGAACGGATCAACGAAGAACTTGAACGGATGTCATGGGACGACTGCATTGAACAATAACGAGCAAAAGTAGGTCAAAAAACAGTGATTAGCTTTCGAATTTCCTAAGACGACCGCGTGTGAAGCGACTGTTCGACTTCCACTGGAACTTAATTATTAACCATTTTTTTTCATCACTAGTCATATTAATTTGCGTGACATTCGAAGCTAATATAATGAAATAGCCCTTATATTTGGATGAAGTATCAATTTACTTTTTCCATGTCTGTACGGCGAATACCATCCTGAAACGTCTGATGCAGAGAGCACGTCCTATGATTAATTGAACATTACTCTTGTGGTCTGGCACATTGTGACTTGCTATGTAATTGATTGTCAATAACGTCAGTCACATCATTATTTATCGAGGTTCAGCGTGGGTTCTGCAAGCCTTTTGAAACTTTAATGACAAACAGTAAATAGTCAAATAACACATGAAATACAATATAGCTTGGTATATATTACCGCTCAAATGGCATATAAATTAAATAATGTTATCAGTGATGAAAAAGTGTTAAAAAGTCAGTGTTGGCGGATCCAAACCGTCGCTGCGTCCACAATCCTCTGACAAAGGGCGAACGTTAACTATTGGCAGGTACATCACTAACAGACGGTCTAACATTCATGGTGGTGCCTGTTTGTTATATATCGTGTCTCCCTGCCACTTTCGCGCAACGACGCTCTGAGCGTGTTTTTTAGGGAATTGACTAGTTTGAACCTGGGACCTGTTGCTGGTAAGGAGACGCCAGATCGCACATGACATGCAGAATTCAAAAGAGTTCAGTGAGACTAGCGATGATATAACCAAATACTTAATGATTTCAGCGTCACCTCCACTGCATTCCCTGTAAAAGAATCTTAATACTAACTAAATTTAGTGGAAGGGGTTCAAGGCTTTCCTATTTTTAGTTAGCTGGCAAAATAACGTCGATAAAGCAGTTAAGTTTACCATTGGAAATTTTATTCTACTTACAAAGCATTGTTTATAAATTGCACTATTGATAAAAGGAAATGTTTTAATACAGGATGGTGAAAACCAACTGCGTTCAACAAAAATGTGAACGAATATTCCCTAAATGGGTTTCCAAGTTCTACAATAGATCGAAGGATGACCTATGCCATATCACATCTATAATCTAGGTTTAAATTAAGTTTCGCAAAAGAGAAAACTATCAAAATGGTCTACAGTGACCCTCAGTCATCTTTAATTACATATTTAACTTGTCGTAAATTACAGTGGATGATGTGGCTTCTCAATAACTATGTAGCAGAAAAATCATCGCGTTTCAGATTTTTACTTCAAGTGGCAAATGTGAGCACTGTGAGCTTTAATTGACGATCGACAGTAGTATTACGTAAAAATGGGGTGTAACAGAAGAGACTTCTGCAGTTCTGAGTGAAGCTTTATGAGCTGTTATGCGGCATCGCGTGTGTTCATTACCTTGTCGGTGTTCGTCAGGAGGCAGCGGGCAGCACAGTTCCGCTCACCTCGCAGTTTCGGAAGCAACTCCTCTCCTAACCTCTCCCTACTACAATTTACCGAAGCTGGTTTATAAAAACTATCTGGCTGTGTTTTCATCTGAACAAACAGGGTCTCAACGTTAACCTTAAGCTTCGCCTACAAAAATTCTGTCTATCCAATGAGAAACGTTATACGTTTCGTGGTGGGACAATGTTTTTAAAGTTTGCAACGTAACAGAGACGCAAAAAAGTCTCAAGCTAAAACTTGCAGCTGGTATGATCCCTTTAGTGTTATCGTAAGATCTATACTGTTCTTCTGGAGGGCTCTAACTTGTAACATTGGCTGGGGGGTGGTCCTAACGTAACAGAGAAGCGAAAAAGTGTCACGCTAAAACGTGCGTGTGGTGTGGCTCTTTTTGTGTTAGGTGTAAGATCTATACTGATCTTCTGGAGGGCTCTAGCTTTTAACATGGGCTGGAGGGCGGACCTAGCGGTTAGCTGGCGACGTCGGTGTCTGTCCCTTATCGTAGGGCCCTCAGCTTAACACGGTTCTACCCTCGGCTTCTGTTCTCGTTTCTCCCCTGAGAACTGCGTCTGTCTCACAGTGGGAAGGTATGACATGCATTTAGGCATTCTTGTGTTAGTCTGTACTATTCCATTTGCTCACTCGTTACTCGTATTACTTTGGTTAATTTAATGTCACGATTTATTCGGAGCTATGTGACATACTACTGGATTTGCTTATCATGTCAGGGTTTTCATGGAAGGTGTTGGATTTGCCTGACACCTTCCATATCACCACTCTTCGAACTTAATTTTTGCATTGAATTTAGGCAATGATTGAATCGTTGTCTAAGTCAGTCCAAAATTTTCTAATTTATCTAAATTTTGTTGTGTTCTGTTCAGCCACGTTATTCTGTTCTATGCTAGTTTGTATTATTAATTTTCATTTTTATATTCTTCCACATTATAATTATAAATGACAAGAGAAGAATATTTTTATGCTATTATTAATTTTTAATTATTTTCTCTCTTTATGTAAGTGTGAAGTTTGTTTTTTAAGAGGTTTGTTATTGAAAGTGAGGAGTCTTTCAAATCGATTTTCTTGGAAATATTGTTTTTATAAATGTAGTAATTAAGTAAAATCTGTTCCTAACACATTTTCTAAATATCATGTACAAGTAAAATGTTATTGTTTCTAGACACTCATTTCAACATTGTTACAATAAGAATTATTTCCAAGAATTGCTTTGACAAAGAAATATACATACATAAGTATTGAAATATTATCCTAACAAATGGTACAAATGATAAAAAGAAGGTTAAACATCCAACAAGATAATTTTTTATTCTTTGTTTTTATAATGAGAAAATAAGAAAAATATAGTAATTCTTTTTTTATGAGGAGAAAAAAAGTGGCATATTGTTTTAGTGTTTTACTTTTGTTCTTTATATACTGTCCATTTCAGATCTAATGACTTATTTTTATCGATAGTCTATTTTTTACTTAAGTCCGTAGGCAATTACTGTTATTTTGTAGTTTATTATCTGTCTGGTGTGCTTAACGTATTTAGTTTTTCACACGTTTCTTTTGCACAATTCCTACATCACATAATTTGATTTCACACATTCACACAATCCTATGAATGTTTAAGCATGAGGTTGGCAAATGTTTTTGCACGAAGGTGATGGACCTGAGCGACATTGATGTGGGCAGGTATTTGATGTACAGATTCGTTCATCGTTCCTTGTTGGCTTTGCATGTGTGTGTTGCTGTTGTGGAGGTCCCATAATGGAATGGAGCTGTGAGTGCAGAATCTCGTGGTTTACTGGCTTTGTTTGCATGAAAGACATCGTTATGTGTCACTGAAAGCGGTCGTTTTTCGTTGTAGTACTTCGCAGACAACTAGTTTACAATAGGATAGGGATTTGGGAAGGTATGTCGTCTATTCTTCACCCATCTTCTTTCTTGGTCTCAATCTTGCGAATCTTCAACTTTTGTTCTTCCTGCTTTTTCTCTGCTTCTTACTTGCTTCTTGGTTCTTCTCTGGGCAGGATATGGAAATATTTATTGATAACTAGTCGCTTTGAAGTTCTCCTCCTAGTAACAGTTTGATAAATTGTTTGTACATGTCATTTTTACTTTGTGGAAGTTTTCTTCAGTTTCGTGCATCAGCGTGCTGTTTAATAGTAGTAGTGTGACTTTTACACATTTTTTTTTTTGCCAATGGTGGCTTGCCCAAGCGATCTTCTCGTCGAGCCATTTTTTGCTCACTCCGCTGAGTGGGGGCGTCCTGGGGTTTACGAGCGGCAAAAGTCCGGTGTTTGCTTGTCTGTCCGTGCACCGGTCCCTTCAGCAGTAGATTTACAAGCGCCCTTTGTTGGTCTCACTGTCCTTTCCCTTCTTTCGACGCTTCTGCCTTGTAGGAATCGTGTCTTGCTAATTACGTCATTTCCTTTCTTGATACTGCTTGCGTTGCAACTTTGTGGGTCGCTGCATCTCGTCTTTGCTGGAGTTTTTCCAATGGTTCTTACTAAAAGTTTCACTTACAATCATCTAGTACCTACATTGTTTTATGCCTTCTTAAAAAGCTTTACAAATTTCGGCGCCCTTTCCATGTTACAATTCTAAGATATTTTGAGTCTTAACAAGAATCCTCAAATTCGTTTTTTATTTTTGTGTAGTGTTGTGATGTATAGCATTTTAGTATTTCAAGCTGTTAGACTATCTACACTTTATCCCTTCACCTTAATCTATGGTACTATTGGTGTTATTTTTGTTTCTGTTTTTATTGAAACCACTTTCTTTTTCCCACCTTCCTCTCTCTTCATTCTTCTTTCTCCTGAAGATCTTATCTGCAACATAATCTTTAAATATTGTGCTGATTATTTACCAGTGATAAAATTAATCTTCAAACTTTTTGATATGGCTCACATGGTGAAGTCCTAAGGTTTTGCCTGTTTTTGGGTTCATTAGTTCCACAGCATTATCATGAGCAATTCGGCTAATTATGACAGGTCCTTCGTATGCAGCATAAATCTTATGAATTTTGTGTTTCTATTAGCTGGAGAGATGGTGTGTTTTTACAAATACTTTCTGGCCACCTGAGAATGTTCTTTTAATTGGTGTTCTATCTCGTTTTCTTTTAATGGCTGCCTTTCTGATGTTGGAGAGTGCTGTTGCTATGACTTGTTTGTGCTGTCTACGTGGTACAATAGGAAATCTAACATTTTCTCTGGTTATGTTTGGGGGTTCAATATTTTTAAGTACAGTAACTGGAGGTAGTATTGTAGTGCTATGTGGCATTTCATTTATTACTTCTTGAAAATCTTTAAGGTAAATATCCCAAGTATTGTGTCTTTTGCGTGCATATAATCGGCATAAAGTGTGTATGTCCTTCATAGATCGTTCTGCTGGATTTACGCTAGGTTTGTACATAGATATGTAGATGGGTTTTATTTTGTATTGTTTTAACGTGTTCTGCCATTGCACTGATTTGTATTGTGGGCCATTATCAGAAATTATTCGTTCCACTTGACCTACTTGTCTGAGAAAATCTTGTCTAAATGCTTGACTTATAGTAAGACCTTTTGCCCATTTTAATGGTGTCAAGGTAACATATTTAGAAGTAAGTTACAAAACTACAAATATGAAAATATATCCATTTTTTGTGCATGGGAGGGGCCCCATCAAATCTGTTTCTGCTATTTGTTTTAATCTTTTAGGGATTATTGGAAACATAGCTGGTTTGGTTTCGAAAGTGACGTGTTTAGCCTTCATACATTTTTTGCATTTGACTAATACTGTTCTAATTCGTCTTTCCATATTAGGAAAATGGCTTGTTTGTTTTATTTTTAAAAAGCATTTCTTTGGTCCAAAGTGGACATTACTTAAATGTGTATACCATATTTATTTATTAATTTGTTCATCTGGGATATAAATTAACCATTTATTCGTTGCAACATTTCGTCTAAAAAATAAAACATTGTTTTTTAGGAGATAGTGCTGTCCAATGTCTGCAAAATCCTTACTTCTCCACTTGTGTTTGATTCCTAGTATTTCGGGATCCTTGTCCTGTTCTTTGCCTATGTTTTTCAATGCTGTCGTAATGTAGTTTTCGAAAGGTACTTGTTTCATACAGTACATTGTAAACTGATATTCTGCTGCTTACAAACCTATGTTATTGGATGCACCCTGTGGACATCGTGATAAAGCATCTGCTAATACATTCGCTGGTCCTGGTGTGTGTGTAATAGTGAAGTCAAATTCTTGTAGTATTAACATCCATCTGGCTAACCTCCCATGAGTTAGTTTGGCGGATAACAGAAATTCTAATGCTTTGTGGTCAGTGTATACTTTTGTTTTTCTTCCGAATAGGATGTATCGAAAACGTTGGAAGCCCCATACAATGGGCAATGTTTCCAGCTCCGTGACTTAATAGCTTTTCTCTCTTTCTGTGAGTACCCGACTGGCAAATGCAATTGTTCTATATGATCTTGGCCCTGACTGTTCGTATTCTTGGAATAAAACAACTCCTAAATCTGTTTTCGCGCTATCAGTGGCCATATAAAATTTTTGTGTTAGATCAAGATGTGCCCAAATCGGTGCTGCTGTTAGTGCGTTTTTCACTTTTAAAAATTCTTCATTGGCTTGTTGATCCCATACCCATGGCGTGTCAATGCACATAGGCGTGGCGTTGCGAGAGAGTCGATGCAAATAAATTTTTTATAGAATCCGTTGAGACCTAGAAATCCTCTGAGAGTTTTCGTATTATACGGAGTACAGAATTTTTGATTGCCGTTAGTTTTTCTGGGTCGGACATTACCCCTTTCTCGGAAATTATGTGTCCTAGAAATCTGACCTCTCGCCTTCCAAATTTGGATTTTGTTATATTTACTGTGACCCCATGCTCTTTCATGATCTGTAAAAACTGATTTAATGTGTCGTTGTGATGTTCCCAAGAGGGTTCTGCTTTAATCACATCATCAACATAACAAGTAATTTTTTGTAAAATTTCAGGAATGAGTGTAGTATTAAATCCCCTAATAAACGCTGCTGATGATATGTTTAAACCAAATGGCAATCGTTAAAACTGGTAACATCTACCGAATACGATAAATGCCGTAAATTTTCTACATTCTGGGGCCAATTCTATTTGCCAGAAACTACTCCATAAATCGATTGATGAAAATATCTTAGCACCGTTGAAGTTTTGTATCAATTCCTCTAATTTTTCTGGGCGATCTGTCTTAGTTACTATGATTATGTTGATCTCTCTGGAATCAAGCACTAACCTGATGCTCCCATCTAGTTTTCGTACAACATGGAGCGGGCTGTTATATGTGGTTGTAGCTGGTTCAATAATATCGTCATCTAACATTTTAGATATCTCCTGGAATACTTTATTCCTGTAGCTTAATGGGATTGTATAGGGTGGCACTCTAAATGGTTTGTGCTGTTTTGCTTCAAACTTGTACTGAAAGTGCTTAATACTGCCACTCTTAGGAAAAATACCTCCGCTTCATCTCGTAAAATACCCTCTAATTCTCTTTTACTGTGTTCCGAAATACTGTGAACTGCTTGCAATTTCTTTATGGACTTCTAACATGAGTTGAGGCGATTCCCCCTTTTGTGCATACCATTGTAATTCTTCTTTATCTCGTGTCATTCTTAATTGTTTGTTTATAACTGGTATTTCTTCCAATTTTAGCTTTTGCTCAAAGAGAAGTGTGACATTCCCGAATGTTACGCTACCTTTCCCCACATCTATTATCGCTCGTCTCTCATTTAAAAAATCTTTACCTATAATCAAATCTACAGTTAGTTTAGGTATAATAACGAAGTTGGCTTCGATCTTTTGACCTTGACACGAAAGAGTTAACCTTGTTTGTCTCGTAACTTCCGCAGCATTGTTTCTAATAGGACCTCTTACTTTAATCTCACGTGCTTTCAGAACTGGCAATTACTCATTGGCATTACACTGCATGAATAAATTTTCGGACATCGCAGTCAGTTCACTTCCGCTATCAATTACAATATTGACTGGGATATGCTTTACCATGGCCTTCACAATTGGTTGAATTTCAAAGTGTTGGTTCTGTTCTTCTTCTTCTTGCATCAACGAATCCTCCACTGAATCATACATGAGTCATTTTAGGAATTTCCCTTGTGAATTCGAACTTCCTGTAGGATAAGCTTCGACTGCTACTTCTCTCTCTTTTATTTTCTCTTCTCTATTTCTTCCTTCATTTACGCTTTCTTCAACATCCTCTACTTTTTCCTCGTGCTCGTCTATCATTTCCTTCTTCGTTGCTACTTCCACCTAATCGCATCTAAATGCTCTAATTATCACTTCATAACTTCCTTCATAATCTAAATTGGGATGTGTGCCCACTCGTAACTTATTTTCAACTTCTGTCGACTGCGAATTATCCTCATTGAATTCGCTTTCCCTGGTTTCCATCTCAAATAACTCTGCAATACTCATTACTTCGTCCTTTCCTCCTACATTCGTCTTGCACGCCTCTGGTAATTCATCTTCCTCGTCAGTATTCTCCCAATTAATTTCGTCCCAACACGATATTGTTATTTTCTTGTCTTCGTTTTCATCTGGTCCCTATGGATTTGTTTCTCCCTTCTTCTCTTCTCGTGATAAGATTTTACTTCTCTGTTCAAGGTGCTGCAATTGTCCTGGGTCGGTGCGTCATTCTCTTTGGCATGGGCGCTTAGCTGTCAATTCGAACGTTTATCGGGGTTTGGTGGTCTTACCTCCACCTCTTCTATCTGTATTCGCTTTTCTTGTTCAGCTTGTTGATAGTGGTTTCTTTGTTGATAATTTGTCGGTCTATTGGTTCTCCAGTACCCGTTCCGGTTGTCGTTATTCCCTCTGTAATAGTTGTTGCCGTTCCTGGGTGAAATATAGTTATTGCCATATTCTCTTCTAAATCCATAACCGGTTCTTTGTTGAAATCTATTGTCGTTTCTTGGTGCGAAGTTATCACATGGTTCTTCGTACTGTGTCTTGTGGATTCCACTGCTCTTTGCTTTCGTTTTCACGTGAGCTTCGTCTTTTTTCTTGCGTAATCTTCCGAAAATATGAACTCTAGTTCCATTATAATACCTTTAAATGCTTCGACGTCATTGCCTCCGCGACCTACTAATGATTGCTGGTATTTCAATGGTAGCTTCATCGTGCATAATCTAACCTTGCCACTTCATTGCACGATCCAAACTGTCTTGAAACATACATTTGTGGTTCCGCATGTGTTTGTGATGACGTTTGTTCATCAAGAATTTCGAAACGTGTTTGTTGCTGTGCAGGCTGTCTGATTTCACGTATGTTACTTTCCGCCTGTGATTGGAATCGCAAACGCGTAATATCTTCGTTAATTGCTTGTTTTTCCGGTGCTGTTACAGATACGGATGTGGTTGCAAACTCTGTGCTTGTTCGATCCTGTTCACTACGCTCTTCAATGGTTTGCAACAACTCTGTTCGCAATTTCTGAAATTGTCGCTTCGTTTGCGCTTCTATTTTGACTATGCGGTTATCATATCTTTTCAGCGCTGCTTTTGTGATACGTTTGTGCAACACACTTTTTTCAGCAATTTCATGCGCTGTACCTGCTGCTTGTCTAGTAATTTCGTTTATCTGTTTCTCTACTTTCTTGACTTCTCCCTGGGTGGTGTTACGTAATGTTTTGATCTCGTCCTGAGTGTCATTACGCAATGTTTGTACGTCCACTTGTACCGTGTCAATGTCTGTTCTCAATTGATTGTGACCTGTTATTAAGTTTCCTATCACTTCTCGAGATTCTTTTGACTCGTCTTCAATATGACTTAGGCGTAACTGATTTTTTTTTTTTTGTTTTGTTCTTTAATCTCACGCATTTGTCTCGTGGTTTCTGCATTCTGAATTTGAATTTGGTTCGCTATGTCTATATTTTGCCTTGTCATTGTTTCCGTAATTTGTTGTAATAATTCTGCCAGATTGGTGGGTCCGATTTCGTTTTCTACCGACGTCCTACGATCTGTGTTTTCGCCAAAGTGTTGCTTAGCAACCGATTGCATTGAACTGTGCTGTGACACGTTTCTGCTCGCATTCATGGACTCCGTGGTGAGGGAGCTCTGATTACTTGCATTATGGGTTCTACGTATCCAAGGCGCAAGTTAGAATCCTCATCGACTGTCTCTCTACTTTCCTGCTCCTCTGTCGTATGCTGACTTACGTTTTCTTTGCGTTGACGTACATTATCCTCGTTATGGTGCGATACATGTCCTATTTCTCGCGATACTGCATCGTCTGTTGTACTGTCCTCTATTCTCTGTCCATTTTCATGCTGGGTCTCTACCTCAATTCGGTCAAGGTCTCGATCTGCCAATGCAAATCTTTCCGAATCCCTTATTTTCTGTTTTAAAAGCAATTCATGCGCCCTACTTCGCGTCAACATGGGCTCATAAGATCTCACGCGTTTCAAAACTTTTTTTCACACGACTTGACAAACCATTCACTGGGTCAGAACCAACTTCTCAACGATGTATCCGCCACCTGTGCGCTTGCATTGAGGAGAAAACTTAATTCTAACAATTTTCAAAATTCATACTTAATTATAATATTGTCTCTGTTAGAATGTCTCTGTTGAATACTTTCTTACTATCTATCGCTGCAGCTACTGTTTTCGACCTTTCAAAATATTTTTTTATTACGAAAAAAATTTTTAACAGGTTATTTTTCTGACATAGTTAGGCATGTGGTCGACCTTTTATCATGGTATTTTACCATCCTGGCAGGGTCGCCGTTTTCTAACATTCTGCGTGGTGTCTGTTTTATATCGTGTCTCCCTACCATTTTCGCGCAACGGCGCTCTGAGCGTGTTTTTTAGGGAATTGACTAGTTTGAACCTGGGACCTGTTGCTGGTAAGGAGACGCCAGACCACACATGACATGTAGAATTCAGAAGAGTTCAGTGAGACTAGCGATGATATAACCAAATACTTAATGATTTCAGCGTCAGCTCTACTGCACTCCCTGTAAAAGAATCATAATACTAACTAAATTTAGGGGAAGGGGTTCAAGGCTTTCCTATTTTTAGTTAGCTGGTAAAATAACGTCGATAAAGCAGTTAAGTTTACCATTGGAAATTTTATTCTACTTACAAAGCATTGTTTATAAATTGCACTATTGATAAAAGGAAATGTTTTAATACAGGATGGTAAAAACCAACTGCGTTCAACAAAAATGTAAACGAATATTCCCTAAATGGGTTTCCAAGTTCTACAATAGATCGAAGGATGACCTATGCCATATCACATCTATAATCTAGGTTTAAATTAAGTTTCACAAAAGAGAAAACTATCAAAATGGTCTACAGTGACCCTCAATTATCTTTAATTACTTATCTACCTTGTCGTAAATTACAGTGGTTGATGTGGCTTCTCAGTAACTATATAACAGAAAAATCATCGCGTTTCAGATTTTTACTTCAAGTGGTAAATGTGAACACTGTGAGCTTTAATTGACGATCGACACTAGTATTATGCAAAAAGGGAGTGTAACAGATGAGACTTCTGTAGTTCTGAGTGAAGCTTTATAAGCTGTTATGCGGCATCGCGTGCGTTCGTTACCTTGTCGGTGTTCGTCAGGGGGCGGCGGGCAGCACAGCTCCGCTCACACGCTGTCTCGGACGAAACTCCTCTCCTAACTTCTCCTTACTACAATTTAACGAAGTTGGTTTAAAAAAATTATCTGGCTGTGTTTTCATCCGACCAGTCAGGATCTCAATGTTAAGCTTAAGCTCCACCTACAAAAATTCTGTCTATCCAATGAGAAACGTTATGCTTTTCGTGGTGGGGTAATGTTTTTAAGATTTGCAACGTAACAGAGACGCGAAAAACTCTCACGCTAAAACTTGGAGCTGGTGTGGTCCTTTTAGCGTTATCGTAAGATCTATACTGTTTTTCTGGGGGGTTCTAGCTTTTAACATTGGCGGGGGGGTGGTCCTAACGTAACAGAGATGCGAAAAAGTCTCACGCTAAAACTTGCGGGTGGTGTGGCTCTTTTTGTGTTAGGTGTAAGATCTATACTGATCTTCTGGAGGGCTCTAGCTTTTAACATGGGCTAGGGGGGGGGGGGTGGACATAGCGGTTAGCTGGCGACGTGGGGGTCCGTCCCTTATCGTAGGGCCTTCAGTTTAACACATTTCTGCTCTCGGCTTCTGTTATCGTTTCTCCCCTCGGAACTGCGTCTGTCTCACGGTGGGAAGGTATGACATGCATTTAGGCATTCTTGTGTTAGTCTGTAGTATTCCATTTGCTCTCTCGTTACTCGTATTACTTCGGTTAATTTAATGTCACGATTTATTCGTAGGTATGTGACATACTACTGGATTTGCTTATCATGTCAGGGTTTTCATGGAAGGTGTTGGAGTTGCCTGACACCTTACAACTGGTAATACCGAGAACATCACTTGAGAATTTTTACTAGAGTAGTGCACCTTACTAATTGCACTTTATATTGTCTTCATGGACCACTAATGGAGTACAAAGTGTGAGCCCAAGGTTTTGGCTTCATCTCGTTAGTTGTACTTACTTATTTTTTTACTATGTTCTTTACATTACATTCCAAGCATCCTCAGGCCGTAAAAGACGTATTCACCTCTGCATTCAATAACTGAAATAACTAAACACTCTTGAAATTTTCCTTTTAAAATGTATCTTGTGATATAACAAACACAGACACTAGCTTGACAGAGTACATGGATGTCATATAACATGGTGTATCTAAAATGTAACATTTCAAGAATGATTATTTATTGCATTTTTTGATCGAATGTGTGGCTACGTCTTTGAAGACATCAGAATGGTCAGAATGTAACCAAAATCGACAATCAAACAAAAAATTAATACAGTTGTGTACTGTGTTGCACCGCAGAAAAATATACTGGCCGAATGCAAAAGTTTTTAAAGTTTTTCCCTAGCCAGCTGCGAGCTAACATCCCAAAGATTTCGGGCTCACAATCGATTCCTCTTCATCGAAATGTCTTGGCTCAAACTCGTCTAAGGGTTGAACCGCACGTATCGCATTACACGCTCTAAATTAGACTCTTGTTACCCTTTGGTTAAATTGTCTGGCTGATGGCAAGTTTGCAAATTTGTATGAAACATGCAATGTTAATATAACGTATAACAACTGTAATAATAATATCGGCAGCAAAATTAACGACCCATAAATGATGTACGCCACACAGTTGCGATTTGGTTAGAATAATGTTTATTCAGAAAGCAAAATAATAGCGAAAGTGGTCATATTTAGAACTACTATTACACTCGAGTGCATATCCATTTGACACTGTTCTATCATAAACAATCTCATCGAGAATTACAAATCCAGTACTCCACCTCGTTAACTGTGCGAAAAGTTCACACCAGACGCGCGGCTGATCGCCGCTCAGAGACTGAGTCCCAAAATACAACACGAAATTTCCTAAGTCGTTTCACTTCATAGCTATCTAAAGACCGACCATCCACTTTCGCGCCTCCACCAGCATGGTTCATCTGCCCGTCCCCGGCCGGGTTTCCTGCTCGCCGAATATCCTCGCTCAACTGACTAGGGCAGTCACTTTCCTGAAAACGTCCATCTGATTGGTTACAGCTTATTTACATTCTAGTTGTTTCAAAGAAAATGCCTCTTTGATGCACATCGAAATTTTTATTTTTATTTACGCACCCAGACGCATTACACTTCAGTGGTTCAAAATGAATCTGAGCACTATGGGACTTAACATCAATGGTCATCAGTCCCCTATGATTTAGAACTACTTAAACCTAACTAACCTAAGGACATCACACAACACCCAGTCATCACGAGGCAGAGAAAATCCCTGACCCCGCCGGGAATCGAACCCGGGAACCCGGGCGCGGAAAGCTAGAACGCTACCGCAAGACCACGAGCTGCGGACCATATTCAGTGGGTGTCCTGAAATATTATATGATTTATCCATTTTTACACATAGGTTACGGTTGCTCATCTAGGTTACAGATTTAAAAACAGTTCCTTAACCTTTTTATTATGAAATGGAAAGGTACTTATAGGTAACTTCTAATTCCTTGCATCTAAGCAAGCTGCTTTTTCTCGTCTGGAAACTAGGTGGACAATTTACAGTTCACTTTCAGTTCACTGTTTACGTTACACATCACTGTAACTGCCATCTTTTTAATACCACACTGATGTGTAACGTAAACAGTGAACTGAAAGATGTCCACCTAGTTGCCAGATCAGAAAGTTACCTGTAAGTACGTTTCCATTTCATAAAGTAACGTTGTTGTTGTTGCTGTGGTCTTCAGTCCTGAGACTGGTTTGATGCAGCTCTCCATGCTGCTCTATCCTGTGCAAGCTTCTTCATCTCCCAATACGTACTGCAGCCTACATCCTTCTGAATCTGTTTAGTGTATTCATCTCTTGGTCTCCCTCTACGATTTTTACCCTCCACGCTCCCCTCCAATACTAAATTGGTGATCCCTTGATGCCTCAGAACATGTCCTACCAACCGAACCCTTCTTCTAGTCGAGTTGTGCCACAAACTCCTCTTCTCCCCAATCCCAGTCAACACTTCCTCATTAGTTACGTGATCTACCCATCTAATCTTCAGCATTCTTCTGTAGCACCACATTTCAAAGGATTATATTCTCTTCTTGTCTAAACTATTTATCGTCCATGTTTCACTTCCATACATGGCTACACTCCATACAAATACTTACAGAAACGACTTCCTAACATTTAAATCTATACTAGATGTTAACAAATTTCTCTTCTTCAGAAACGCTTTCCTTGCCGTTGCCAGTCTACATTTTATATCCTCTGTACTTCGACCATCATCAGTGACTTTGCTCCCCAAATAGCAAAACTCCTTTACTACTTCAAGTGTCTCATTTCCTAATCTAATTCCCTCAGGCATCGCCTGACGTAATTCGACTACATTCCATTATCCTCGTTTTGCTTTTGTTGATGTTCATCTTATATCCTCCCTTCAAGACACTATCTATTCCGTTCAACTGGTCTTCCAAGTCCTTTATTGTCTCTGACAAAACTACAATGTCATCGGCGAACCTTAAAGTTTTTATTTCTTCTCCATGGATTTTAATACCTACTCCGAATTTTTCCTTTGTGTACAGGCTACAACCCTGTCTCACCCACCCCTTCCTAACCACTGTTTCCCTTTCATGTCCCTCGACTCTTATAACTGCCATCTGGTTTCTGTACAAATTGTAAATAGCCTTTCGCTCCCTGTATTTTACCCCTGCCACCTTCAGAATTAGAAAGAGAGTATTCCAATCAACATTGCCAAAAGCTTTCTCTAAGTCTACAAATACTAGAAACGTAGGTTTGCTCTTCCTTAATCTAGCTTCAAAGATAAGTCGTAGGGACAGTATTGCTCACGTGTTCCAGAATTTCTACGGAATCCAAACTGATCTTCCCCGAGGTCGGCTTCTATTAGTTTTCCCATTCGTCTGTACAGAATTCGCGTTAGTATTTTGCAGCCGTGACTTATTAAACTGACAGTTCGGTAATTTTCACATCTGTCAACACCTGCTTTCTTTGGGATTGGAATTATTATATTCTTCTTGAAGTCTGAGGTTATTTCCCCTGTCTCATACATTTGGCTGACCAGATGGTAGAGTTTTGTCAGGACTGACTCTCCCATGGCCGTCAGTAGTTCTAATGGAATGTTGTCTACTCCCGGGGCCTTGTTTCGACTTAGGTCTTTCAGTGCTCTAGCAAATTCTTCACGCAGTATCGTATCTCCCATTTCATCTTCATCTACATCCACTTCCATTTCCATAATATTGTGCCCAAGAACATCGCCCTTGTATAGTCCCTCTATATACTCCTTCCACCTTTCTGCTTTCCCTTCTTTGCTTAGAACTGGGTTTCCATCTGAGCCCTTGAAATTCATACAAGTGGTTCTCTTTCTCCAACGGTCTCTTTAATTTTCCTGTAGGCTGTATCTATCTTACCCCTAGTGAGATAAGCCTCTACATCCTTACATTTGTCCTCTAGCCATGCTTGCTTAGCCATTTTGCACTTCCTGTCGATCTCATTTTTGAGACGTTTGTATTCCTTTTTGCCTGCTTCATTTATTGCATTTTTATATTTTCTCCTTTGATCAATTAAATTCAATATTTCTTCTGTTACCCAAGGATTTCTACTAGCCCTCGTCTTTTTACCTACTTGATCCTCTGCTGCCTTCACCTCTTCATCCCTCAAACCTATCCATTCTTCTTCTACTGTATTTCTTTCCTACATTCTTGTCAATTGTTCCTTTACGCTCTTCCTGAAGCTCTCCACAACCTCTGGTTGTTTCAGTTTATCCAGGTCCCATCTGCTCAAAGTCCCACCTTTTTGCAGTTTCTTCAGTTTTAATCTACAGTTCATAACCAATAGATTGTGGTCAGAGTCCACATCTGCCCCTGGAAATGTCTTACAATTTAAAACCTGGTTCCTAAATCTCTGTTTTACCATTATATAATATCTTCTACTATCTCCAGAGTTCTTCCATGTATACAACCTTCTTTCATGATTCTTGAACCAAGTGTTACCTATGATTAAGTTATGCTCTGCGCAAAATTCTACCAGGCGGCTTCCTCTTTCATTTCTTAGCCCCAATCCATATTCATCTACTATGTTTACTTCTCTCCCTTTTCCTACTCTCGAATTCCAGTCACCCATGACTATTAAATTTTCGTCTCCCTTCACTACCTGAATAATTTCTTTTATCTCATCATACATTTCATCAATTTCTTCGTCATTTGAAAAGCTAGTTGTACTACTGTTTTAGGTGTGGGCTTCGTGTCTATCTTGGCCACAATAATGCGTTCACTATGTTGTTTGTAGTAGCTTACCCGCATTCCTATTTTCCTATACATTATTAAACCTACTCCTGCATTACCCCTATTTGATTTTGTATTTATAACCCTGTATTCACCTGACCAAAAGTCTTGTTCCTCCTGCCACCGAACTTCGCTAATTCCCACTATATCTAACTTTAACCTATCCATTTCCCTTTTTAAATTTTCTAACCTACCTGCCCGATTAAGGGATCTGACATTCCACGCTCCGATCCGTAGAACGCCAGTTATCTTTCTCCTGATAACGACATCCTCCTGAGTAGTCCCCGTCCGGAGATCCGAATGGGGGACTATTTTACCTCCGGAATATTTTACCCAAGAGGACGCCATCATCATTTATCCATACAGTAGAGCTACATGTTACGGCCGTAGTTTCCCCTTGCTTTCAGCCGTTCGCAGTACCAGCACAGCAAGGCCGTTTTGGTTAATGTTACAAGGCCAGATCAGTCAATCATCCAGACTGTTGCCCCTGCAACTGCTGAAAAGGCTGCTGCCCTCTTCAGGAACCATACGTTTGTCTGGCCTCTCAACAGATATTCCTCCGTTGTGGTTGCACCTACGGTACGGCTATCTGTGTCGCTGAGGCACCCAAGCTTCCCCACCAGCGGCAAGGTCTATTGTTCATGGGGGAAAGAAAGTAAACCAAGTAACGTTAAGGAACTGTTTTTAAATCTATAACCTAGATGTGCAACCACAACCTATGTGTAAAAATGGACAAATCATATAATATTTCACGACACCCACTGAAGATGCTTTGTAAAAAAGGCGAAACGCGTCTGAGTGAATAAATAAAAATAAAAATTTCGATGTGCATCATGCAAAAGAGGCATTTTCTTTGAAACTACTGCAATTTATATACAGCTGCTGCGGAAGTGGCCACTACAAGAAACGTGTTAAACTACATTATTTTTTTTTATTTTAACGTTTTTAAATAATAAAAGTTTGACCACTTTCACGTTCTAGATGAAGTAACAATAATATTGATTACATAATAAATGTTAAATTCTTTTACATAAACCAATACAATTTTCTTCTTGACTTTGAATGTCACGGCCAGTAGCCTTGCACCAATGTGCTTTCTGATAAATAAATAAAGAACAAAAGTAACTATTATGCACTAAACTTTACAACAAATATTCTATTACCTAATGATTCAATACGGTGTCATGCTGTCGTCGTTCATTGTGCTTTGTGTAGAGGAAATGATGATCTGATGCTTAACAGAAAACACTGGTAATTTTAAATCACTATATATTTTAAACAAATAAAGTTACAGAGTTGATATTTGCAACATATGTCATTTTAATGATGCGCTTCTATGTGAAATGTCGATCGTTAAGATCGACCAAAGCGTTCATATTTTAGCATTCAGGTTTTGTTACAAAATTTGTTAATTGCACTTTAACAGCAAATGCTAAACTATTATAGATATGATCAATATTCAGTTCCTACTGGGATCAGGATAAAAATTTATGAAGAATGGTAGATTAAAATTACTGTGGCTTCATTCCCTGAATTTCTACAGAATTACATAGTTTTCATAGATGTTTCCCTTTATGGCCGATTTTAGGTCCGCCATATTTAACACCGCTATGCGTCTCGGTCACAACCAGCTTCTGCATGGGTTCCCATGACGTAGGTTCTCATCTGTCTCACTCGCACATTACAGCGCTTAGGCCTCATTCAGCACAATAGACGTCTGTGAATTTTCCCGTCTTGTGGCTAATCTGCGCTCTTTGTGGCACACGGTCCTGGAAGACAGGGTTCGTTTCACAATTCCTGAGGGCTGACTCTTTTGGCCATATACTTAAATGAGATAGAAATGGTCGTTAACTTACAAAGCGCAGAAGAAAGCTAAGAAAGAGTCAAGTGCAGTGTTGCACCCGCAATGTCAGACAATCAGGAAAGCTGATACTGCAGATATCGCGTCACACAACTGAGGTCATTGCCACATGTCGCTCCAGCAAAATGTCTTGGTCGCCATTTCAGCAATGTGACCACACTGTGAAGGGAACATAACGTCATTTTGACAGCACTGGAAGCCGTCATAAAAAATTGTAAATCTTACACAAAAACGCATTTCAACCCACTGATGTGGGCGAAAGGCACAAGCTGAATAGCTGAAAGCCACAGCTGAGACACTGAGGAGTTGTGAAGAATGCTGATGGCCAGAAAACCAGGCCGCATACCATCATCCTCGCCTTAGGAAATGTCATTGCCTCCAACTGATAGCTGCAAATACTTGGGCTCCCTAGCCCTTATATATTTCAGTTCGAGGCAGGACCTGACTGTTTTGTTTGAGACTGCAGCCAGCCTGGTCTCCGTGACTTGGGCATTTGAGCTGCTGAACTCTCGTCTGATGACGTGGAGTCTTGTACCACCAGCTTACTGGAGGCCAAGCGAATGGTGTTTGACACACCGTCAAACTGTTGCTGTACTGAGGAGGCACTCTAGCTGCTGCTCCTGCTCACCCCCCTCCCCCCCTCCATCACCCCGCCCCCTCTCTCCGCCCTACTTGCATCCATGAGGGGCACTGGTGTCCATGGCCTACTTCTGGTGGATAGGCCATGATGTAACTCTGCACCACCATCACCCTGAGCAGAGCTGCTTGAAGCTTACTGGGAAGCTGCTTAGATTTCTACGAGTGCTACCTAGTAATGAAGATATTCATGCGTCCATGTAGATGTCTACAGAGACCTGACAGTGAACAAAAGCAAAGTCATTGGATGAGGCGTCTGTCGTCATCGCAATAAGGTTAAACAAACCTGTCCAATCTTCCACGTGCTAATTAGCCACAAGCAGCTGTGACTCCTGCAATGCTTGGTTGTTTGGACAGTCTCATTTGAGGTGATCGACGGATGCAAACGAACTTCTCCTTTCCCCTGACAACATCAAGGCCTCACACAAGCCTGCGTACTCAAGTGGGTCTCATAAAACTTCATTGGACTATTCTTCTTCGTCCAGCATACAGCCTAGCCCTCGTACCTTCTGACTTATGTATGTTTAGCTCGATGAAGGATGCACCACTCTGTAGGAAGCAATACAAGGTGATGAGGAGGTTATTGATACAGCAAGACGTTGGCTCCGACGTCGACCATTAGAACAGATACCTCGTGCGCACACAAACCTTCCCAGTACTGTGATGTAAGGCCGTCACACTAAACGAGGATTATGTTGAAAAACAGGGTTTTGTAATCAAAAGAGTGGGGGTAATTTGGTGTATTGGAATCCTGCATAAAATCAGCCTGCTTTCAGAAAGAACTGTGTTGCATTACTTATTGAACGCTTCTTATAAAACCGAACCTAAACCCAGAATTACAGCTCTTCATTATTACTATTTTATGCTTTTGAGGCCGGCCGAGGTGGCCGTGCGGTTCTAGGCACTTCAGTCCGGAACTGCCTGACTGCTACGTTCGCAGGTTCTAACCCTGCCTCGGGCATGTATGTGTGTGATCTCCTTAGGTTAGTTAGGTTTAAGTAGTTCTAAGTTCTAGGGGACTGATGACCTCCGATGTTGAGTCCCATAGTGCTCAGAGCCACTTGAACCCTTTTTTATGCTTCTGAAATTTCGTAAAAACTGTTTTTCTTTTTGTGGAAACCGATCAGTGGATCATGCTGTACACAAAATACGTAACGCTGGTGTAGATTTATATAATCTGGCACAGTCTTGTACCATTGTTTAAACAATTAAGTTTGCTTTGCATAGTTGTGCAATCCTTTGTCCGAGCTGTGCAGACACACGTTAGGTGCTCCCTGCTTGACCTTGGCTCAGTGAGAGATGCAGGTACAGCGCTTGCTTCTCCACACCTTGGGCATTGTAAAAAGTGGGACATAGTTCTTAACAACTTGCATGATCTCCCCAACGAATTTCACATGTGCTCGGTGGGATTTAAGTCTGAGGGACGGGCAGGAAAGTCCCAATATCCTCTCGTTACTAGAGTTCCTACTCCATCTGCTCTGTTTGATGCGGTCAAACACTGTCATCCATGAAAATAAAGGAAGAGCCGAATGCATCCCTGAAAAGACGCACATGCACATAGGGAAGGAGTACAGTGTCACAATGACGGTGCAAGTGAGTAGGCTGTGTTGCGGCTAGCGTTGGTGCCGTTGATAGGCTGGCATCGTGTAATAGGGATACTGGCGCCACTACGTTTGCTAGCATTGTTTGTCCACGAGTTGTAGCAGCAGCGGTTATCGATATCTAGTACTGTGGTACTATCTTGGGAAGGACGTCAAGAGTTTTCCAGGTCAGAGTGTGTCGCAGTTCGGTTGGGACGGAGCAGGAGTGAGGTGCAGCAGCACGAGGACACAGCCGGATCCAGGGGCTGTAGTTGCGAGGGCCACAACCTCATTGTCCACAGGACCCAGGACGTTTAAGTTGAGTGAGCATTAACCCAGTAGTGAAACAGTCAATATTTCGAGATCACACCGTTTGTTCACGAATTGCTGCTCGCAGGGCCACTGAAACAAAGAGCCACGAGTGGAGTGTTTGGAGTTGGCGAAATTAGCCATCCACCACTTCTTATTATTAATCATTGAATTCCTTGTGTTTACTGATGAAGTTGAACCAGCGGTATTTTTCTGCCTAGTGTCCACTAACGCCCCAGTTACCTGCCCTGGAGGTTAGCGTATTTTCGCGGCAGTGTACCTTTCCGCTGCTGTCCGGTAAGGTGTGTAGTTCGACAGCCTCCTATATTGTGGTTCGGATATTTTGCTTCTTTTGGACTACTTTCGTCGTAGTGGTTCATTTTGCTTCTGGATCTTCTGAGCACCGGATTCTGAAGATGCAGTACTGTCCGCTGGTTCCGCCTTGCCTGGGGTATTCAATCGTTGTGAAGGTTACCAGACGTTAGGTAGATTTTCCAAGAGTGTTGGCCTGTGTTTAAACTGTCACTAGTTTGAGTCGCCATCCGGGTAACTCAATACACCTCTTGGCTGCCTGTCTCATCGTTTACGAAGTTGAGCGACTTTCCCAGGTCGATCCTTGGAGCACTGTCTGAGGCCCACTTCTCTCTTGATCTGGTCAGAATGTGAGGATTGTTTGTTTTTAAAAAACTACATTTTAATTTTGAACTATTACTATTGGGGCCATTAGCCGACAAATAATTTATTTCTTGTTAATAAGGCCTTCAGCTGTGAGTGTAACTTGTCTTAAGAAATTTTAATTAGACAAATATTTTAACAGTAAAATGTTCATAAGTGTTCTTTAAATTACTCTCAAAGGAGTTTCATTGCTTCTTAAGAATTTGCTATCCAGGCCTACAGCCGTCAAACTGTTTTTCGACTTATTACTATTGGGGCGTTCAGTCGACAAATAATTTTAATTTCTGGTCAATAAGGCCTTCAGCCGTGAGTGCAACTTGCTTAAGAATTTTTTTGTTAGACATTGTGTCTTATCAGTCAAATTTGATAATTGACCCTTATTGACACCTTATTTGCAATTGTTTCCAAATAAAGTATATGTGATACTAAAAAAAATACTGAGCAACCAATGGTAACTGAGTACGGCCCCGTCCACACCGAATCCTGCCTTTCCCTAAGTCCCAGGTCTCAATGAGTGTACCATGCAATGATATGGAGGCCAGTATTCCCATGCAACAATACGCCTCCTACACCACTACACCTGGACCAGCAAAACTGTCTTGTTCGACACTTCGAAAGTTGGCAACAGGTAATTCACACAGGAATTTTGTCGAACGTGAATGGCACTGGAATGAGATTTTCACTCTGCGGCGGAGCGTGCGCTGATATGAAGCTTCCTGGCAGATTAAAACTGTGTGCCCGACCGAGACTCGAACTCGGGACATTTGCCTTTCGCGTGCAAGCGCTCTACCATCTGAGCTG
Organism: Schistocerca gregaria; assembly: GCF_023897955.1. Taxonomy (NCBI): domain Eukaryota; kingdom Metazoa; phylum Arthropoda; class Insecta; order Orthoptera; family Acrididae; genus Schistocerca; species Schistocerca gregaria. The sequence continues at coordinate 423,677,085 of NC_064926.1, read as the reverse complement.
CCGAAGCACGACTCACGCCCGCTACTCACAGCTCTACTTCTGTCAGTATCTCGTCTCCTACCTTCCAAACTTTACAGAAGCTGTCCTGCGAACGTAGCAGAACTAGCACTCCTGAAAGAAAGGATACTGCGGAGACATGGCTTAGCCACAGCCTGGGGGATGTTTCCAGAATGAGATTTTCACTCTGAGCGGAGTGTTCGTAGGAGAGCTTCTGTAAAGTTTGGAAGGTAGGAGACGAGATACTGGCAGAAGTAAAGCTGTGAGTAGCGCGCTTGAGTCGTGCTTCGGTAGCTCAGTTGGTAGAGCACTTGCCCGCGAAAGGCAAAGGTCCCGAGTTGGAGTCTCGGTCGGGCACACAGTTTTAATCTGCCAGGAAGTTTCATGAATGGCACTATGTGAAACGTTCAAAATAAAGAGTATACTTCTGTTTCAATGTACGAAGAAATATGTGACGACAAATCACATCGTCTTAAAATACCAGACCGTAATTTCGTTCTTCCCGGCAGATTTAAAACTATCAATCAGATGGCGAGTCGATTCAAACCTTGCCTTCCGTGGGCAGTGCTCTTTCGGACCGAATAATTCAAGCACAAGCAGCATGGATTGCTCAGTAAGTAACAGCATTGTTCGCGAAAGGCGAGGTAGCGTACTGTAGTCCCTGCCCCGCACACAGTTTTAATCTGCCAGCTATTTTCATCTTAAAATAGTTGGCAAATACCGCGGCTCAATCAGAAAGCTAATTTTGTTCATCGCTAGATATAAAAAACAGATTTCTTTTTAAAAAAATTCTACAACAATAATGAAGGAAGACGGTCCAAGTAAGAGTGATATTCGCTTTCGCAATCCATTTCCTGCCGTATACTTTTAATGGAGCCGTTTGGGCCATGACTTTCGCCTGACCTTAGCTCGCTTTTCAAAAGCTTGAGAGGCACAGTTCATCATTAGATAAGATAGCAATCGAGTCGAGAGATCAGATCTTATGAAAAGAAATCAAGGTCCTGGTAATTATTTCCAATAGGAGCGTACAAAGCACTCAGAAAGCCGATTGACGCCAGTCTTTTCGATGCCATCTCCGTTCTTAACTCTTCACCTTTTTTGAACAACTTCATCGTTACGTAGGCGCTTTATCTCAGTAATACGTGAGACTCGCATTCATTCCGCGGTGGGAAGACTGTCGATTTAGAGCATCTTGCTGTGAACATCTGATAAGAGAGAAAGTAATAGGACCGTCCGTTATCACTTGTGTAGTCCTCTTAGACACCAAGAAACAGTAATCACAAAAGTAACCAGAAACACGCTACTCTGTCGCAAATGATAGAAGTAACTATTGTGCTTTCCAAAACGGTGACGAAACATTAGCTGTGTTATACGGCAGTAGGTGGTAGGGTCGGGGACCGATTCCTGTAAAACCCCAGCATCCATCCCTCTTCTTCTATTCTTCAAATAATAGTATTCCCAGAGAGGAAATACACTCCTGGAAATGGAAAAAAAGAACACATTGACACCGGTGTGTCAGACCCACCATACTTGCTCCGGACACTGCGAGAGGGCTGTACAAGCAATGATCACATGCACGGCACAGCGGACACACCAGGAACCGCGGTGTTGGCCGTCGAATGGCGCTAGCTGCGCAGCATTTGTGCACCGCCGCCGTCAGTGTCAGCCAGTTTGCCGTGGCATACGGAGCTCCATCGCAGTCTTTAACACTGGTAGCATGCCGCGACAGCGTGGACGTGAACCGTATGTGCAGTTGACGGACTTTGAGCGAGGGCGTATAGTGGGCATGCGGGAGGCCGGGTGGACGTACTGCCGAATTGCTCAACACGTGGGGCGTGAGGTCTCCACAGTACATCGATGTTGTCACCAGTGGTCGGCGGAAGGTGCACGTGCCCGTCGACCTGGGACCGGACCGCAGCGACGCACGGATGCACGCCAAGGCCGTAGGATCCTACGCAGTGCCGTAGGGGACCGCACCGTCACTTCCCAGCAAATTAGGGACACTGTTGCTCCTGGGGTATCGGCGAGGACCATTCGCAACCGTCTCCATGAAGCTGGGCTACGGTCCCGAACACCGTTAGGCCGTCTTCCGCTCACGCCCCAACATCGTGCAGGACGCCTCCAGTGGTGTCGCGACAGGCGTGAATGGAGGGACGAATGGAGACGTGTCGTCTTCAGCGATGAGAGTCGCTTCTGCCTTGGTGCCAATGATGGTCGTATGTGTGTTTGGCGCCGTGCAGGTGAGCGCCACAATCAGGACTGCATACGACCGAGGCACACAGGGCCAACACCCGGCATCATGGTGTGGGGAGCGATCTCCTACACTGGCCGTACACCTCTGGTGATCGTCGAGGGGACACTGAATAGTGCACGGTACATCCTAACCGTCATTGAACCCATCGTTCTACCATTCCTAGACCGGCAAGGGAACATGCTGTTCCAACAGGACAATGCACGTCCGCATGTATCCCGTGGCACCCAACGTGCTCTAGAAGGTGTAAGTCAACTACCCTGGCCAGCAAGATCTCCGGATCTGTCCCCCATTGAGCATGTTTGGGACTGGATGAAGCGTCGTCTCACGCGGTCTGCACGTCCAGTACGAACGCTGGTCCAACTGAGGCGCCAGGTGGAAATGGTATGGCAAGCCGATCCACAGGACTACATCCAGCATCTCTACGAACGTCTCCATGTGAGAATAGCAGCCTGCATTGCTGCGAAAGGTGGATATACACTGTACTACTGCCGACATTGTGCATGCTCTGTTGCCTGTGTCTATGTGCCTGTGGTTCTGTCAGTGTGATCATGTGATGTATCTGACCCCAGGAATGTGTCAATAAAGTTTCCCCTTCCTGGGACAATGAATTCACGGTGTTCTTATTTCAATTTCCAGGAGTGTAGTTTAAAACGTCTGATTACTTTACAAATATGTTTAGGTGTTTAAGTATTTGACATAAAGAATTTATAAACTTTATTGTTGATCTCGCAAAACACTTATTATGTTGGTTTTGCTACTTTCGCATTATCACAAAGTTCATTAAGAAATTATATTTAAAGTTTGTTGGAAGTCACTAAGTACTGTGATTATCAAACAGTGGATGAGGATATTCCTTGTAATTTGCGCTCCATTTTGAGTAAAAGCTTGTTTTTCATGTGTCTCAGTGTTTATTACGTTCAGTCTGGTACGTATCGATAGTGTTTTCAAAATTTATTGCAAACAGAGTTAGAAGTACACAAGTAATAAATTAAAACGTCATGCTTGATGCTGAAGTTTTGCTGCACGAGCAACAAAAATTAGTAAGCTATAAAGTTTCCTTACCTCGTTACTATTAATTGGGGGGGGGGGAGGGAGAGCGGGGGAAGGGATGGCGAGGTTAGCGAGAAAAAGCTTTGAAACCATGTGTAGAATTTTCGGAAGTCGAAAGCGCTCTCATTCTCAAATGCTGGATAAACACAGTTTGGGTAATTTGCGGGCTATGAAATACGCAGCCTCAAGAATATACATAGTTTTCTAACCTTACTGCTTGTGTTATTGTGTTAAACGTTAACGTAAGAATATACCTCTTAATGAGCAGACTATTACAATATTTTACATTTTTAATTTCTTTTAGAATGAATGTTATTAGATTTAAAAGAGAGAGTTGACTATGGGGCGCGAGGGGCAGATGTGGACTCTGACCATAATCTAATGGTTATGAACTACAGATTAAAACTGAAGAAATTGCAAAAAGGTGGGAATTTAAGGAGATGGGACCTGGATAAACTGAAAGAACCAGAGGTTGTACAGAGTTTCAGGGAGAGCATAAGGGAGCAATTAACAGGAATGGGGGAAAGAAATACAGTAGAAGAAGAATGGGTAGCTCTGAGGGATGAAGTAGTGAGGGCAGCAGAGGATCAAGTAGGTAAAAAGACAAGGGCTAGTAGAAATCCTTGGGTAACAGCAGAAATATTGAATTTAATTGATGAAATGAGAAAGTATAAAAATGCAGTAAATGAAGCAGGCAAAAAGGAATACAAACGTCTCAAAAATGAGATCGACAGGAAGTGCCAAATGGCTAAGCAGGGATGTCTACAGGACAAATGTAAGGATGTAGAGGCTTATTTCACAAGGGGTAAGATACTTACAATAGACAACATTCCATTAGAACTACTGACGGCCTTGGGAGAGCCAGTCCTGACAAAACTCTACCATCTAGTGAGCAAGATGTACGAGACAGGCGAAATACCCTCAGACGTCATGGAGAATATAATAATTCCAATCCCAAAGAAAGCAGGTGCTGACAGATGTGAACATTACCGAACTATCAGTTTAATAAGTCACAACTGCAAAATATTAACGCGAATTATTTACAGACGAATGGAAAAACTGGTAGAAGCCGACCTCAGGGAATATCAGTTTGGATTCCGTAGAAATGCTGGAACACGTGAGGCAATGTTGATCTTACGACTTATCTTAGAAGGAAAATTAAGGAAAGGTAAACCTACGTTTCTAGCATTTGTAGACTTAGAGAAAGCTTTTGGCAATGTTGATTGGAATACTCTCTTTCAAATTCTGAAGGTGGCAGGGGTAAAACACAGAGAGCGAAAGGCTATTTACAATTTGTACAGAAACCAGATGGCAGTTATAAGAGTCGAGGGCCATGAAATGGAAGCAGTGGGGAGTGAGACAGGGTTGCAGCCTCTCCCCGATGTTATTCAATCTGTATATTGAACAAGCAGTAAAGGAAACAAAAGAAAATTTTTGAGTAGGTATTAAACTCCAGGGAGAAGAAATAAAAACTTTAATGTTCGCCGATGACATTGTAATTCTGTCGGAGACAGCAAAGGACTTGGAAGAGCTGTTGAATGGAATGGACAGTGTCTTGAAAGGAGGGTATAAGATGAACATCAACAAAAGCAAAACGAGGATAATGGAATGTAGTCGAATTAAGTTGGGTGACGCTGAGAGAATTAGATTAGGAAATGAGACACTTAAAGTAGTAAAAGAGTTTTGCTATTTGGGGAGAAAAATACCTGATGATGGTCGAAGTAGAGAGGATATAAAATGTAGACTGGCAATGGCAAGGAAAGCGTTTCTGAAGAAGAGAAATTTGTTAACATAGAGTATTGATTTATGTGTCAGGAAGTCGTTTCTTAAAGTATTTGTATGGAGTGTAGCCATGTATGGAAGTAAAACATGGACGATAAATAATTTGTACAGGAAGAGAATAGAAGCTTTCGAAATGTGGTGCTACAGAAGAATGTTGAAGATTAGGTGGGTAGATCACGTAACTAATGAGGAGGTATTGAATAGGATTGGGGAGAAGAGACGTTTGTGGCATTACTTGACTAGAAGAAGGGATAGGTCGGTATGACATGTCCTGAGGCATCAAGGGATCACAAATTTAGCATTGGAGGACAGTGTGGAGAGTAAAAATCGTAGAGGGAGACCAAGACATGAATAAACTAACCAGATTCAGAAGGATGTAGGTTGCAGTAGGTACTGGGAGATGAAGGAGCTTGCACAGGATAGATTAGCATGGAGAGCTGCATCAAACCAGTCCCAGGACTGAAGACCACAACAACAGCATTATTTTATTACACTAGTCAACAAATTTAAACCTTTTTTGTGTCTGTTTTGTAAATGAGAGAATTTACTTTATTTTGGGTTGTTGAATTCACTGATAAAATCAGTTTTTCTGTATCACGTCATATTTCCCAGATACACAGAAGAATCAAAAACATTACTGGTGCACGTTGGCAGAATTAAAACAAACAATAAATACATAGTCAGGACTTCAAAATTCAGTAGTATTTAAAATGTACAGATTGACATGAAGCCAGCAGAAGTTATAATATGTTCACAACACACCCGTATTTTCAACTTAACTCTTCTTTGGTAATCGAAAAATGTGACAACAATGCTCTTCTTTTGTTTCCCATTCTTTATCACACATGCCAACTACTGACGATTTGTAGGTCTTCTAGCATGGCTCTACAAAACAAATTATACATTCAAACAAAAGAACAATAAATATCTAAATACGGAAAATAAACAATAACATCCCCGAAAATTGAAAAATCTCACGTGCCAGGACATTTTGGAAGGTAGATTCGGATTCTCCACACCGAGATACATACTAACTGATACATTTCATCCCAGATGCAAAATGGCTGTTGAGTAGTATTATTAACGAAAATATGAAGAGGAACCAAACGAAGTTTAGCTTCCAGTATTGCTTCTACTAACAGTTTAATAAGAGATGCCTCAGTATCAGTGGCTAATACAAGAGTGAGGAAATATATATCCTGTAGCCCGTAGACAGATCGCGAGCTATCTGATTTAAAAGAAGATTTGCACCACGCAGCGGTCATGAGCAACAATGTCCCTCACATATAAGTAAGACTGATGACCTTGGTTAATCTGTATTCAAGTTTCATGGGGTTAACTAGTTCCTGAAATTATATCCTCCTGAGAGATTAGATTACTGAACATTTATTTTACCAAGAGATACACACATGACAATAACAACTAAACATGATAAAAGTCTTCGTTCAACAATAACAAGAAATACGTAAAGTATTGAACTGTCTCTGTTACAAATTATGCACGCATGGTGGTCGGCAAGGTACTGGGAAACACAGTCTAAAAATGTCTTTGAGATTGCTAGTACCTCGAATTTAAATGATGCGACAGAAATACACTGAGCCCCAAAGACACTGGCATAGGCATGCGAATTTGAATACAAAGATATGTTAACAGCCAGAATATGGTGCTGCTGTCGGCAACGCTTACATAAGATTACTGTCTGGTGCAGCTGCTAGATCGGTTACTGCTACTACAATAACAGGTTATCAAGATTTAAGTGAGTTTGAGCGTGGTGGTTTAGTCGGCAAACGAAGGATGGGACGCAGCATCTGCATACAGTATCTCCGAGGTAGCAATGAAGTGTGGATTTTCCCGTACGACTATTTCATGAGTGTACCGTGAATATCAAGAATTCGGTAAAACATCAAATCTCCGACATCGCTGAGGATGGAAAACAATTCTGCAACAACAGGAGCAACGAAGCCTGAAGAAAACCGTTCAACTTGACAGAAGGGCAATCCTTCCGCAAATTGCTGCATATTTCAGTGCTGGACCAGTCAACGAAACATCAACGATATGGGCTTTCGGAGACGGAAGTCCACTCGTGTACGCTTGATAACTGCACGACTCAAAGCTTTATGCCTCGCCAAGGCCAGTTAACAACGACTTTGGACTGTTGATGACTGGAAACATGTTGCCTGGTCGGAAGAGTCTCGTTTCAAATTGTATAGAGCGGATGGACGTGTACGGGTATGGAGACAACCTCATGAATCCATGGACCCTGCATGTCGGCAGGGGACTCTTCAAGCTGGTGGAGGCTCTGTAATGGTGTAGGGCGTGTGCAGTGGGAGTGATATTGGACCCCTGATACATCTAGATAAGACTCTGACAGGTGCCACGTACGTAAGCAGCCATTCATGTCCATTGTACATTCCGACGGACTTGGGCAATCCCAGCAGGACAATGCGACACCCCACATTTCCAGAATTGTTACAGAGTGGCTCCAGGAATACTCTTCTGAGATTAAACATGTCCGCTAACCACGAAACTCCCCAAACATGAATATTATTGAGCATATCTGGGATGCTTTACAACGTGCTGTCAGAAAAGATCTCCACCCCCTCGTACTCTTACGGATTTATGGAGAGCCCTTCGGGGTTCATGGTGCCAATTTCCTCCATCACTACTTCAGACATTATTCGAGTCCATGCCACGTCATGTTGCAGCACTTCCGCGTGTTCGCGTGGGCCCTACACCATGTTAGGCAGGTGTACCAGTTTCTTTGGCTCTTTAGTGTAATTTCGTTACGCACGATATTAAGGACTTGCACCAACCGAGTCTACAAGAAAGTCCTGATAAGCCGCACTGTAAATAACTCTGAGTCCTGAATCGCTAAGGAATTGAAACGAAAAATTGGGAAAGATGACTACAGCTATGACAGTACTAAACTTCACACGGCGCTAACCTCAATTAAATCCTAGCACTGCAACGAGAACACACATCCTGGCTGCCGCCTCAGAACTCGAATACCAGTTGCCCTCTATCGATCCCAGAGACAGGAAACCGCTGTTCTGCGTCACTCTCCGAATCAGGATCCACTGCCCTCCAGAAAAGAAAGTTTTCTGCGCTGCAGTCCGAAATCGAATGTTCTATTTTGTCTCTCTAACTCTGGCGTCTCAACACCAATATTCCGCCAAAAATACGCGTCAGCCAACCAGGTCTTGTGCTTACTGATATCATCTAACAGATGAGGGAAAATTTACCACATGACTGCTCTCCTCTCGTCTTACCAGTCTGAGGAAGAACCAAGACTAGTGTTAGCAGCCAATGATGGTTCCGATCTTGGCGTTGGCGTATGAGACATAAGGTCATGCCCGTTTCTACCCCTACCATTCTGCTTATTTTTCGAAAGTGTCCTTAACTCCTCCCATGGTTTTCGTAAACACCTTTGATGTCGGTGTGACTGGCGGCGCATAGCTTAAGACTTAATCGACGGGCTGTCAACTCTCGACTGGCACCAGTGTCGCCTTTGGGGGTAAACGGGCATTAGTTTGTGGCTGGTTTCTTGGCTGGACTCTGCAAGAGTGGCGCTCTGTATCGCGGTGTAACTTGCTGTCCAGAGAGGGTGCGTTTCTGGATGAGGTATCGAATATATTTCTCCCCTCTACTTATACCTCCCGAGGAGATCACGAATGTAAAATTAGAGAGATTCGAGTTCGCACGGAGGCTTTAGGGCAGTCCTTCTTCCCCCTGAACCACACGCGACTGGAACCGGAAAAGGAGGTAATGATAGTGGCAGTGCCTTCCGCCATACACCGTTGGGTGGCTTACGGAGTATAAATGTAGATGTAGTCTGCAACGGGTGTGTCTCCACCGTTAATCAAAGAAGTACGCAATTTGGTGCATACCGGCGAGAACTTACCACGACGAAACCCTGCCAGGCCTGTAAAGTGACCGTTCTGGGCAGTGCCTCTTTTGAATGCTTTACGCGAAAGTGTTGCACTGCTTGAGCAACCAAAAGAGGGCTATTTAGCCACAAATGGTGAGTGAACGTGTATGAAAACTAAATTGTCCGAAAAGTACCTCAGACAAACGAAAAACTTTCATTTCAGTAAGATCTGGTTGCTTGTTCCTCGACCACTTAAGAAGAGTATCAAATTGTGTATCTTGATTTTGTCAAATTAATTACGAACGCGGCTAAAATTTTTTCTACTCTTTTCACACTGAAATTGCTGGCGGAAACCACACTTAACTCATACATTACTGGCCATTTAAATTGCTACACCACGAAGATGACGTGCTACAGAAGCGAAATTTAACCGGCAGGACGAAGATGCTGTATATGCAAATGATTAGCTTTTCAGAGCATTCACACAAGGTTGGCGCCAGTGGCGACAACTACAACGTGATGACACGAGGAAAGTTTCCAACCGATTTCTCATACACAAACAGCAAATGACCGGCGTTGCCTGGTGAAACATTGTTGCGATGCCTCGTGTAAAGAGGAGAAATGCGTACCATCACGTTTCCGACTTTGATAAAGGCCGGATTGTAGCCTATCGCGATTGCGGTTTATCGTATCGCGACATTGCTGCTCGTGTTGGTCGAGATCCAATCACTGTTAGCAAAATATGGAATCGGTGGGTTCTGGAGTGTAATACGGAACGCCGTGCTGGATCCCGACGGCCTCGTATCACTAGCAGTCGAGATGACAGGCATCTTAACCGCATGGCTGTAGCGGATCGTGCAGCCACGTCGCCATCCCTCAGTCAACAGATGGGGACGTTTGCAAGACAACAACCATCTGCACGAACAGTGTGACGACGTTTGCAGCAGCATGGACTATCAGCTCGGAGACCATGGCTGCGGTTACCCTTGACGCTGCATCACAGACAGGAGCGCGTGCGATGGTGTACTCAACGTCGAACCTGGGTGCACGAATGGCAAAACGTCATTTTCTCGAATGAATCCAGGTTCTGTTTACAGCATCATGATGGTCGCATCCGTGTTTGGTGACATCGAGGTGAACGCTCATTGGAAGTGTGTATTCGTCCTCGCCATTCTGGAGTATCACCTGGCGTGATGGTATGGGTTGCCATTGGTTACACGTCTCGGTCACCTCTCGTTCGCACTGATGGCACTTTGAACAGTAGACGTCACATTTGAGATGTGTTCCGACCCGTGGCTCTACCCTCATTCGATCCCTGTGAAACCCTACATTTCAGCAGGATAATGCACGACCGCATGTTGCAGGTCCCGTACGGGCCTTTCTGGATATGTTCGACTGCTGCCGTGGCCAGCACATTCTCCATATCTCTCACCAATTGAAAACATCTGGTCAATGGTGGCCGAGCAACTGGCGCGTCATAATACGCCAGTCACTAGTCTTGATGAACTGTGGTATCGTGTTGAAGCTGCATGGGCAGCTGTACCTGTACACGCCATACAAGCTCTGTTTGACTCAATGCCGAGGCGTATCAAGGCCGTTATTACGGCCAGAGGTGGTTGTTCTGGGAATGAGTTCTGAGGATCGATGCACCCAAATTGCCTAAAAATGTAATCACATGTCAGTTCTAGTACAACATAGTTATCCAATGAATACCCGTTTATCATCTGCATTTCTTCTTGGTGTAGTAATTTTAATGTCCAGTAGATCATAAAGACGGCTGTAGGCGCTTTATTTTCTTACAGTAGTGAACGGTCATGGTCGCCAAGACATCCAGTTAAATGGATAGCCCTACAAAAAACTTAATTCACTTTTAATTACAGCAGGCGGATGTATTGGTGAAAGGGCAAGTGGTGAGACACATTTCAGCATCTTCCCATCTCCCTTTCATTAATCTATCTCTTTATCGTTCGTTGGTAGGTCACATTAGGAAAGAAATGAGGAGTGCGGCTCGATATCCTCATTTAACAACATGTAAACGTAAAGGAAACCATGGCACGCACCTTTCCGAGTGGTTGGTTGTAGTAGCAAACACTTAGCAAGTGGAAAAAGCCAATGAACAGTTCAGAAAAGCAAACAGATACGAGAGGGATCTGACAGGCCTCTCGCAATAACTGTATGAAATACTGAAAATCAAATTTTTGTTGTCGAATGAACCTGTTAAATAGGCAACCAGAAGCTAGAATGGTAACCCGTTTCAGGTGTTTTGTAGTATTTAGGGGATAGTGCTATTACAGACTTATGGTAACCCCAGTATCTTTATTTACCACAGTAGAGGTTTCAAATTCCGATAGAAACGTAGCTATAGCATTAAAAATATCTCAATCTTATATACTGAAGCAATCTGTGATTTTATTCTTCTTCTTCTTCTGTGTTCCAAATATCACGCTTGGGGCTGTTCCGTATTCGTGAATTACCTTTCCATTCCTTTTACTGGGCTTGCCACGTCTGTCCTTCCGTTTGGTTTACAGTTCAACGCCAACATCGGAAACCTTGCGTTGTTCATCCTTTGCCGGTGTTCGTGCCACTTGTTGCGGCATATTTTTAACCTACTTCCAGTTGCTTTCACTTTCTGTTCTTAAAGCGTAGTTTCGTTTCTCACACTGAGTAATTCGGAACCATTTAAGATATCGTAATTCTGCTTTCACCTAAATGAATTGCAAAATAATACTAGATATGTAGTCTCCTCTCGAAGTTACACGAATGTGACATCGGTATTAGCTTCTCTTTTTCAAGGTGAACCAAACTCTCAAAGAGACGAATTCAACCGCTTTTCACTCTCCGAAATCAGGTAAGTTGTTTCACAGAAATTACAGTATTTAGAACTTAGTGTTTATCTGTTTCGAATAGCAAACCGATTGTTGTCTTTCGTGGGATTTTGTTGTTCTAACAAAATAGGAATTGTGACACCTCGGATACTGAGGAAACGGTGCTATTCTCCCGCGGTACCGACGTAAAAGGGTGCAGAGTAAATGCAACTTCTGATTTGTGCGGCTGGCCGGAGTGGCCGTGTGGTTCTAGGCGCTACAGTCTGGAACCGAGCGACCGCTACGGTCGCAGGTTCGAATCCTGCGTCGGGCATGGATGTGTGTGATGTCCTTAGGTTAGTTAGGTTCAATTAGCTCTAAGTTCTAGGCTACTGATGACCTCAGAAGTTAAGTCACGTAGTACTCACAGCCAATTAACCATTTTTTGATTTGTGACGGTAGTTCGCGTGTATCAGTAGCTGCTTGCTAAGAAAAAATAATCTCTTTCCCAAATCGATAGAAATTAGATATCCTAGTTCTTTACGGAGAATGTAGAAGGAAAAGAAAGGACAACTGAGATGTACGCCCGAAGATAGGCGGTGTCAGTTCAGCGAACATGCGAGATGACACGTAAAAGTAATGAGAAACGTCCCGTATTACGTTGTTTCCAAAACACAGTTTAATTCCCTTTTTATTTCCCTCCTACCCATTTGCTTGGTATGGGTTGTGGAAGTGGGAAGGGGATGAGGCAAAAATGACGGCCGCTGTGGCCGAGCGGTTCTAGACGCCTCAGTCCAGAACCGAGCTGCTGCTACGGTCGCAGGTTCGAATCGTCCGTATGGCGTGGATGTGTGTGATGTCCTTAAGTTAGTTATGTTTAAGTAGTTCTAAGTCTAGGGAACTGATGACCTCAGATGTTGAGTCTTATAGTGCTCAGAGCCATTTGAACCATTTGAGGCAAAAATAGTTGAAAACGATGGATTTTAATGTGAAAATCGAATCCAAAATATTCGAAGTTGATAGGTTTAATGGTAACAGTCCTGACGCAACTGATCCACAAGAGTGGATCTGGAGCGTTTGTGAGGGAAGTGAGATGTAAAACATACGTGCACAATGTGTGAAGAAATTATAGCCAAACACGGTTCACATTCAGCTACTGTATACAAAAACTAGGGATAAAACATTCCTAGTGCAGCTGAGTGTGAGTGAGAGAGTCTGCAAGAAGGTGTTAACTTAGGAAACAATCGAGAATAACTGATTTAATGTCATATCCACAGCCCTTAGGTATCGTTGGCTTGTTGGTGACAGTCCTCATGACATTTCACACTTATTGTCGAGGTTGGGGTAGGAATAGGTTTACACAAAAGTAAATAACAGTGCAGTGCAGAGCAGTCAGTCAACAAGAAAATAAAAACAGAGAAGTGAACATTGTACGTTTATCCTTTATATCATAGTGTAGCCCTAAACTCTGAGAAAAATGAAGTTACGCAAATTAAGAGGTACATTCTAGGCATTAATATTGATATCAACATAGGAAGCCACCAATTTAAAATTTGCAGAAAAGGTACATATATAGGGTGTTACAAAAAGGTACGGCCAAACTTTCAGGAAAGATTCCTCACACACAAAGAAAGAAAATATGTTATGTGGACATGTGTCCGGAAACGCTTACTTTCCATGTTAGATCTCATTTTATTACTTCTCTTCAAATCACATTAATCATGGAATGGAAACACACAGCAACAGAACGTACCAGAGTGACTTCAAACACTTAGTTACAGGAAGTGTTCAAAATGTCTTCCATTAGCGAGGATACATGTATCCACCCTCCGTCGCATGGAATCCCTGATGCGCTGATGCAGCCCTGGAGAATGGCGTATTGTATCACAGCCGTCCACAATCCGAGCACGAAGAGTCTCTACATTTGGTACCGGGGTTGCGTAGACAAGAGCTTTCAAATGCCCCCATAAATGAAATTTAAGAGGGTTGAGGTCAGGAGAGCTTGGAGGCCAAGGAATTGATCCGCCTCTACCAGTCCATCGGCCACCGAATCTGTTGTTGAGAGGCGTACGAACACTTCGACTGAAATGTGCAGGAGTTCCATCGTGCATAAACCACATGTTGTGTGGTACTTGTAAAGGCACATGTTCTAGCAGCACAGGTAGAGTATCCCGTATGAAATTATGGCGGTGAATCGAGGAAGTACAGTACATACTGACGAAACTAAAATGAGCTCTAACATAGAAATTAAGCGTTTCCGGACACATGTCCACGTAACATATTTTCTTTATTTGTGTGTGAGGAATGTTTCCTGAAATTTTGGCCGTACCTTTTTGTAACACCCTGTATAGAGTCTTATACACACACCAGTTTCCTCAGTGTTACTTTCCTCCCACTAACAGTCTGCTATTCAACTTACGATCGAACGTTTTGCTCTCAGTTCCAATGGCCACAACTGATTTTGAACAAGAAAAACACGCAGTCAAAAAAAAAAATTGTTATCAATGCTTACCTGTCCATTCTTCAAACTAAAACATTAACATATCCACAGAGCCCCGAACGATTCCCAGAAAAACGTAAGTATTAGAATTGTGGAGAGATGAGTCTACTTGGCCGTCAGTACAGAATATCTGGACGACACTGTCGAACAGCGAGCCGTTACTCGCCAGGTATACAGTGTTACTGAATGGCCCCTGTCTATGGATTTTATGCAAACCGCAACACCTTCAAAAACCTTGTGCGAGCTTTTCAAATTCTCTCACTCCCTGCATGCAGACTATCAGTCCCCCAGAAAAAAATTAACAGGAGTATTCTGCAGGAAATTTAATGTGGTTGAATATTGTATTGGGGTATGTTTTTGATGGAGGCCACAGTTTTCGAGTTATTCAAGAAGAACGCTTTTGAAGGTCACTTTTGTACGCTTTTCTTGGATAATTCGAAAACTACAGCCTCTAGGAAAACGTATCCTGGTACGAAATTTAACTACATAAAATTTCCTAGAAAAGGTCGTTCTCATTTTTTCTGTAGGACTAGCGGTTTGCACTTAGTGAGTGAGAGAATATGAAAATCTGGCACATGGTATTTGAAGGCGTTACATGTTGAGGATATTCAACCCAGCTGTCAATCATGTGATTATTGCCACATGATTCGGGACAACATTATCCCATTTTCAACTGCTAAAAACAAGGAAACCAAATAAAATAATCCTCTCTAAACCAGGAGGTTATAACCACCCTATAAAAAATTGTGCCATTAGATCTCATCACAACTTAAAAACAAGTGTCAACTCACAACCAGAAAACATAAAACATCACAAGATGGTGCATCCGCCATTCCCGGAGTACAAATGGCTCTGAGCACTATGGGACTCAACTGCTGTGGTCATTAGTCCCCTAGAACTTAGAACTACTTAAACCTAACTAACCTAAGGACATCACACACATCCATGCCCGAGGCAGGATTCGAACCTGCGACCGTAGCAGTCGCACGGTTCCGGACTGCGCGCCCGAAGTACAGTTGCAAACTGAAATCCGCTGGCATCACCTACCAATGATAACATTTACTTCAAGCCTAATGCTCAGCACCATCGATACTACACTGAAGAGCCAAAGAAACTGGTACGTCCGCCTAATAATTCGTAGGGCCCGTGCGAGCACACAGAAGTGCCACAACACGACTGATATCTGAAGTAGTCGTGGAGGGAATCGACAGGACGCTCACGAACGTGTTCAAATGGCTCTGAGCAAAATGGGACTTGACATCTGAGGTCATCAGTCCCCTAGAACTTAGACCTACCTAAACCTAACTAACTTAAGGACAACACACACATCCATGCCCGAGGCAGGATTCGAACCTGCGCCTAGAAACGCTCCGCCACCGCGGCCGTCGATCTACTTGTCAGTTTCAATCTTAATTAGCATAGGCTGGTGTCCTAAAAATGTCATCTCTCTTCTTAAGAGTCCAGTTTTCCCACCACTGGAGCAGCACTAGTATAGCCGTAAATAACAAAAATTTAGTAGAGTATTGTTTGTCCTGTATCTAATATTGCACACGACATATTTAAATGTATTAACTTTTTCTATGATCTGCTTCTCAAATGGTTCAAATGACTCTGAGCAGTATGGGACATAACATCTGAGGTCATCAGTCCCCTAGAACTTAAAACTACTTAAACCTAAATAAACAAAGGACAAAACACACATCCATGCCCGAGGCAGGGTTCGAACCTGCGACCATAGCGGTCGAGCGGTTGCAGACTGAAGCGGCTAGAACCACTCGGCCACTGCGCCCGGCGTACGTACGTGTCACCTGTCAGAGTCGTATCTGGACGTATCAGGAGTCCCATATCACTTTAACTGCATATGCCCCACATCATTACAGAGCCTACACCAGCTTGAACAGTCCCCTGCTGACATGTAGGGTCCATGGATTCGTGAGGTTGCCTCCATACCCCAATATAATTTGAAACAAGGCTCGTCATGCCAGAAAGATGGCTCCACTCATCAACAGTCCAATATCTGTGTTGACGGGCCCAGGCGAGGCGTAAAGCTTTGTGTGGTGCTGTCATCAAGGGTACACCACTGGGCCTTCGGCTACGAGAGCCCATATATATATGATGTTTCGTTGAATGGTTCCACAGTTTACACTTTTTGATTGCCCCGCATTGAAATCTGCAGCAATTTCCGAAGGGGTTGTACTTCTGTCACGTTCAACGATTCTCTTCAGTTTTCGTTGGTCCATTTTTTGCAGGATCTTTTTCCTACCGCAGCGATGTAGGAGAACTGATGTTTTACCAGATTCCTGATAGTCACGGTACACTCGTGAAACGGTCGTACGGGAAAATCCCCACTTCATCGCTATCTCAGAGATGCTGTGTTCCATCGCTCGTGCGCCGCCTATACCACCACGTTCAACTCACTTAAATCTTGATAACCTGCCGTTCTAGCAGCACAGTTTGATGAAATTGGGACCATACGTAGAAAGAACTGCTGCAGTATAGTAGAGACGGTAACTGAAATAAATGCACAATAGGACGAACAGAAATGACACATTTATTCAAAGACAATAAAGACACTGAAGCCTTCGCGATTTATGAAAGTCCCCAGGACGTTAAAAAGGCGCGACATTGTCCTTAGTAGGCTGTGTGATCTCCTGGGATTGCAATGCACTCTCTGCAACGTGCTCCCATGCTTGCAACAAGATTAATAAGATATGTCCGAAAGAACAGATACCATCTTCATATAGTTAAGGCTAACAGGCCATTGACCTCCTTCTTCTGTGCGGATGCACACGTATTGCCCGAACTCTTACGGGACCCGGTAAGATTGTCTGCCGCGAGTAATGAATGTAATGGGCAGGGGCGCTACGAATGTAGTGTGTGGACATTAAGCTGGGCATGTGGGTCTCACTGGGACCGTGCAAGGGCTAAGTCCCTGCAGTCGCACTATCCTCTGTGCCCTCCGTGGCTCAGATGGATAGACTGTCTGCAATATAAGCAGGAGATCCCGGGTTCGAGTCCCGGTCGGGGCACACATTTTCAACTGTCCACCTTGATGAAACTTTCCTGGCAGATTAAAACTGTGTGCCGGACCGAGACTCGAACTCGGGACCTTTGCCTTTCGCGGGTAAGTGCTCTGCAACTTTTTTTTTTTTTTACCTTTCGTGGGCAAGTGCTCTACCATTTTTTTTTTTTTTTTGACATTCCGTCACGCTGACAATTTTTTTTCATCCTAAACTGCTTCTAGCATTGTTTTAAATATATAAGAGGATGACGTAAAATAAAATTTTTCTGGGAAACGTAAATAAGTGGACTTGTTATTTTTTGTTTTGTTTTACATAATAGTGAAAAAAATCCTGCTTCTGTCAGGACAAAACAATAACGGTCTACGTTCTTCTTTCAGGCGCGTACCTCGCTAATCCCGTCATACATCGCGTTGGTGTCGGGTACGTCTTCACGTGTGTCTTGTTCTGATACTTATAGACAATAATTACATTCTCCTACCCGGGAAACCCCAAATGCGTGGGGGATCAAGCAAGGCACTCCCTAAAATTTTGCGTAATATGTTCGATATCTCGGATGTCTCATGAGCTGTGAGTGATGTTCCTGTAGTAAGGCCCATAAGTCAAGCACATTCTTACTACCGTCTCGGAAAAGATAACCCACAGTCAAACCTCGAATCCAAGTCACTGCGTTTGCCTTTGTTCAGGGATAATATGTCCTATCTGGGAGAAGTAGTGTGCGTGGTTCTATTGTTTGCAGCCCCACCCGAAGGAGGAAGGCCAAACACCATACGTCCGCCGAAGGACCGCATATCAGGCGATGCTCCTCTGTGTCTATAACATTGCACTGCGGTCACAGTGGCTCGTCCGCCATATGAATTCCCATTTACCACATGATACCACAGTGCGCGCGTTCCCGTATCAAGGTGTGGATGGTGCACTGTACGCCATACCACTGACCTCGTAACCGTTGGTTGGCGGCGCTCTACAGCATTATTCGGCCGTCGTCGAGTCAAGATGTTATATATATCACGTGCCGTTGCCGTCCTGGTAGTCGGTAGTTCCACATGTACATAACTGTGTTCCACAAAAAAGGTTCGCATATGGGTAAGCGATGGTGAGATGTTAGCCACCGCTACCGGAGCCTAACGAGAAGGTGGAGCAAGTTCGTCTATCAAGGTGCCCGTCAGACTTGTCTGGTGTCGTGTCCACATCTTTATCATTGTGGTTACATAAATAGCCACTGCTCGGTCGCGTACGTGGACTAGTCCAAGCCCTCCACGACTACGAGGAAAGGTGAGGGTTTCGTATCCTACCTTAAAAAGCAGACCTGTGCTCACAAAATATCCTAGTGCCACCAGGATTCGGCGGGCTAACACCACCGGCATAGGAAGAACTTGTGCCAGGTAGGGGATGCGAGAGGCTAGATAAGTGTTGGCAAAGGTGACCCGTTGTATCATATCCAGGCCCTTAACCTGTGACTTCGGACACTCGCACGAATTGTTTGCAGAAGATGTCTGTAAGTCAGTGCCGCCGTACGTCGAACGTCTGTAGTGAAGATAATTCCGAGGCATTTCATCTTGTTGATCGGCTGTAATGGTGCTACACTTCCTGCGGGAGTCCTCTCCCGATGCTCATCGCTCCCGACTTTGCCATGTTCAGGCGACTTCCCGTAGCCATACAATACAAATTAATCCAATGCAAGGCCGCTCTTGCCTCGTCGCCTGACCGTGCTAAAAACACTAGGTCATCTGCGTATGTTCGGCATATAAACTTGTTGTGCCTTATCGTCATTCCTTGGAGTCGATTCCGGAGCCCGCAGAGCAGCGGCTCGACAGCGATGGCATACAATATCGTTGACAGCGGGCACCCTTGTCTGACCGATCGTGAGATGGATACCAATACACCCCGGAGACGACATGTTGATGCCAGTGCGATAACATCGCGGTAGTCGCTGAGTGCCGTTTGTATATTGCTATCTCCTCCTAGCTGGGTTTGGTCGAGTGAAATCACTTGGCGTATTACGCGTTTAAAGCGTGCTGCAAGTATCCTGGCGTAGATCTTGTAGTCGCAATTAAGAAGTGTCAGTGGCTGGTAGGCCTGTATCCCTGTGCCGCCAGATGGTTTGTGGATGGGGATGATCATTCCTTCCACGAAGGAGGGTGGAAGGGGGACGTTGGGAGACATCAATTCGCAGTACATGGCAGTCCATCGTAGAATCATGAGATCTTTAGATGAACGATATAACTCTAACGGAAACCCGTCGGGCCCCGGCGATTTGTGCGACGCTCCCTTATCAATCGCTTCCATTACGTCGTCAACTGTGATTTCACCTGTTAACTCCAGGTTGGCCGGCTCGTCGAGACACGCGGAGAGCGTTCGTCGGACCTCCTGAAAGGCTGGCTGATCGTGTTCCGCTTCTTCATAGAGATGACCGTGGTGTTCCACAAAAGCGTTGGCAATATCTTTTTGCGTTGTCATGCGGCGACCATCTGGCAGTACGACCTTCTGTATTAAGGTTCTGCAGCTACGTTGTTTTTCTCTGATAACGTGATACATCGACGGTGATTCTCCACGGACTCGTTCAAAGGCCCTTGCACGGATTACGACACCCTCCAGACGGCGGCTCGTTATGGAAATTATTTGGGCCTGTGCTCGTTTTATACCGGCACGACGCTCCTGTGAAGGTTCTTGTACAGAAAGTTCGCGGAGCATCGTGAAATAAAATTTCGTCGTGTGTCGCCTCCACATCATCTGCTCTCTTCCGTATGCAATTAACGCTCGGCACAATGCATTCCAGCCACCACTGCAACGTCGTCAGATATGTTGGGAGGCGTCGTTCACACACGTGCCAAGTGTCTTCGACTATGCGTCTGCACTCGGGTTCCCTGAGGTGTCCTGTATTCAGTTTCCAAACACTGCGACTCCTCCACACTTGTTGACGACTCAGGGAGACCGTGCATATATATGCTATGTGATCTGAAAAGGCGACAGGCCACAATTCCGCATCGAGGATCGCAGGTTCGAGACGACGTGTTACGTAAATGCGATCGAGGCGACTTGCAGAATGGCTCGTGACGTAGGTGTATCCACGTCTGTCGCCATGCATCTTCTCCCATGTATCAATGAGATTCATGTCCTGTATGAGTTGCCGCAGCCCCGGGCATGAAGTGTAACGTAGGTGTTGATCTTTTGGTGCGAGCACGCAGTTGAAGTCGCCTCCAAATAAGACCTGTTCATACCGACCTAAGAATAGTGTTGCAATCTCCTCTGCGTAAAATCAGGATCGGTCGCGCCGTCTGTCGGACCCCGACGGTGCGTAAATGTTAACGACCCGTACTCCCAGCACTGTGAGCGCCAGTCCTCGCGCTGACGGCAGGTACACCACGTCCTCGGCTACTATGCCGCTACGTAGAAGTTTCGCTGTTCCGCTGTCGCCGTCGGTAGTAGGTGTAATGTACGTATCGTACCCATAGAGGTCGGGGAAGCTCTCAACACATACTTCCTGCAGCAGAACGATGTCGACGTCTGATGCGTGCAACATGTCTCGTAATAATTGCAATTTGACAGGCGTTCTGATCGTATTAATATTAATAGAAGCTGTTGGATATGCCTGCCGCTGTTCATCAGTGCGTAAAGCGCACATGAACGCTTATGTTAATTTGTGTGCTGCTGCCCGGTGACATGGTGTCTGTGCATCAGTCTGCATCTTCTGCGCGGTTAACATCCGGTGGACGCAGCACTCGCCATTGCGGGTACGTCGTCGGTGTGTGGGTCAGTATCGGATTCGTCGGCCCAGTTCCTGTGCTGGAGGTCCAGCTCGCGTCCTGTCTCTCCGGTCGGGCTGACCGAAGGCGGTGGCGCTGCTGCGGTGGGTGGAGGGACTCCTTCCGTCTGCTTTCCGTCCGGTGTGTCTGTATTCAACCCCTGTCTAGCATGATTCTTCGCGTCGTACTGCTGTGTGGGGGGTAGAACCTCCCGTTGCGCATCCGGATGCACTGTATCGACGTTACACCCAAATACGTCTGACGTGGACTGCAGTAAGCAGGTATCCGACGGCGCTATCCGTCGTTTCTTGTGGCGCTTCGGCGACCGTTGTTTGCGCGTGTGCGCCTCCGTAACCGAGTGCGGAAGTGACTCCTGGTGCTCAGGGGCGAAAGCAGCTGTGGGCACAACCGCAGGATCAATTTCCGTACCTCCTACCGATCCTTTCCGCTCGGTTAAAGGCGTCGTCGGCGCCGGAGCGGGAGGGGTGTGCGTCGTTTCGTCACTGGAGGCGGTCTCTGCTGTAGTCGGTTGCCGTAAACTGTCAGAATTCTGTAGCTGGTCATTCTTCGGGATGGGATCTGTTCGAAATGCGTCCGCATACGTTAGTGGCAGCGGCGTCAACGTGGACGGAGGTACGGGTTCGCAGTTTGGAACTTGCATACATTCGGATCGGACGTGGCCCTCTTTCCCGCAGCCTGAGCATGTTTTGGGTTGTCCATCGTAGATGACTATAGCTCTGCATCCGCTGATGAACAAGTACGAGGGTACATGTTGTGTCAGTTCTATTCTGATTTGACGCACCCCATTGAGAACGGGGTAAGTCGTGAAGTTGGACCATTTTTCCTCGACGTGGCTAAGCACTCTTCCATATGGGCGTAAGGCGTCAACGACGAAGTCAGATGGAACCTCGAAGGGAAGTTCGAAAATGCGTGTGTGTTGTAAGCTCAGTCCTGCATGATGAATAGTTACTTCTCCAACATGTCCATCAGAGTGACGAACTTTGAGTCCATGCTTAGTATCTCGGATGATTCTGTCACACACTGCATCGTTAATCAGCTTGACGTAAATGACACTGCTCACTATGGGGATGTGGATTCCGGTAAGTTCGTTGTAGTCAAGTTTAACTTCGTCTCGTAGGAACCTTTCTACACCTCCTGGACATTGAAATAAGAACACCGTGAATTCATTGTCCCAGGAAGGGGAAACTTTATTGACACATTCCTGGGGTCAGATACATCACATGATCACACTGACAGAACCACAGGCACATAGACACAGGCAACAGAGCATGCACAATGTCGGCACTAGTACAGTGTATATCCACCTTTCGCAGCAATGCAGGCTGCTATTCTCCCATGGAGACGATCGTAGAGATGCTCGATGTAGTCCTATAGAACGGCTTGCCATGCCATTTGCACCTGGCGCCTCAGTTGGACCAGCGTTCGTGCTGGACGTGCAGACCGCGTGAGACGACGCTTCATCCAGTCCCAAACATGCTCAATGGGGGACAGATCCGGAGATCATGCTGGCCAGGGTAGTTGACGTACACCTTCTAGAGCACGTTGGGTGGCACGGGATACATGCGGACGTGCATTGTCCTGTTGGAACAGTAAGTTCCCTTGCCGATCTAGGAATGGTAGAACGATGGGTTCGATGACGGTTTGGATGTACCGCGCACTATTCAGTGTCCCCTCGACGATCACCAGAGGTGTACGGCCAGTGTAGGAGATCGCTCCCCACACCATGATGCCGGGTGTTGGCCCTGTGTGCCTCGGTCGTATGCAGTCCTGATTGTGGTGCTCACCTGCACGGCGCCAAACACGCATACGACCATCATTGGCACCAAGGCAGAAGCGACTCTCATCGCTGAAGACGACACGTCTCCATTCGTCCCTCCATTCACGCCTGTCGCGACACCACTGGAGGCGGGCTGCACGATGTTGGGGCGTGAGCGGAAGACGGCCTAACGGTGTGCGGGACCGTAGCCCAGCTTCATGGAGACGGTTGCGAATGGTCCTCGCCGATACCCCAGGAGCAACAGTGTCCCTAATTTGCTGGGAAGTGGCGGTGCGGTCCCATACGGCACTGCGTAGGATCCTACGGTCTTGGCGTGCATCCGTGCGTCGCTGCGGTCCGGTCCCAGGTCGACGGGCACGTGCACCTTCCGCCGACCACTGGCGACAACATCGATGTACTGTGGAGACCTCACGCCCCACGTGTTGAGCAATTCGGCGGTACGTCCACCCGGCCTCCCGCATGCCCACTATACGCCCTCGCTCAAAGTCCGTCAACTGCACATACGGTTCACGTCCACGCTGTCGCGGCATGCTACCAGTGTTAAAGACTGCGATGGAGCTTCGTATGCCACGGCAAGCTGGCTGACACTGACGGCGGCGGTGCACAAATGCTGCGCAGCTAGCGCCATTCGACGGCCAGCACCGCGGTTCCTGGTGTGTCCGCTGTGCCGTGCGTTTGATCATTGCTTGTACAGCCCTCTCGCAGTGTCTGGAGCAAGTATGGTGGGTCTGACACACCGGTGTCAATGTGTTCTTTTTTCCATTTCCAGGAGAGTATTTCGTAGGCTTTCGGTCTCGCATATTCATTCGAAAAACTAATCTTGAGAGTCGACTTTCGGTATGCATGTGCCATTCTATATCGAGTCGTCGAAACGCAGGAGTACGCCGAAGAGGTAAACAACTGCGCGAGCGCGAAACTTCTTCGGCAGGGACGTAAACAGACGTCCGTGCCGTCGCACCGCCGAAGGCAGACTGAACTGAGCCACCCAAGCACGACTCAAGCGCCGTTCTCTCAGCTTTACTTCCGCCAGTACCTTGTCTCCTACCTTCCAAACTTCACAAAAGCTCTCCTGCGAACCTACAGGACTAGCACTCCTGAAAGAAAGATATTGAGGAGATATGGCTTAGCCGCAGCCTGGGGGATGTTTCCAGAATGAGATTTTCACTCTGCAGCGTAGTGTGCGCTGATGTGAAACTTTTCTGGCAGATTAAAATTGTGTGCCGGACCTAAACTCAAACTCGGGACCAGGAGAGCTTCTGTAAAGTTTGGAAGGTAGGAGACGAGGTACTGGCGGAAGTAAATCTGTGAGGACGGGGCGTGGGTCTTGCTTGGCTAGCTCAGTTGGTAGAGTACTTGCCCGCGAAAGGCAAAGGTCCCGAGTTCGAGTCTCGGTCCGGCACACAATTTTAATCTGCCAGAAAAGTTTCATATGAGCGCACACTCCTCTGCAGAGTGAGAATCTCATTCTGGTCCCCGTTGATATATATCAACGCTTGTCGGCAGCGTAAGGTCTTGATTTAATTATCATTTCGGGTTGATAAGAAGTCACATAACAGCGCGGTTGACAACTGCTGCAAGGACCTGTGTTTACATCACAGCACCAACTCGTTTGGTTTTGCGGCAATCCTCGCCATATACGACATACCGAAGGCAGAAGCGAGATGTATATGCTTAGAAATGCCACAGAGCGGCCAGCTGCTCATTACAAAGAAAGACATAGATATGTAAACACAGTAAACATGTAAGAAGATACGGACAGAATAATCTGTAGTCAAGACATGCGGTAGGGGCGCCCCACCTCCGAACTTGCGATATTTCAGAGTGGATCCTCACTTCGGAGACAGGCGCTACGGAGATATCTTGGGGGTCTTTCGCGGAATCCGGAAGCTCACTGCTAATAAGCTTCTCCCGTCCCTGGAGAGCCTGCGTGATTAGCGGCTGCCCTCGCTCTACGCCAACGACCCACAACTTAGACTAAGTGGTGGGGGAAACCGACGGGGAGTGGGAGGAGGAGAGGGGGGAGGGGGGCGATTCGCTGAAGTGAATTAGACCGGAACCTCACTTAAACTTCCATTGCCGATAATTACCTCCCTTCCAAGAGAGGAAAAAGGATACGGGTTAGAGGAAAGCCTGCCGTAAACATACCGAGCCGCCACGGTACGAGGAAATGAGGTAAAATTTTTAAATAACCGTGAAACAAAGTTGTGTTGGCCACTAAGAATAAGGAAGATTACAAGTGGAAATACCATTTGCTTTACTGAGTTACCACATCATCACATGCCGTACAGATAAATCAGAACGTTCTTGCTAAGATGTTTGAAAAACTGTTATGTAAAAGATTACAACATCGTAGTCGGCTAAGGGGATGAGTTGTTGCGAATAGTAATTTAGAAGAGGCACGTCAGCTGAAGACGCTTTAAATAACGTGGTATCGCTAGTGACAGATACTCATTCTACGTACTTACTAGTGACTATGATCGATGCCAGTGGCACTTTCGGTACCCATGGAACCCGTCTTTCTTTGGCTGAAGTGTCTACAGGTGCGTGAGCGACTACTGGCGCTGGAGACAAGAATCTTTAAAATTGCCAGGAAGGGAAATAACGAAGACTGCTCAAGTCTTCATAATGGCGTCAGTTCGATGAAGAAGAGAGTCCAAGAACGCTACATCCAGCTGAAACGACTCACTGATTATAAGATGTTGCTGTTGTGCTCTTCAGTCTCAAGGCATGTTTGATGCTACTCCCTCCTGCACAAACCTCTTCATTTCCGAATACTTATTGCAACTCACATCCATCTGAATCGGTTTCCTGTGCACATTGCTTGTCGCCTCTCCGCAATTTTTACTCTCCTCACTTCCTCTAACACTTAACTGATTGTCCCCTGATGCCTCAGAATCTGTCCTATCAGTCGATTCCCCTCTTTCAGTCTACCTGTGCAACAAATTACTTCCCAGTTCTGTTCAGCACCTCCTCGAAGCATTCGAAATGTGGTGCTACAAAAGAATATTGAAAATTAAGTGGACTGATAAGATAACAAACGAGGAGTTTCTCCGCAGAATTAGTGACGAAAGGAATATATGGAAAACACTAACAAGAAGAAGGAACAGTGAAATCTGGTTTTCTCAGGACAGAGCGGATCAGGTTGTGAAAATGGGCCCAAATCAGTTGCTGCTAGTTGCACAAACATACAAAATTTATTTTGCTAAAACGCTTAATCACACATGCTCTTAAAAGAATTCATAAACAATACGGCTGAAGGCCAGAATACAAGTTATTAAAATTGCCTTAAAGAATACACACAGCTGAAGGATTTAGTTACAAAATAGAAGAACTGAGGGCTTATGGCCTGGATAACAAGAACTCCAGTACAAAAATTTTAAAAGGTTTTAAACAAATGACCTTCCAAGTTTTAATTTAAGATGTCTTAAAATATTTCACATAAAGTTCGGCTGAATGCCGTATACTGAACATAGAACAATTCAAGGTATAAGGCCTGGATACCAAAATTAAAATAGAGAGGAAAATTTTCAGATTTTCGCATTATTTTTCAAATTTTAATTTAAGACGACTGAAGGCCTTACCTTAAAATATTTCACATAAGGTTCGCCTGAAGGCCATATACTGAACATAGAATAACTCAAGGCTTAAGTCCTGGCTAGCAAAATTTAGATAGAGAGGATAATTGTCAAATTTTCAAATGTTGTTTTAAATTCCAATTTAAGACAGGTGAAGGCCTTATCTTAAAATATTTCACATAAGGTTCAGCTGAATGCCATATACTGAACATAAAACAAACTAAATTGATACATGGCTGAAGGCCTCGCACATTACTCGAGACTAAAAGAAAATCACAATCCAAAACAACAGAACAGTGGTGCTCAGAAGTGTTCCAAGGGTGGTCTGGGGAGGAAACTCTAACATAAGTTTAGGTGAGACAGGCAGCCAAGCGTAATACTAAATAATCGGATGGAAACCTGACCTAGGGACGGATGAAGAACCAACCAACAACTTAATCAATTCCCTTCCACCCAACCAACAGCACAACAACCGAAAATATCAGCGAGGACGAAGATACCAGCAGCACTACGTCTTGACAATTGGTGTCTAAGTATAGCAAGGCACAATAACCACTCAAAAAAAATATGAACAACACCAAGGGCGTCGAACTACATGCCGTGCCGGACAGCATCAACACAGCGAGGAAAACACACTGCCGGAAAACTACGCTAACGACCAGGGCGGTAACTGGAATGTTAATGGCCACAAGGCAGAAGATACCGCTGGTGCTCTTCAGTAATATGCTACAATCAATTCAATAGTTGAACACCATACAGGAAGACGGCTGCAAAATTTTGCTGACTCCAGCACACCATATGTTGCTACTTGCATGAATGGCCCAGGGAGCAACAACCAGCAATGAGCGTAGTGATGTCACAGCAGTTGAGGTTTCATAACAGGTTAACTGATAACTCGACTCCAGTATCCAGGTTCGGTGGGAGACGAACTTTGCAGCTCTTGCAGTTAGCGCTTCACATATCCAACCGCGCGTGCACGCCGCCAGCGGCCGCAGCCTGACCTCGCCCTGTGGAGACTTCTTCGCTGCTCTGTCACAACCGACCATCTGCCTCATACACACCACCACGGAAATATAGCGGTCACACCAAAGATGGAACAGCAGTACTAGTATCGATAAGCGCTGTTGCTGCCATTGACAGAGGCAAGTCAGCAACTCGTTATGGTAGTAACTCAGGGAGAAATAAGACGCCACTTGATTGTGAGAAAACGCCAAAGAAGGAACGGCATCAAAGATATCAGGGAGTAACCCCATAGCACTAGAGGGAGCTGAAGAGTGTGAAACCTGTAGTGGAAGACAGAGACTGGAATACATCCAACAAGTAATTGAGGAAGTAGGTTGCAAATGCTGCTCTGAGATGAAAAGGATGGCACAGGACAGGAATTCATGGCGGGCCACATCAAACCAGTAAAAAAAAACCTCAAAACGAATCTCTTGTTCCGCGAATTGTTTATCGTCCACGTTTCACATCCATACAAGGTTGCACTCCAGACGAATACAACAATATTCGGTGTTAACAAATTTCTCTTCTTCAGAAAAACTTTTTTTACCATCATCAGTCCACTTTTTATATCCTCTCTAAATCGTCCAGACAGTAAAACTCATCATCTACAATTACTGGAGGAGGAGGAGGAGATTAGTGTTCAACGTCCCGTCGACAACGAGGTCATTAGAGACGGAGCGCAAGCTCGGGTGAGGGAAGGATGGGGAAGGAAATCGGCCGTGCCCTGTCTAAGGAACCATCCCGGCATTTGGCTGAAGCGATTTAGGGAAATCACGGAAAACCTAAATCAGGATGGCCGGAGACATCTACTGTTACTGTGTCGTTTGCTAATCTAACTCTCTGATCATCGTTTGATCTAATTCGACTACATTCTACCGTCGTTATTTTGCTATTTTTAATGTTCATCTTATATCCTGCCAAGCTGTTCGCGTTCGTAGCAGAATGCTACATCCAAATGAACAGCAACAACGAACCGCCAGACTGTGTAAGGACCTACTAGCGAACACACCGCGACTGCCTTTCAAAGTGCACTCTGTTCAGAGCAGTAAATATGAAAGGCGAAAGGCGTGAGCCGTAGCAGAAGTAAATAACTTGGCAAACTTCTAGTAGTTGTCAAAACTGACAATGTCGTAATCCGGGAGAACTACATTGCAGACTCCCTCAAATCCAGCAAACTGGCAAAATACCAAGGTACAAAAATGCCGCTTCAATTAACCACTCACAATATGGATCGCTAGATATACTAGAGCTCTCAGCCCAAGGAATTTTCCTTCTGGCTGTGAAAGTGGAAGAAGTAACTATTGTCAACACACACAAGCCTCCACTCACCAAGTGGCCTAAAGACATGTTCCTTTCTTTCACACACACCCTTGTATTTATACTGTAAACTTCAACTCCAAACATTTCCTTTAGAATTACAGCGAAAGCGATGAAGACAGAGAAAAATTAGTAGATTGGATACAAGACGATACCTTGACTCTGCCCTACGACGCAAAAACATATCCCCACCTTCCATTCTGCGAGATGGAATAGGGGATCCAATCCAGACCTTACTTTCATATCCATCACATCCGACAGAACCGACGCTCATAGGGAAGTCTTTCACGACTTTCCCAAACCACAGTATAGACAGTGCTTAGTCATCATCATAGGTACAACTGTTCCTATAACCCACACATTTCCTATGCCCTGGTGGAGTTATATGAGCGTCAAATGGCGACAATTTAAAACACAGCTAGAAGATAATATCTGGGCTATAGAACCCAAAGTCAAAAACAGTTCAAGGTTCGTCGCACTAGTTATTAGTAAAAAAAAAGAAAAAAAAGAAAGAAACTCTGATGTTAGAAAATCCAGATCGAAGGAAACACTTGAGAATATGAATTTTACACATAACAGCCGAACAGTTTGCAGCTTACTGAGAAAATTAGATTCGAGATGTACAACCGCAACAAAGCACGGCTGCACTCCCAAACAAGATGCCAGAATTTGAAACCCGAACAACTGCTAGCATGAGTTTCTTAGAAGTAGATACCTTAAGGGGTTGCGAAGCAACTCAAATCGCTTGATACGGGCAAGTTTTCAGGTTCAGATTGTATACCGATTAGGCTCCTTTCAGATTACGCTGATACAATAGCTCCCTACTTAGCACTCCCTACTTAGCAACCGCTCGCTCACCGATAGATCTGTACCTACAGATTGGAAAATTGCGCAGGTCGCACCAGTGTTTATAAAGGGTAGTAGGAGTAATCCATCTAACTACAGACATATATCATTGACGT
Organism: Schistocerca gregaria; assembly: GCF_023897955.1. Taxonomy (NCBI): domain Eukaryota; kingdom Metazoa; phylum Arthropoda; class Insecta; order Orthoptera; family Acrididae; genus Schistocerca; species Schistocerca gregaria. The sequence continues at coordinate 423,647,410 of NC_064926.1, read as the reverse complement.
CGGTTTGCAGTAGGGTTTTGGAGCATATACTGTATTCAAACATTATGAATCACCTCGAAGGGAACGACCTATTGATACGTAATCAGCATGGCTTCAGAAAACATCGCTCTTGTGCAACGCAGCTAGCTCTTTATTCGCACGAAGTAATGGCCGCTATCGACAGGGGATCTCAAGTTGATTCCGTATTTCTAGATTTCCGGAAAGTTTTCGACACCGTTCCTCACAAACGACTTCCAATCAAGCTGCGGGCCTATGGGGTATCGTTTCAGTTGTGCGACTGGATTCGCGATTTCCTGTCAGGAAGGTCGCAGTTCGTAGTAATAGACGGCAAATCATCGAGTAAATCTGTGAAGTGATATCAGGTGTTCCCCAGGGAAGCGTCCTGGGACCTGTGGTGTTCCTGTTCTATATAAATGACATGGGTGACAATCTAGCAGTTCTCTTAGGTTGTTCGCAGATGATGCTGTAATTTACCGTCTAGTAAGGTCATCCGAAGACCAGTATCAGTTGCAAAGCGATTTAGAAAAGATTGCTGTATGGTGTGTCAGGTGGCAGTCGACGCTAAATAACAAAAAGTGTGAGGTGATCCAAATGAGTTCCAAAAGAAATCCGTTGGAACTCGATTACTCGATAAATAGTACAATTCTCAAGGCTGTCAATTCAACTAAGTACCTGGGTATTAATATTACGAACAACTTCAGTTGGAAAGACCACATAATAATATTGTGGGGAAGGCGAGCCAAAGGTTGCGTTTCATTGGCAGGACACTTAGAAGATGCAGCAAGTCCACTAAAGAGACAGCTTACACTACACTCGTTCGTCCTCTGTTAGAATATTGCTGCGCGGTGTGGGATCCTTACCAGGTGGGATTGACGGAGGACATCGAAAGGCTGCAAAAAAGGGCAGCTCGTTTTGTATTATCGCGTTATAGGGGAGAGAGTGTGGCAGATATGATACGCGAATTGGGATGGAAGTCATTACAGCAAAGACGTTTTTCGTCGCGGCGAGATCTTTTTACGAAATTTCAGTCACCAACTTTCTCTTCCGAATGCGAAAATATTTTGTTGAGCCCAACCTACATAGGTAGGAATTATCATCAAAATAAAATAAGAGAAATCAGAGCTCGAACAAATAGGTTTAGGTGTTCGTTTTTCCCACGCGCTGTTAGGGAGTGGAATAGTAGAGAGATAGTAAGATTGTGGTTCGATGAACCCTCTGCCAAGCACTTAAATGTGAATTGCAGAGTAGTCATGTAGATGTAGATGTAGACATAAGCAAACGAATAAAACAGTTCTTAATGCCGATGATCGATAAGAAGCTCAAAAGTAACTCAAGGAAATAATTAAGAAGCAGCAAAAAACTCTACGAAATTTGCACGCTATCGAAACCAAAGAACCGGACAATGTCCTCTTTGTTCGAATTTTCGATCAGAATGTCTGAAATTATACAAATATCGTTTTTATTATTTCTCAGAAAATTTGGTTTGGATTAGATTGTATTTCTCGTGTATTATTTTTGGATGCTGTTTTCAATGAAGTCAAATATTACGATGCAAATTGTGATTCTGAACACGTTAACTGCTGTTGCACTGTATTATGCGTAGTTTTCAGCTAATGGTGCTCAGTGTGTGATCACCGTAAAAATAGTTAAATCGTTCTTCAAGCCAATAATAGAATTTAAAATTTGATCCGAAATTGCAGGCCGTTATGGGTCAGGCCATGAGCTGACAATGCTATTACTCCACATTCATTCACAAACGCTTGAAGGAAAAAAATCGATGATGAGTAATCAATAAGTTTCTAATTACAAAATTAAAATTGTAGAAAACGTGGGAATTCTCACAAGAAACAACTGCGTCTATATTTCTCAGTTTGTTTCTTTTTTTTTTTTTTAACAGAATAATATCACAGTTGGCTCGACACAAAATGGCTGTGTTACGTCCATTAAATTACGTCTTGTATAGACAGAGGACAAATAAGAATAGTCGCAATGTAACTGCATTCTTTTAGCAAGAAGCTGATGAAACATTGGAACGAAACAACGACTCTTTCAGGCGCGGCGGCGCGCAACATCTTAACCACTGCTAAAACATATTCTCTGACTGGCACACGGCAAGATAGGATTAATTAACAAGTATTATAGAACGGGAAACAGTGAATTACTGTGAAGGGATACTATACGTGCAACAGGTGAAATGTCGCAAAGGGGCTTTTACTGACAACATATTTCCAGAGTTCATAAGGAATACGGGGCCCAAAACTCGCCAGTGGCTTATTAATTTCTGCAACGAAGTAATAACGACACAAAAACTCCCATCTCCGCTTTAAAGAAAGGCAAAATTATAGCTATTGCCAAACCAGGAAAGGATGCTGCATTTCCTGAAAGAAACAGACAAATCGCTCACCTGACGATAAGCTACAAGGTCGGGAGGGACCAATCTACACGAGACCTTCAAGTCGTTGAAAGCGTATGCCCATCGAAAAATCCGACTTTATGCTAGGAGGAAATTGCTGCGATCAAGTACTATCCCTGAAAAGTTGCATCGAAAATGGCTTCAAGAAGAAGTTCAAGACGGCGCCGCTTTCACTGACCTGACGTGTGCATGCAACACAGTCTGGAAAGAGGGCTCGTTGGTAAAACTCTACAACTAGTCCCCTACAAAACATTTCTCCAACTTATGACTGACAAACTCAGCCACAGAAGCTTTCAAGTAATTTTAAATGGAAGGAAAAGCAAATTCCGAAGCCTGTAGAATGGCCATCTTTGGGGCCTCGTTTTGGCCCCACTTTTGTTCAACATTTACATGTCCAATGTCCCGAAATGTCTTATTTGGAGATAAGATAGCTATAACAGCACGAATTGTTGTGCATATTCAGTCCAGCTCTGATGTCATCATTTCTCTTTTTATCCGTCAAAGTCATGTATCTACGAAATCATTTCACATGCATCTGTTCTATTTTCATCTCTCTTCTTAAGGGTCCAGTTTTCGCATCCATAGAGCAGTGCTGGTGTAGCCGTAGCCTTATAGAACTTGATAGAGTATTTCTGCGGACTTTCTTTCCCAGTGTTCTGATCAGAGTTCCACAGACATAGTTAAATCGTCAGTGTTTTGCCCTGTAAGTAATGCTGTCACCTAAATATTTAAATTGTGACAAAATTTGCAGTTGATGGTTGAAGTGCTGATACATTATCTGCGTATCCAGTTACGCTGGCAACTGATGTGATATATATAGTGATCGTATCAACCCGTACCGCATCAACAACAGCCTGAAGATGGCGCATTGAAGCGTGGAAACCAGTTGTAACAAAATGAAATAAAATCATAAGGACGGCAGTAGGTGTTTTAATTTTGTCACAATTGTAAACAGCCGTCGTCCCAAAAACCTCCCGCAAAAGTATGGACACACAAAAACTAAATACTTAGATGGATTGACTTTCTCTACGATCTGCCTGTAAGTCTCAGTCTCAACTTATATAGGCTGGTGTCCTAAAAATGCTATTGAAATTGTCTTTGTTATGGAGAAGTGGCTCAAATGGCTCTGAGCACTATGGGACTTAACATCTGTGGTCATCAGTCCCCTAGAACTTAGAACTACTTAAGCCTAACTAACCTAAGGACATCACACACATCCATGCCCGAGGCAGGATTCGAACCTGCGACCGTAGCGGTCACGCAGTTCCAGGCTGCAGCGCCTAGAACCGCACGGCCACACCGGCCGGCTGTGATGGAGACGTTCAGGTTGCATTCTCTGGCTGTTTTACTTAAATAAAAAACAGCTTCCTGGAAGTCACTTTAATTCAGACTAACAGTTACTTGATCGTCAGCAAAAAGTCGTGCACTAATGTCAGGTTATCAAGATTTAAGTGAGTTTGAACATGGTGTTATAGTCAAGCGTTGGGAAACAACACCTCCGACGTAGCGATGAAGTGGGGATTTTCCCGTACGAGCATTTCACGAGTGTACTGTGAATATCAGGTATCCGGTAAAACATCATATCTCCGACATCGCTGCGGCCGGAAAAAGATCCTGCAAGAACGGGACCAACGATGACTGAATAAAATCGTTCAACGTGACAGAAGTGCAACCCTTCCGCAAATTGGTGCAGATTTCAATGCTGGGCTATCAACAAGTGTATCCGTACGAACCATTCAATGGAACGTCTTCGGTAAGGGCCTTAGGAGCAGAAGGCCCACTCGTGTACCCTTGATGAATGCACGACACAAAGCCTTACGCCTCGCCTCGGCTCGTCAACATCGACATGTTCTGTTGATGTCTGGAAACATGTTGCCTAGTCGGCCGAGTCACGTTTCAAATTTTATCGAGCGGATGAACGTGTACGCGTATGGAGACAACCTCTTGAATCCATTGACCCTGCATGTCAGCTTGGGGCTGTTGAAGCCAGTGGAAGCTCTGTAATAGTGTGAGGCGCGTGCAGCTGGAGCGATATGAGACCCCTGATACTTCTAGACACGACTCTGACTGGCGACACATACGTAAGCATCCTGTCTGATCACCTGCATCTACTCATATCAATTGTGCAATTCTGGCTTGAGGAATTACAGGAGGACAATGCGACACCACACACTTCCATAATTGCTACAGAGTGGGTTCCAGGAACATTCTTCCGAGTTTAAACACTTGCACTGGCCACCAAATCCCGAGCCATGAACATTATTGAGCAAATCTTCGATGCCTTGCAACTCGCTGCTCAGAAGAGATCTGCAACCCTTCGTACTGTTACAGATTTATGGATAGTTCTGCAGGATTCATGGATCAGTTCGTTCCAGCACTGCTTCAGACATTAGTGGACTTCATGCCACGTCGTGTTGCGGCACTTCTGCGGGCGGGCGGGGACCCTACACGATATTAGGCAGGTGAACCAATTTCTCTGGCTCTTCAGTGCATAAAGACTGTAGAGCTCTGATAATATCAGATAGAATTCCTCCATTTCGTAAAATTTCCCACAATTTGTTTCGATTTACTTTTCCAAACGCCTTTTCATAGTCAATAAAATGAGATACACTCCGAGCATCATCTGCCGTTCCGAAAACCATGTTGGTCATCGGGTAATATATTTTCAGCGATTGGCGATAGTCGTTTTGTTAAAATTCTATCACAGAATTTATAACATAAACTCAGAAGTCTAGTACCTCTGTAGTTGTGACATTTCGTGTCTGTTCCCTTTCTTTTAAATTGCGCATATCTGGGCTATATTCCATTCTTCAGATATGTAACCACTTTGCCAGCACGTATACATTAATCGAGTTTTCTTATTTTTCCAATACTTGGTGGATATTTTATCAGCTCCTTATTGATTTGGCCACATCATGGAGTGTTCCTGTTGTTGCTGGACGTTAATGCATCCCGTAGTTTTTCAGCGTTATAGCGCTACGTTTCTATCTGGTTCAGACGGAAGCGTCTGCGCATCTTTCACATCCGCCCAGATTGAATAAACGAATATTTTAGAAAATTGGGACTTACGCCAAATCCGGATAAAACAGAAGTTTTAGCCTTTCATCTACGAAACAGACAGGCCCACGTTCAACTGAGAATATACCGAATACGTATGTAGGCAAGTTATTCGGCCGCCTGGAACTGGTGCGAGGTGAGGCGAATTTGTTTGTGAGGCAAAGCGCTGGAAGACAGCCGCAAGTTCAGGAGACCAGCGCGGCCACGCCAGCAGAGGCGGGAACAATGGCTGGACAGGATTTGGGGAAATCCAGTACGGGGAATTTGGACGACGGTCGATCGCTCATGAGGGCCGGCTGTGCACCAGCAATGGCAGAGTGCCAGACAAAGTGAAATACAGCTTCTTGTAGCTATTAGAAATTAGACAATAAATCAGTTAAATAATAGAGCAAATGTCAACACACCTGTGATATCAGAAAAGTAAGGTGCATCCAGTAACACAATATCCCCCCAGTCGGAGGTTCGAGTCGTCCCTAGGGCATGGGTATGTGTTGTCCTTAGCGTAATTTGTCCTTAGCGTAAGTTAGATTAATTAGTATGTAAGCCTAGGGAGCGATGAGCCCAGCAGTTTGATCCGATAGGAACGTACCACACAAATTGTGTGAATGATGTTTTTGCGAAAGTCTGATGGTATATCGCCACACATTTAACACGCCAACGAGAGTAGTCGTTTTGTTGCCAATTTCCACAGTGATTTTCGGAGTAAAAATACACAGACTGAACGAAACACACATGTCACAGTAAACGGTGTCAAAACAGTCTCATCGATGTACAGTGTAACCCTCTCTGGTGTCAACGCAAGATTGTATTCTCGCAAGCAAATGATCATTAAGGTGCTGAAAGGCATCCTGATATACAGGGTGTTACAAAAAGGTTCGCCAAACTTTCACGAAACATTCCTCACTCACAAATAGAGAAAAGCAGTTATGTGGGCATGTGTCCGGAAACGTATAATTTCCATGTTAGAGCTCATTTTAGTTTCGTCAGTATGTACTGTACTTCCTCGATTCACCACCATGATTTCATACGGTATACTCTACCTGTGCTCCTAGAATATGTGCCTTTACAAGTACGACACAACATGTGGTTCATGCACGATGGAGCTCCTGCACATTTCAGTCGAAGTGTTCGTACGCTTCTCAACAACAGATTCGGTGACCGACGGATTGGTAGAGGCTGACCAATTCCATGGCCTCCACGCTCTCCTGACCTCAACCCTCTTGACTTTCATTTATGGGGACATTTGAAAGCTCTTGTCTACGCAACCCCGGTACTAAATGTTGAGACTCTTCGTGCTCGTATTGTGGACGGCTGTGATACAATACGCCATTCTCCAGGCCTCCATCTTCGCATCAGGGATTCCATGCGACGGAGGGTGGATGCATGTATCCTCGCTAACGGAGGACATTTTGAACATTTCCTGTAACAAAGTGTTTGAAGTCACGCTGGTACGTTCTGTTGCTGTGTGTTTCCATTCCATGATTAAAGTGATTTGAAGAGAAGTAATAAAATGAGCTCTAACATGGAAAGTAAGCGTTTCAGGACACATGCCCACGTAACATATTTTCTTTCTTTGTGTGTGAGTAATGTTTCCTGAAAGTTTGGACGTACCTTTTTGTAACACCCTGTATATTTTGCCTATCATTTTGTACCTTTTATTGCAGTTCAGCTTTGGCTGCTGCAGTACCTTGGTAAAGGGTAAGTTACCGCTTCATCATGTGTCATACGTGCGAGAGATCTGTTGATCTTGCTGGAAAGGGTAGTTGTTGTACACCACGAAGAGCACGTTGCGTCGTAACAGCCACACGTGGACGTGCATTGTCCTGCTGGAAAAGCACATAACATTCCTGTCGAAGAATGAGCTGTAGCACTTGGCTAACAACCTGTGAAATTTAGGGGGTACTGGTTACTTTACCCTGCAGAAACGAAATGTGACGGCGAGTTGTAACTGAATGACCACTACACCACACAGCCTGGAATGACACCTGCGTATCGAAGAATATACTCTGGAATAGGCACCTCACCACATCTACGCCACACACGTGTACATCCATCACTCGTACACAGGCAGAACCTACTCCCATCACTGAACTGAATACAAGAAAGCGCATTTCCACTCTCCAGTCAAGTTTTTCACGACATCAAAGTAGCCATGTCCGCCCCTGGTACTGAGTGGTCAGCGCGACGGAATGTCATACCTAGCCCGGGTTCGATTCCCGGCTGGGTCGGAGATTTTCTCCCCTCAGGGAGTGGGTGTTGCGTTGTCCTTATCATCATCATTTCATCCCCATCGACACGCCAGTCGCCGAAGTGGCGTCAACTCGAAAGGCTTGCACCAGGCGAACGGTGTAACCGACGGGAGGCCCTAGCCACAAGACACATTTCAAAGTATCCATGCGTGGTGTTAGTGTGGTGTCAGTGGTAGCCTGACCAGAGACACACGTGATGTCAATCTTGCTGCAAGTAGACGGTTCCTAATGGTCTCTCCCGAGCGAGGTGGCGCAGTGTTTAGACACTGGACTCGCATTCGGGAGGACGACGGTTCAATCCCGTAGCCGGCCATCCTGATTTAGGTTTTCCGTGATTTCCCTAAATCGCTCCAGGCAAATGCCGGGATGGTTCCTTTGAAAGGGCGCGGCCGACTTCCTTCCCCATCCTTCCCTAATCCGATGAGACCGATGACCTCGCTGTCTGATCTCCTTTCCCAAACAACCCAACCCAACCCTAATGGTCTCTGATGACACGGGAGGTGTAACGTGTTTCCGGATTTCTCCGCTGAATGGAACCGAGCGAGGTGGCGAAATGGCTAGCACATTGGACTCGAATCCGGGAGGACGACGGTTCGAATCCACGTCCGACCATTCTCAATTAATTTTTGCGTCATTTCCATAAATCACTTCAAAGAAATGGTGCGATGATTCCTTTGAAAGGGCACGACCGATTTGCATCCTTCCCAAATGAAAGCTTGCGCTCCGTCTCCAATGACCTCATTGCCGACGGGATGTTAAACACTAATCTCCTTCCTCATCCTCATACTCCTGCTCCTCCCTGGATGATGTTCGGTCGTCCACCGCTGTTCGCACAGTGCGTCGATCTTGACGCGTGACTGTCCAGAACTTGATCTACAAGTGTGGGAATGTTTCATAGACTACTGCTGAAGGCAGCCACACACCACCATCACACTGTGCCCAACATGTGAGCAATCCGTCAAGCTTCCTGCAGGCCCACAATGCGACCCCGTTCAAAGTGCTGAAGCTGTACCATCAAAAGGAGCACAAACACGTCAGTGGGGTAACTCTGTACTCTACAATCAATGTTGCAAACACTGTTAACCTCTAAAGTCAGCACACTTGCTACCAGCAGAGACAAAAAAGAAGGTGAACACACTGGCTACCCGAGCGGCGGCGACCATGACAAATGAATCACTAACATTATAACGCGCCAGTATCGACTAATTATATACCCTGGTGCCACTGAACAAAGTCCTTGAGGGTGTTCTATTTTTTTTCAGGCACTTCTGTCCTACGACCCTACTTCAAGAAGGGAATTAAGGCCAGAAACAAATATCACGTAAATACATAGACATAAATGCATGTTTACACAATTGAGGAATAATCATTGGAACCAGTTACATCAGATCCCTGGGAATATGCCTTTCAGCACCTTTATGATCATTTGCGTGCGAGAATACAAACCTGCGTTGCCACCAGAGAGGGGTACACTGTACATCGATGAGACCAAACTGCTGAGGTCCTCCGTCCCTAGGCTTACACACTAGTTAATCTAACTCAAACTAACTTAACGCTAACGACAACATGTCCTCATCCCCATGGGAACTTACCACAAAAATTGTGTGAACGATGTTTTTGCGAAAGTCTGACGGTATATTGTCAGTCTTATACATATTACACACCAACGAGAGTAGTCTTTTGTTACCACTACCCACAGTGATTTTCGGAGTATAACAAATTCAGACCCAACGAAACACACATGTTACAGTAAACGGTGTCAAAGCAGTCTCTAGGGATTTGAGATCGTACGATCATGTACAGTTAACTACGGGCAAGGCAGATGCCAGATGGAGATTTACTAGAAGAATCCTCAGGAAATGTAGTTCCTCAAGAAAGGAAGTTGTTTACAAAACACTCATTCAACAAATACGACAATACTGATCCTCTGTGTGTGATCCATACCAGATAGGGGAAACAGAGAAGATCCAAAGAAGAGCAGCACATTTCGTTACATCTTCATTTAGTGATCATGGAAGCGTCACAAGGATGATCAACCAATTAAAGTGGCAAGCGCTGCAAGAGAGGCATTATGCATAACTGTGTTGTTGGGAGGAGTCATTCCGGATGTGGAAAGGTTGTTCCGGCTGCCATGAAGAGTACAGGGTGCAGCCAACTGCAGTGGTGGCCCGTGTCGGTACCAATGACTTGTGTCGCTTTGGATCGGAGGAGATTCTCTCTGATTTCATACGGCTAGCGGAAATGGTAAAGACTACCAGTGTTGCTCGCTAGATTAAGGCGGAGCTCACCATCTGCGGCATCGTCGACAGAACCGCCTGCGCTGCTTTGGTGCAGAGCCGAGTGGAGGATCTGAATCAGAGGTTCAGGCGATTATGTGACCACGTAGGCTGCAGATTCCTTAACTTGTGCCATCGGGTGGTGGGTTTCCGAGTTCCGCTTAATAGGTCAGGAGTCCACTACACACAGGAAGCGGCTACACGGGTAGAGGGGGAAGGGACTGGGCAGTTTTTTAGGTTAGAGGGTCTCAGGAAACCACAGAAATGGCGCCCTTCTAAAAGGGGGCAGTTAAACACAGTACGGTAGTTGCAGAAACGATTGGTATTGTAGTTGTAATTTGTCGTAGCTATGCTGGGAAAGAACCAGAGCTCCAGGTCATAACAGAAAGCACTGAGGTTCAAATAGTTATAGGTACGGAAAGCTGGCTAAAGCCGGAAATAAGTTCAGCCGAAATTTTTTTCAAACGATCTATCAGCATTCACAAAGGGGAGATTAAATACAGTTGGTGGTGGAGTACTTATTGCTGTCAGAAGTAGTTTACCTTGTAGTGCCACTGAATTAGTTCCTGTGAAATAATACGGGTAGAGCTTATACCTGACAATCGGACTAAATTATTAATTGGATCGTTTTACCGACCTCTGACTCAGAAGATATACTTGCTGAACAGTTTAAAAAAACTTAAGTCTTATTTCAAATAGGTACCCCACTCATAGAATTATAGTCGATGGTGACCTCAGTCTAGCCTCGATATGCTGGAAAAATGATACGTTTAAAGCCGGCGGCAGGCATAAAATGTCTTCCGAAATTGTACTGAATGCTCTCTCAGAAAATTATCTTGAACAATTAGTTCATGAGCCCACTCGAAGCGTAAATGGTTGCGAAAGCATCCTTGACATTTCAGCAACAAATAATCCTGGACAAATATTATCATGACGAACACAGGAATTAGCGGCCACAAGCAATTTGCTGCTAGGCTGAATACCGTAACACCCACAACTATCAAAAAGAAAAGAAAAGTACAAGTATTTAAAAAAGCTGATAAAAATGCTCTTAATGCCTTTTTAACAGACAGTCTTCACTCCTTCGATCTGATCACGTAAGCGTAGAAAAGATATGGAATTATTTCAAAGAGTAGTATCGACGTAAACTGAGAGATATATACCACATAACTTAATAAGTGGTGGTACTGATACCCCACAGTACACAAAACGAATCAGATCCGAAGCAACGAAAGAAGCATCCCAAATTTAAAAGAACGCAAAATACCCAATATCAGCAAAGTTTTGTAGAAGTTAGAAATATAGAGCATACTTCAATACTTATAATAATTTCCGCAAAGAAACTCTGTCTCGGAATCTGGCAGAAAACCCAAAGAGATTCTGGTCATACATACAGTACACCAGTGACAAGACGCAATCAGTACCTTCAATGAGCGATAACAACGGTGACGTCACTGATAACAGTGCCACTAAAGCAGAGTTATTAAACACGGTTTTCCGAAACTCATTCACCAAAGAAGGTGAAGTAAATATTCCTGAATTCCAATCAAGAACAACTGCCAAGATGAGAAACCTAAAAGTAGGTATCCTTGGTGTAGCAAAGCAGCTTAAATCACCTAATAAAGGCAAAGCCTCCGGTCCAGATTGTACACCAGTCAGGTTCCTTCCAGAGTATGGTGATACAATAGCTCCATATTTAGCAATTACACTCCTGGAAATGGAAAAAAGAACACATTGACACCGGTGTGTCAGACCCACCATACTTGCTCCGGACACTGCGAGAGGGCTGTACAAGCAACGATCACACGCACGGCACAGCGGACACACCAGGCACCGCGGTGTTGGCCGTCGAATGGCGCTAGCTGCGCAGCATTTGTGCATCGCCGCCGTCAGTGTCAGCCAGTTTGCCGTGGCATACGGAGCTCCATCGCAGTCTTTAACACTGGTAGCATGTCGCGACAGCGTGGACGTGAACCGTATGTGCAGTTGACGGACTTTGAGCGAGGGCGTATAGTGGGCATGCGGGAGGCCGGGTGGACGTACGGCCGAATTGCTCAACACGTGGAGCGTGAGGTCTCCACAGACATCGATGTTGTCGCCAGTGGTCGGCGGAAGGTGCACGTGCCCGTCGACCTGGGACCGGACTGCAGCGACGCACGGATGCACGCCAAGACCGTAGGATCCTACGCAGTGCCGTAGGGAACCGCACCGCCACTTCCCAGCAAATTAGGGACACTGTTGCTCCTGGGGTATCGGCGAGGACCATTCGCAACCCTCTCCATGAAGCTGGGCTACGGTCCCGCACACCGTTAGGCCGTCTTCCGCTCACGCCCCAACATCGTGCAGCCCGCCTCCAGTGGTGTCGCGACAGGCGTGAATGGAGGGACGAATGGAGACGTGTCGTCTTCAGCGATGAGAGTCGCTTCTGCCTTGGTGCCAATGATGGTCGTATGCGTGTTTGGCGCCGTGCAGGTGAGCGCCACAATCAGGACTGCATACGACCGAAGCACACAGGGCCAACACCCGGCATCATGGTGTGGGGAGCGATCTCCTACACTGGCCGTACACCTCTGGTGATCGTCGAGGAGACACTGAATAGTGAACGGTACATCCGAACCGTCATCGAACCCATCGTTCTACCATTCCTAGACCGGCAAGGGAACTTGCTGTTCCAACAGGACAATGCACGTCCGCATGTATCCCGTGCCACCCAACGTGCTCTAGAAGGTGTAAGTCAACTATCCTGGCCAGCAAGATCTCCGGATCTGTCCCCCATTGAGCATGTTTGGGACTGGATGAAGTGTCGTCTCACGCGGTCTGCACGTCCAGCACGAACGCTGGTCCAACTGAGGCGCCAGGTGGAAATGGCATGGCAAGCCGTTCCACAGGACTACATCCATCATCTCTACGATCGTCTCCATGGGAGAATAGCAGCCTGCATTGCTGCGAAAGGTGGATATACACTGTACTAGTGCCGACATTGTGCATGCTCTGTTGCCTGTGTCTATGTGTCTGTGGTTCTGTCAGTGTGATCATGTGATGTATCTGACCCCAGGAATGTGTCAATAAAGTTTCCCCTTCCTGGAACAATGAATTCACGGTGTTCTTATTTCAATTTCCTGGAGTGTATATACAACTGCTCCCTCACATGAAGTTCCGTACCTAAAGACTGGAAAATTGCTCAAGTTACACCAATATTCAGCCAATATTCAGAAAGAGAAATAGGAGTAATCCGCTGAATTACAGGCACAAACCCCTAACGTAGGGTTTTAGAACATATACTGTATTTGAACATTATGAAGTACCTCGATGAAAACGATTTATTGACACATGGCACGGATTAAGTAAATATCGATCTTGTGAAACACTCATCAAGTAATGACTGCTGCGGGCCGGAGTGGCTGTGCGGTTCTAGGCGGTACAGTCTGGAACCGCGCGACCGCTGCGGGCGCAGGTTTGAATCCTGCCTCGGGCATGGATCTGTGTGATGTCCTTAGGTTAGTTAGGTTTAAGTACTTCTAAGTTCTAGGCGACTGATGGAAACAGCAGTTAAGTTCCGTAGTGCTCATAGCCATTTGAAACATTTTTTTAATGACTGCTATCGACAGGGGATGTCAAATTGATTCCATATTTTTAGATTTCCAGAAGGCTTTCGACACCGTTCCGCACAAGCGTCTTCTAACCAAAGTGCGTGCCTACGGAGTATCGCCTCAGTTGTGCGACTGGAATCGTGATTTCCTGTCAGAAAGGTCACAATTCGTAGTAATAGACGGAAAGTCATCTAGTAAAACAGAAGTAATATCCGGCGTTCCCCAAGGAAGTGTTATAGGCCCTCTATTGCTCCTGATCTACGTTAACGACATAGGAGACTATCTGAATAGCCATCTTAGATTATTTGCAGATGATTCTGTCATTTTTCGTCTTGTTAAGTCATCAGATGACCAAAACGAATTGTAAAATGATTAAGATACGATGTCTGTGTGGTGCGAAAAGTGGCAATTGACACTAAATAAAAAAAAGTGTGAGATATTCACATGAGTACTAAAATAAATCCACTAAATTTCGATTACGCGATAAGTCACCCAAATCTGAAGGCTGTAAATTCAACTAAACACTTATGGATTATAATTACAAGTAACCTAAATTGGAACGATCAATGGTGCGGGTAGAGCAAACCAAAGACTACGATTCAATGCAGAACACTTAGAAGGTGCAACAGGCCTACCAAAGAGACTGCTTACACTACGCTTGTCCGCCCTATTCTGGAGTATTGCTGTGCGGTGTGGGATCGGCATCAGTTGGGACTGACTGATGACATCGAAAAAGTACAAAGAAGGGCAGCTCGTTTTGTATTATCGCGAAATAGGAGAGATCGTCCCACCGGCATGACATGTGAACTGGAGTGGCAATCATTGAAACAAAGGCTTTTCTCGTTGCGATGGGATCTTGTCATGAAATCTGAATCAACAGTTTTCTCCTCCGATTGCGAAAACATACTGTTAGCACCGACCTACATAGGGAGAAATGATCATCACGATGAAATATGAGAAATCAGGGCTCGCACAGAAATTTTAACTGCTCGTTTTTCCCGAGCGCCGTTCGAGAGTGGAACGGTAGAGAGAGAGCTTGAAGGTGGTTCATTGAACCCTCTGCCAGGCACTTAATTGTGAATAGCAAAGTAATCAAGTAGATACAGATGTAGATGTGGTTTATTGTTAAAGTTCCAAGAGCATACGTTTCTAGAGGAGTCAACAAGTTTATTGCTTATTGCTTCCTCCTAAGTATGTCTTGCGAAACAACCACGAATGTAAAATTAGAGAGATTCGAGCCCACACGGAGGCTTACCAGCAATAGTTCTTTCAGCTAATGATGCTTGATTCGAATAGGGAAAGGGTAAAAGTGGCAGTGGTATGCAAAGTACACATCGCCCTACAGATCAAGCCACATAGGGTGTCTGAAATCTTTCGAGTGAAACAGAGACAAGTTATAATGGGTCCACAACTGATTATATTGAAATAGGTAACCAATGGAAGGAAATTCATCTTTATTGTGTTATGGACGTACAAAGTGTACACCGCATAACAACACTATAGCTCATAGTAATTGTTCAAAGTGGCGACTCCCAATCTCAATGCATGCATGACAACAGCCCATGCAGTTCTGTCACATCCTCTCACAGATTCCTGGAGTCTGTTGTACCAGGAGATAGGAATGTCATAGCCTGCCAAGCAGATCTTCATCCTTTCCTACGGGGGTTTCATAGACCAACGTCTTGACAAAATCTCAGAGATCAGACAAAAGTGCAGAGGTGTGAGATCACGCCGTGGCCGTGGGACAGGGCTTCCCCTTCCAAACAAGTGTGAGGACACGTGTTGTTCAGTTGCTCTCGGACATTAACATCGAAGTGTGCTGGTGCAACGTCGTGTTGAAATTACATCCTTTTGTGGACAACAAGGGGTACAGCCTCCGAGAACTGTGGTAGACATCTCTCTGGAACACCAGGTGCCTGCCGGTGTGGCCGAGCGTTTCTAGACTCTTCAGTCTGGAACCGCGTGATAGCTACGGTCGCAGGTTCGAATCCTGCCTCGGGCATGCATGTGTGTGACGTCCTTACGTTAGTTAGGTTTAAGCAGTTCTAAGTTCTAGGGGACTGATGACCTCAGATGTTAAGTCCCATAGTGCTCAGAGCCATTTGAACCATTTTGAACACCACGTAACGTGAACCAGTCAGTGGCGACGGTAGAAAATAAGGTCCTTTTAGGTGGCCTTGGACAATGCCCGACCATAGGTCGACAGAGAATCGTTGCTGGTGGCCACCGACGTGGGTGGAGCGAGAATTTTCCTAACTCCAGGTATGGTTGTTGTGACTGTTGGAAACGGTTGAACAGGACCTTATCCATGAACAATAAAAACTGTACGAAGTTCGACACTTCAGCACTGGGATGGATAATCGATTGACAGGAGTGAATGCGGGGCTCAACATCTCTCAGACCCAGTGTCTGCACACATTCTGTGTGCCACCTGGACTCTCCACGTTGTACCCTTCGAGCGTGTGCTTCACGGTCCGCGGGTGCTTGCTGCTGGGTGGTCGGTCACACGATTCAACGCCATCTCCTCAACGTCCGGTGTTTGAGCAACGCGGGAACCTTTGCCAGCTCTCTGTGGCATGAATGACCTTGTCTGTCGCAGGCTGCTACCCAAGGAGATAAGCTTCTTCCCCTTAGGGTGACACCTGCTGGGAAAGCGCTCTCTGTACATTTAGGTTGCGCGTCATGCATTGTACGCAGTAACACATCTCACCGTGGACACATCAAAGCTGTCTGACGCAATGCACAAATGACAGCCAGGGACAGTGGTATGCACATGTTAATGCGCCTGTGGGGTGCATGTTATTGTCACATGATACAAGTCGCGTAAGCTGTATGCAGTATGTCTGTTTGGTGCTCAGGGATGTACACTGTTTATAGTGACATCTGCGAGAGTAAGGCAGAACTGCATGCGCCGTTCGAATACATACACTCAGACTGGAAATCGTCGCTTTGAACAGTTACTATGAGCTACGTTGTAGATATATGGTGAACGCTATGTATATCAATAACACAATAACAATATTACCGACCACTGGCCCCATATTTTAGTATAGTCGGTTGTGGAACCCCTACCACCAGTTTCAGTGTGACACGAAAGGTTTGAGACACCCTCTAGGTGAAGATGTACAGAGTACAGCCAAAGAAACTGGTACACCAGCCCAATATCATGTAGGGCCCCTGCGAGTACGCAGAAGTGCCGCAACACGACGTGGCATGCACTCGATTAATGTCTAAAGTAGTGCTGGAGCGAATTGACAACATGTATCCTTCAGGGCTGCCCATAAATCCATAAGAGTACGAGAGGGTGCAGATCTCTTTCGAACAGCTCGTTGCAAGGCACCTCAGACGTTTTCAATGAAGTACATGTCGGCGGAGTTTGGTGGCCAGTGGAACTGTTAGAAAGGTGTTCCTGGAGCCACTCTGTAGCAATTCTGGACGTGTGGGGTGTCGCATTGTCCTGCTGGAATTGCCCAAATCCGTCGGAATGCACAATGGGTATGGGCGGATGCAGATGTTCAGACAGAATTCTTACGTAACTGACATCTGTCAGAGTCATATCCAATCATATCAGGGGTCCCATATCACTCCAACTGCACGCGCCGCGCATTATTAGAGAGCCTCCACCAGGTTCAACAGTCCCCTGCTGACATGCAGGGCCCATGGATTCATGAGGTTGTCTCCATACCAGTACAGGTTCATTCACTCGATACAATTTGAAACGAGACTCGTCCGCCAAGGCAACATCTTTACAATTATCAACAGTCCAATGTTAGTGTTCACGGGCCGAGGAGAGGCGTAAATCATTGTGTCGTGCAGTCATAAAGGATATACGAGTCGGCTGTCGGCTCCGGAAGCTGATATCGATAACGTTTCGTTGAATGGTTTGCACGCTGACACTTGTTGATGGCCAAGCACTGAAATCTGCATCAGTTTGCGGAAGGGTTGCACTTCTTACACGTTCAACGATTCTCTTCAGTCGTCGTTGGTCCTGTTCTTGCAGGATCTTTCTCTGGCCGAAGCGATGTCGGAGATTTGGTGTTTTACCAGATTCCTCATATTCACGGTACAGTCTTGAAATGGTCTTACGGGAAAATCATCGCTACCTCGAACAAGCTGTGTCCTATTCTCGTGCGCCGAACGTAATATTACATTCAAACTCACTTAAATGTTGATAACCAACTATTGTAGCAGCAGTAATCGATCTAACAACTGCGCCAGATACTTGTTGTCTTATATAGGCATTGCCAACCGCAGCGCCGTATTCTGCCTGTTTACAAATCCCTGTATTTAAATACGCATGCCTACACCAGTGTCTTTGGCGTTGCATAACAGCAACAGTTTTTCTGTTTAAACACTCATTACTGAGCCTGTATTATCCAATGCTGGACGTGAAACACTGGGTCTACACTACTGGCCATTAAAATTGATACACGACGAAGAGGCGATATTTAACCGACAGGGAGAAGAGGCTGTGATATGCAAATGATTAGCTTTTCAGAGTATTCACACAAGATTGGCGCCAGTGGCGACAACTACAACGTGATGACACGAGGAAAGTTTCCAACCGATTTCTCATACACAAACAGCAGTTGACCGGCGTTGCCTAGTGAAACGTTGTTGTAATGCCTCGTGTAAAGAGGAGAAATGCGTACCATCACGTTTCCGACTTTGATAAAGGTCGGATTGTAGCCTATCGCGATTGCGGTTTATCGTATTGCGACATTGCTGCTCGTGTTGGTCGAGATCCAATGACTGTTAGCAGAATATGGAATCGGTGGGTTCAGGAGGGTAATACGGAACGCCGTGCTGGATGCCAACGGCCTAGTGTCATTAGCAGTCGAGATGACAGGCATCTTATCCGCATGGCTGTTACGGATCGTGCAGCCACGTCGCGATCCCTGAGTCAACAGATAAGGACGTTTGCAAGACAACAACCATCTACACGAACAGGTGGACGACGTTTGCGGCAGCATGGACTATCAGCTCGGAGACCATGACTGCGGTTACCCTTGACGCTGCATCATAGACAGGAGCACCTGCAATGGTGTACTCAACGACGAACCTGAGTGCACGAATGGCAAGACGTCATTGTTAAGTATGAATCCAGGTTTTGTTTACAGCATCATGATGGTCGCATCCGTGTTTAGCGTTATCGCGGTGAGCGCACATTGGGAGCGTGTATTCGTCATCGCCATGCTGGCGTATCCCCCGGCGTGATGGTGTAGGGTAACATTGGTTACACGTATCGGTCACCTCTTGTTCTTACTGACGGCACTTTGAACAGTGGACGTTACATTTCAGACGTGTTACGACCTGTGGCTCTACCCTTCATTCGATCCCTGCGAAACCCAACATTTCAGCAGGATAATGCACGACCGCATATAGAATGTCCTGTACGGGCCTTTCTGGATACAGAAAATGTTCGACTGCTGCCGTGGGCAGCACATTCTCCAGATCTCTCACCAATTGAAAACGTCTGGTCAAGGGTGGCCGAGCAACTGTCGCGTCACAATACGTCAGTCACTACTCTTGGTGAACCATGATATCGTGTTGAAGCTGCAGGGGCAACTGTACCTGTACACGCCATCCAAGCTCTGTTTGACTTAATGCCCAGACATATCAAGGCCGTTACTACGGCCACAGGTGGTTGTTCTGGGTATTGATTTCTCAGGGTCTATTCACCCAAATTGCGTTAAAATGTTATCACATGTCAGTTCTAGTATAATATATTTGTCCAATGAATACCCGTTTATCATCTGCATTTCATCTTGGTGCATCAATTTTAATGGCCAGTAGTGTAGAAACGCATCGAGTGTAAGATGTACAGAGCAATTGTAACAAATGGAAGGCAGTCCTGTCAAAGATGTCACAGCGCAGTGACGGAACGAAAGGTGCGGCGAGGGCCCTTCAACGTAGAGATAACCTCGCGAGGCGGCGAACGTGACTGCTGCGGCGGTGTTTGCGGTGAGGGGCACGTCTCGCTTGGCCCGCGGAGCGTGCGGCGGCCCCCCGGCGGCGGTGCACGGCGGCACGTGCAGGGACGGGGCAGACAGCGGGCGGTGCATCGCCGCGGCGCCTCCTGCTGCCAGATCGATGACCTCCGTCCGCGCGAGGTCGCTGCCTCGCCGCGGCGCCGCCGTCCTCAGACACTGTCTGTCTGCCTGCCCTCCTCCTCGCACCGCTGGCGACTCCTTCTCAGCGCCCGACTGCGTGTCTCACATATAACGCTGTAACGCCAAACCTTCATATTAGACACGTTAACACACTTTTTAGCCGCCGGTATGCATCCGTCGGATGCGTTACCAACATGTTGCAATTTGCCGCGCGTGAAGACAAGATTTTCGACATCTACATCTACATTTATACTCCGCAAGCCACCCAACGGTGTGTGGCGGAGGGCACTTTACGTTCCACTGTCATTACCTCCCTTGCCTGTTCCAGACGCGAATGGTTCGCGGGAAGAACGACTGCCGGAAAGCCTCCGTGCGAGAACGAATCTCTCTAATTTTACATTCGTGATCCACTCGGGAGGCATAAGTAGGGGGAAGAAATATATTCGACACCTCATCCAGAAACGCATCCTCTCGAAACATGGTCAGCAAGCTACACCGTGATGCAGAGCGTCTCTCTTGCAGGGTGTGCCACTTGAGTTTGCTACACATCTCTGTAACGCTATCAAACTTACCAAATAACCCTGTGACGAAACGAGCCGCTCTTCTTTGGATCTTCTCTATCTCCTCCGTCAGCCCGACCTGGTACTTATCCCACACTGATGAGCAATACTCAAGTATAGGTCGAACGAGTGTTTTGTTAGCCACCTCCTTTGTTGATGGTCTACATTTTCTAAGGACTCTCCCAATGAATCTCAACCTGCCACCCGCCTTACCAACAATTAATTTTATATTGTCATTCCACTTCAAATCGTTCCGTATGCATACTCCCAGATATTTTACTGAAGTAAGCGCCTATAGCCGGGTGCTACTGATGATGGAAAGGTAGCTACAAGTACTTCGGGTAGCCCTTGAGCTAGGGACCATTCATACATTCGTATACGCAACAGATGGAGCGCCTTACTAAACTATCCTAGAGTACAGTGTGACAGTTTGAATACTACGCCTTCCTGCATCTTTGGCAAATGGAGAATATCTGTTGGCTCTTCTTCATTAGCTGTGGTCTACGGTGAGTCTTATACTGAAGTGACAAAGGTCAAGGAATACCTCCCAATATCGCCTGGGACCCCCTTCTGCCCGGCGTATTGCAGCAACTCGACGTGGCATGGACTCAACAACTGGTTGGAGGTCCCCTGCAGAAATAATGAGCAATGCTATCTCTATAGCCAACCACAATCGCGAAGGTGTTACCGGTACACGTTTTTGTGCACGAACTGACCTCTCGATTGCATCCTATAAATGTTCGATGGGATTCTTGTCGAGCGACCTGGATGGCCAAATCATTCGCTCGAACTGTCCAGAATGTTCTTCAAACCAGTGGCAAACAACTGTATGTCGGTGATAGGGCGCATTGTCATCCACAAAAATTCCATCGTTGTTTGGGACCATGAGGTCTGTGAATGGATGCATATGGCCTCTAAGTAGCCGAAAATAGCTATTTCTAATCAATGATCGATTTATTTGGACCAGAGGGCCCAGTCCATTCCACGTAAACGCAGCCCAGACTGCTATAGAGCCACCACCAGCATCCACGGTGCCTTGTTGACAACTTGGATCCATGGATTCGTGGGGTCTGTGCCACAGTCGAACCCTATCTTCAGTTCTTAGCAGCTGAAACTGGGACTCATCTGACAAGGCCACTGTGTTTTGGTCGTCTAGGGTCCAACCAATATGATCACGAGCACAGGAGAGTCGCTGCAGGTGATGTGTTGAGTTAGCAAAGGCACTCGCGTCGGTCGTCTGCTGCCATAGCCCATTAATGCTTCAATTCGCCGCGCTGTCATAACTGATACATTCGTCCTACGTCCTACAGTGTGGTTGTTTCAAGCAGAGTTGCTTGTCTGTTAGCACTGACAACTCTACACGAACGCCGCTGCTCTCGGTGGTTAAGTGAAGGCCGACGGCCATTGCGTTGCCCGTCGTGAGAGGTAATGCCTGAAACTTGGTATTCTCGGCACATTATTGACAATGCGGGTCTCGGGATATGGAATTCCCTAACAATTTCCGAAAAGGAATGTCCCATGCGTTTGGCCGCATCTACCATTCGGCGTTCAAAGTTTGTTAGTCCCTCCATGCGACCAATAACCACGTACGGTACCTTTTCACATGAATCAACTGAACTCAAATGACAGCCCTACCAATGCTATGCCCTTTTATACCTTCATTACGCAATACTGCCGCCATCTATATATGTGGATATCGCTATTCCATGACTTCTGCCAACAGTGTAAGGTGCTTGTGGAAGCGGGTCTTCACCATTTTCTTAGTATCTTTAACCGTTTCCTATATACAGAGGTTCAAAGTGAACCAGTCAGTGGGGAAGGTGGAAAATAAGGTCCTTTTAAGTGGCCTTGGACAATGCCCGCCCACACGTTGACAGAGAATCGTTGCTGGTGGCCACCGAGGTGGGTGGAGTGGGAACTGTCCTAACTCCAGATATGGTTGTTGTGGTTGTTGAGAACGGTTGAACGGGACCTTATCCATGAACAATACAAACTGTATGAAGTTCGGCACTTCAGCGCTGGGATGGATAATCGATTGACAGAAATGAATGCGGGGCTCAAAGTCTCTCAGTCTCACACTTAAAATACGCACGTCGTGTCCTATGTGAGGGAATGACGTAGCTTATAAGGTCAGGTAGCAGGGAGAAATATACTATAAAGTGTTTCCGTTGTTATCAGAAGATTTCTAGAAACTACATACTGCAGTACCGAAGAAAACGAAAAACTTTTGTGAACGTAAAACCCGGTCTGAGATGTAGAATTAGTTTTGGATTGTTTCAGTTTCACATATGTAAACTATCAAACTTTCACTGATCCGTAAAATTCTTTTCACATCAGTGCCCTGTTGTGGCAGGGAAAAGAAGGGAACCAGCGGAAAATTGCTATTGTCAGAGCACAAAAAGGCTAATCTGCTCCTTTTTATTAAAATACTGACTGAAAAATGGGCTATCAGCTGCCTCATACTGCCTTCCTCAGAGCCTTTAAAAATATTTCCAAAAAATTTGGTATCTGAATATACGAGGGTAATCCCAAAAGTATGGTCTCCTATTTCTTTATAAGCATATAGACCTGTTTATTTTTACAATGGTTTACATCAGTTTACAGCTTGAACATTTAGTTATTTTTCGACATAATCACCATTTCTGTCAATGCATTTTTGTAGGCGCTGTGGCAGTTTTTGTATGGCCATGTCATACAAGCTCGCCGCCATGCTGTTCAGAAAGTATGAACTTCTTCTTTCACCTCGTCGTCGGAGCTTACGTAAGGTGGGCTGCAGCAGCAAAGTACGCGGCTCTTCAGCCACAGGTATTACAAAAGAAAAACAATGGAGACACAGAATATACATAACATAGTGGGGGACAAAAAACAGTAGACACAGTAACGAAAAAACACGAAGCCGTTCACACGTGAAGAAAACCAAAGAAACTGTTAGCACTGAACATGGACACTGATAATGGAGACGACACGTGAACGATGGAGCGTGGGCGTCGAAAACACTGAGGCACACACTACACCGGTGGTGATGATCTCCGGCGCTCGAGTGTCTACTTAACGTGTGCGAGTCCGGGGACCTGCCAAGAGGGGAGGAAGGTGGTGGGGGAGGGAGAAGGGAGAGCAGAGATGCCAATGGCAGAGGAGATGGGGGAAGGAATGAAGATATGGGGAGTAGGGGAAAGCCAGGGGAGGAGGGTGGTGGAAGGGAGGAGGGAGAGAAGGGAATGAGAAGGGCGAGAGGGTGCCTGAGGAAAAAACACAGGAAGTGGGAGGGGAGGATCAAAGTTGATAGGAGGGGTAGATGGAGGGGAGGAGGGCATCATCAGGGAGGGGGAGCTGGTGGAAACCACCTTGGGAGAGGGTAAGGAGAGTGGTGAGATGGAGAGCAGGTGGGACGTAAAAATACAGGCGCGGCAGTGGATTTGGGTGGGAGAGGATATGAGAGACAAGTGGGTAAGGGGGATCTCGAGGATTTCAAGGTATTTGTAAAAGGTAGGAGGGGCGGAGATCCAGGCAGGTTGGGCATAGCAGAGGATAGGGTGGATGAGGGATTTATAGGTGTGCAGAATGGTGCAGGGGTCCAGACCCCATGTACGGCCAGAAGGAGCCTGAGGAGACGGAGTCAGGAGCGGGGGGGGGGGGGGGGGGGGGGGTCCCCGGAGAGGCGACAGTCAAGGGTGACGGCCGCGGCTAGCTGGAGCGGCACTTATACTCTGTTCGTATAGGTGCCGCTCCTGTCGTGGTGGGTGTCGCCATGGTCAGCATTCTATTGGCTGACGTCTTCTCACAGCCTTCTCTGCTGCATCGTTCTGGCGCTTGATGTTACACTGGAACACTATCATGTAACACAAATGGTTCAAATGGCTCTGAGCTCTATGGGCTCTAGGCTATCAGTCCCCTAGATCGTAGAACTACTTAAAGCTAACTAACCTAAGGACATCACACACATCCATGCCCGAGGCAGGATTCGATCCTGCCGCCGTAGCGGTCGGGCTGTTCCGAACTGAAGCGCCTAGAACCGCTCGGCCATGTAACACAAGTACTGTCTCTAATTCCCTGTAAAACACACCATACGTCTTTTCCGGTGGAGGATTCCGTTGACTTGTCGCCTTGTCATCAAATGTTTGCGGTTCCCATTCGAAAGTCACTTCCTTACGGTTACTAATAGATTAGTTGTGCAAAATCAACTGCCACTATAGGTTCCTAACTTACACCTCGCTGCTGTAAACGGACGTTCAACCACGACCCGTATTCAAATTTGAATAAAGCGAACAGCGGAAATAAATTGGCACGATCAGGGTTTGTACATATGTCTCGCACTCATGGCAGTCTAACACCGTAACCACTTAACCATGACGCCATTCGTTTTCTTAGTTTCTCTATATTTTAGGTCTCGTTCTTAGACTGTTCACCGTTTCTATTTTGCTTTTTTTACATTTAAGTACACTTTCTTCCTATTTGCCTGCTTCAACTGTGTTCAGTTTTTGACAGGCTGTCCATTGGTCCCGCTTAGCACTAAATGTGGGAGGTGAGGGGGGGGGGGGGGGGGACTTGCGATGGAGATTTCCCTTGTTTGTGGAGGCGTAAGCACCTGAGTCACAGTACTGTACGTCGGTTGCTGGGCCGGCATGTATTTGACTTCATTGTATTTTTTTAATTGTTTAATAGATTCCCCTTCATTGCTCATGAGATGGTAATATGGCAGGAGGACCCATTGCACATGTAATTTGTACATGAGACCCTCGGGCAACACAGAATCAAAAGTTCGTGAAACATCGAGGAAGCTGGTGGAGAAATACTCCCAGCGGACAATGGCTTGCATAGCATCTTCTGCTAGGTGTAGGAGATGGTGAGTAGGGCGCACCCACGTCAGAAACGGAAGCTTATTAGCCGATAACTTTTCGGAAATCGCACTTCCTTGCGAAGCTTCGGAATTGCAACAATCTCAGCGTGTTTCCACACTGTCGGGAGTTCTCCTGAGATGGGTAGATGACTCAAGGTTACTGCCAGATGGTCCGCTGCTGCAGGTGATGTTAGTTAGTCGCGGCCTCCTATTTTTTGACATCAGGAGTATGTATAACCTCTATAGAAGTAAAGGAGCCGACGGAGAGCGTGAGTAACAGCTTGCGGCCGTTTGCTAATGATCCTATGGTAAGCGGGAACGTGTCGTCATTGCGTGGCTGTGAGAGAACACAAAATGACTTAGACAAAGTTTTTAGATGATGACGTGAATGGCAGCTTGCTGTAAACGTAGAAAGATGCATGTTATTGAGGACGAATAGCAAAAACCGTCCTGTAACGTTCGAATACAGCATTAGTAGGGTACAGATGGACACAGTCACTTCAATTAAATATCCAGGCATAATGCTGCAACGCAATATGAAATGGCACGAGCACGTGGGGATGGCAGTAGGGTATGTGAATTGTCGATTTCGGTTTATTGGAGGAAATACAGGAAAGTGTCATAGATCTGTAAAGAAACCGCACATAGAACACTACTGCGGTCCATTCTTGGTTACTGCTCGAGTGTTTGGGATCCCCAGCAGGCCGGATTAAAGGAAGAGATCGAATTCAGGGGCGAGCTGCTTGATTTGTTAGTGGTAGGATAGATCAACACGCGAGTGTTACAGAAATGCTTTGTGAGCTCAAAAGGAAATCCTTGGAGGTAAGATGACGTTCTTTTAGCAAGCACTATTGAGAAGATTACGAGAACCTGCATTTGAAGCCGACTGCAGAACAATTCTACTTTCGCCAACGTACAGTTCTCGTAAGGAACACGAAGATAAGAGAAGAAAAGGTGTAGAAAGTTGCTTTTCTCTCGCTCTACTAGCGAGTGGAAGAGGAAAGGAAATATCCCATATGGTGACTTTTGAAGTGTGTTTGTAGATATAGACTTAACCGGTATTTGACTTCTTGCGGTGTTACTGGTTCTATGAAGTCACCTTCCACTCGTTCACCTAGAAAGACTCGCGTCGCTATCCATGCCGATTCACCTTCAAACGACAACTCCGCAAGATTGGCTGTCTATGACTGGAATCTGCGTTCATCCACGACAACTTTTGTGTCGCTCTCCATACTGTTGAGCAATCACGTGGTATCCGGGTTGAAGCTGAGTTGCCATTCTCTGAAGACAAAGATAATACTCGCACGACTGCCACGTAATTTATAGAGGCCGGGAGCGGTAATTATGCTTCCGTGTAGATGCGCTCGTAAGGGGAGGATCTGACATATGTTTATACGACTTTGATCAAATTTTGCAAGGACGTTGTATACTGAAAATAAAGAGACACGTGTTTTACTTTTCGCTAGCACTAGTTTTTGAAAAAATCGAAGTCAGAGTTGATTATGGAAAACCACCTTTTCAAACATCGAAAGATCGTCTGAAAACAAACATTTTTTATTAATATAATATGACGACCAGAGTTAATAATGTTCGAGTTATTAATTTTTGTTTGTGTGTTCAAACTGTTGCTTAGGAACGAGTTATTCTACATGTCTAGCAGATCGAGGTCCACGGTCGAGCGGGAAAAAAAGGCGGCAGGGCGTTAAACATCACACTGCTGGTCCGTGTTTCATTCTTGTTCATGACTTTTACTCATTCAACATTTTTTCGGTGCATCCGATGATATTCTGATAGTGGATACACCTTTCTTTCCTTTTTTGAAGTAAAACATCATAAGGTAAGTTTAATAAAGAAATAAGTACACACTGAGTTGACAAAAATCATGGGGTGCCTCTCAACATTGTGTCGTACCTCCTTTCGCCCGGCATAGAAATTTCGCCGCGCCGAATCGTCCTAACGGGTACGTTAATGGTACATCCTACATTGACTTCAGCGGTTATTTTACGCAGTTTTGCTTGGCTGTTAGAACTACGCAAACGCCGCTGCTCACGGTCGTTACGCGATGACCATTGGCCACTGCGTTATTCGTCGTGAGAGGTCATGGCTGAAATTTGGTATTCTTGACACACTCTGACACTGTGGATCGCGGAACAACGAATTCTCTAACTGTTTCCGAAATGGAATGTCCTACTCGTCTAGCTCCATCTTCCATTCCACGTTCAAAATCTGTTAATGGCGGTCGTGCGGCCATAATCACGTCAGAAACCTTTTCACATGAATCACCTATGTGCAAATGACAGCTCCGCCAATCCGCTGCTCTTTTATACCTTGTGTACACGATACTAGCGCCGTCCCATGACTTTTCTCACCTCAGTGTGTATGCTGTATTTACAGTTATTTTCATCGTGATAGTACAAAAATTTACCTAAAGCATATTATTGCCTAAACCTAACTGACCGTCCATTCGTGAGCGTTTTGCAATCATTGTCGTTAAATTTACTGTAGGTCGAGATTTTTCGTGCACTATGTGCTACACACAAAACAAATCTCACAGCGTTGACATGTCCTCCGGTACATTTTTCGTGGAAAACATATCTGAATCACGCTGATAGGAACAGATGTATCAGATACCAATTTCAATGCGTACCAAAGACAGGCGTGGACAACTGGCTATAGATGAATGCATGAATTTTGATAGCATCCGCCCTGTCTTGTAATTCTCTGCTCTGCTGCGATGTCGTATGATTCTGAAGTCGAGCAATGAAATTCTTTACCTGTCGGAAGGCGTGTACGGTGCATAGTTAACAAATAAAAGTACATTTCGGTGGTATCACTTTCACGGATCAGGTCGGTTGAGCGAAATCTACGGAAGCCATATCGTAGTACGTCATGTAACACGATGAAAGTAAATCTCAATACATTATAAAAGGTGTTACAAAAAGGTACGGCCAAAGTTTCAGGAAACATTCCGCACACACAAATAAAGAAAAGATGTTATGTGGACATGTGTCCGGAAACGCTTAATTTCCATGTTGGAGTTTATTTTAGTTTCGTCAGTATGTACTGTACTTCCTCGATTCACCGCTATAGTTTCATACGGGATACTCTACCTGTTCTGCTAGAACATGTGCCTTTACAAGTACGACACAACATGTGGTTTATGCACGATGGAGCTCCTGCACATTTCAGTCGAAGTGTCCGTACGCTTCTCAACAACAGATTCGGTGACCGACGGATTGGTAGAGGCGGACCAATCCCATGGCCTCCACGCTCTCCTGACCTCAACCCTCTTGACTTTCATTTATGGGGGCATTTGAAAGCTCTTGTCTACGCAACCCCGGTACCAAATGTAGAGACTCTTCGTGCTCGGATTGTGGACGGCTGTGATACAATACGCCATTCTCCAGGGCTGCATCAGCGCATCAGGGATTCCATGCGACGGAGGGTGGATGCATGTATCCTCGCTAACGGAGGACATTTTGAACATTTCCTTGTAACAAAGTGCTTGAAGTCACGCTGGTACGTTCTGTTGCTGTGTGTGTTTCCATTCCATGATTAATGTGGTTTGAAGAGAAGTAATAAAATGAGCTCTAACATGGAAAGTAAGCGTTTCCGGACACATGTCCACATAAAATATTTTCTTTCTTTGTGTTTGAGGAATGTTTCCTGAAAGTTTGGCCGTACCTTTTTGTAACACCCCGTATACATTGTGTACATACACTGTAAACATTATATAGTATATTTGATTAGTCATACCTCCAGATGATTTAGTTCGAAAAAGAAAGACTAGAAAGGTATTCCCATTATCAGAATATTACAGAAAAATAAAAAAAAACATCGAATGTAAAAAATACCACGCCCAAGAATCAGACACGGACGAGCAGTTTGGTAGTCTCATCCCTTTGCCACTTGACCGCCGACCATGCTCTGCTAGACGGGCAGAATGACGGGTAAACATGAAAACACAAAAATGTTAATAACTCGAACATTATTAACTATGGACGTCATATTATATTACTAAAAATGTTTGTTTTGAGACGATCTTTCGGCGTAGAGCAGTGAAAAGGCGATTTTCCGTCACGAAATTTGACTTCGATTTTTTCAAAAACTAGGGAGTGTATGACAAAAAGGCGACACCCTTTTCTCTTTATTTGCAATATACAACATCCTTGCTAAATTTGATGACAGTATTGTGGCCCAAATGTCAGACCCTACCCCTTATCAGTTTGACGAAAATAGCCCTCAGATTGCCCCCTCGCGGAAGCCGAAGAGAGGCTTTCGGCGCCTGCACAGTGAACAATAACTGTGGTGCCGGACGGTGCTGTGGTTAAAAGCCGAATTAACCCTGAGTTTCGCTGCGTCGGCTGAGAAATCGGAGATTCTTGTTTTTCCCGTTTTAATTCAATGGCAGCCAGTGCCGGATTCCACGCAGTGCTTAGCTGAAATCCCACATCTCTGTTGATAAGACTGTCCGCCGTACGGATATGTATGGCTCTCCTGGAATCCAGCGCTGGCAGCCATTAAATTAAAACGGTAGAAACAAGAATCTGGCCGACGCAGCGGTTGCAGAGAGCTAATTTGGTGTCCGGCAGCGGAGTCACCGCTCATTGTACACGCGCCGAAGGCCTCTCTTCGGCTCCCGGAAAGCGGTACTGCCAGCATTGCTTTGGCACAGCTGAGCGCCACTCTCGTGGTGCTTAATTCCCGCTCCTGGGCGCGATAAACTTCGACGCCGCCGTACCTTTACAATCAGTCGCGTCCTGCAACGGCCAACACAGCCAAAAACACTACCTCAAAAAGTCGAATAGTTCGCTACCATCATATACATCAAGCATTGGGCCTTTTCATCCGTTCCGTCTCCGTCAAAATTCATCAAGCCATCTCTTCATTGGTCTTCAAATGGTTCAAATGGCTCTGAGCACTATGGGACTTAATATCTATGGTCATCAGTCCCCTAGAACGTAGAACTAGTTAAACCTAACTAACCTAAGGACATCACACAACACCCAGTCATCACGAGGGTCATTGGTCTTCCTAAAGATCTTTTGCCTCTTGGTTTATATTGTTTTATGACTTCAGTGATTATTGCATATGGCATACAGCCTTCATCTTTTACCATCTTAACCGATATTGTTATATCACGAAAGTTACGTTTTACGTATTCAGTTCACCGCGGATGTCATTATTTCTCTTATCTATTAAAGTATATCCAGCCAAGCATCTAAGGAAATTCAATTCAAGTGCATTCTGTAATGTTATGTGAGCCTCACTGCCCTTTTTTTAAAACTAATGTGTACCTCATTTTATTCTGAGAAGCTCAGTAATCTATGTAAATACCGTAGATGTAAATTTGATTCAAAATGTACTTGAAGTGAAGTGAAGCGAAACTGGACAGCAACAAACTCTTTAGCGCGCAGTCCCCGCAACGATAGTAGTTGAGAATCTTTGAATATGGACTAAAGAAAAGGCAATGGATTTATTAAAAAAAGAGGGCTGTTAATCTGTATCTTGTGGAAAGAAGACATGTTGCTAGGCCGCCGCTCAGAACGTATTGTTACATTTAATGAAAACTGCTATTTCAGTGATAAAACCGAGTAAAGTATGTGAAACAGTTGGCAAACATTTATGAATACAAATTTTCTGGAAGTGAAGAATAGAAATATCTTGTTTTTTGGAAAAGGAGGTGAACTTCATTGTCGTCGCCGTCTATCAATCGACAGAATTGTAAGTGTACAAACTTCACTAAAATACAGGAAAAGAAATGAATTCTCTATAGTTTTCATTCAATACGTAACAACCTCTCTTAATTTCTTAATTGCAGTAATTGGTTTATGTTCTTGTATATTGGTATGGTGCTGAACTCCACTGACCAATTTTGATGCAGCAGCACGTGTAGTTTGAAGGAAGTTTGTGTGCTGAGCAATCTCCTTTTCTCACTAAAAGCAGATTGCTGTTTGATCTTATTTACTTACAACAGTGGTCCCTTAGGGATCAAAAGTTACGAAAACTTTGACTCAAAGCTATCCGCAATACGGCCAAGTGACTAACAGAGCTGTATTTTAAACCTTAAAGAACAATAACTTCCTCCAAATTATAATACGTCACCTACTGGTGCAGAAACTAATCATTCAAGGATGCAGCAACAAAAATTCGACTTAAAATAAAAATCTCAAAAAAATCAATCTCTCTCTGTCTCTCCAAACACATATATAAATATCCATATTATTAAGATAAAAGTCATTTTATAAATCTCTTTTCACTTCACTTCTTAAGAGTCCAGTTTTCCCACCAATAGAGCACTACTGGTATAGCCGTAACTTAACAAAAATTTAGAAGAGTATTGTTTGTCCCGTATGAAATTTAGTACCCGAAATATTTAAATGTATTAACTTTTTCTATGATATGCTTGGCAGTTTCAATCTTAACTGGCATAGGTGTCCTAAAAATGCCATTGATTCTGTCTTTGTCATCGAGATGTTCAATGTTTATTCTGTGGCTACTTTCCTTAAATTAAAGACAGCTTCTTATAAGCCTTTTCATTCTGACTAACAGTTACTTGGTTGTCAGCAAAACGTAGTACTCTAACATTCGAATCGTTATTTTTAAAATGTCTCGTTGTCTGTAACCATGTTCTAGTCACGTCGTCTATATACATATTAAAAAGAGTGGGTGAGAGGGGCCATCCTTGTTTAACTTCTTGGTTTACTTGAGCCATACTATCTCTGCTGCTTGCTATTTTTATTTTCATTTTGTAATTCGTATATAAATCCTGTACAGCTCTTATGAGATGGGATCCCTCTGTTTCTTAAAATTTCCCATAGTTTGCTTCGATTTACTTTATCGAACGCCTTTTCATAGTCAATGAAGGCAAAAAAGTAGATAAATTTAATTAATGATTTCTTTCTGTTTGTTGTATCATTGTGAAGATACAGTGCGAGCATGTTCTGCCTTTTCGAAAACAACGTGGGACATCAAATAATACATATACTTATATGGATAGGGCGTCTGTGCTTTCGGACATACATAAGAATAAGTATACAGTAGAAGTACATAGTTCTGGCACTACCGGCCATGACCTTCTTCTCCTGTGCGGATGCACCCATATTCCCCGAACTCTTACGGGAGTTGGAAAGAGTGTATTCCACGAGTAATGAGTGTGTTGGGGTGGGGCACTACGAATGTAGTGTGTGGACATATACGGTGAGAATGTGGGTCTCGCGGGAGGCGTGCGAGAGATAGTCCCTGCAGTCGCACAGTCGTCTGTGCCATCGGTGGCTCAGGTGGGTAGAGCGTCTGCCCTGTAAGCAGGAGATCCTCGGCTCGAGTCCCGGTCGGGGCACAAATTCTCACCTGTCCCCGTTGATACATATCAATTACCGTCAGCAGTTGAAGGTATTAATATGATTCTAATTTCATTCAGATAATACAGTTTAGTTTTCTGGAAATTCGACACTTATTTCGATGAAGTGTTGTGGGACTTGCACAATATAATCCATGAGCGCAATCGAGAAGTGCATTTGAAGCAGGTCCGCCGGCGAAGCCTGAAAAGTCACAATGATATGTTTACGTGAACGGGGCACTTCGATGCAGTTTGGTCTTGAGAAGACGAAGTGGGTTACCGAATAGAAAACGTTGGGTGTTACTTGAAAAAGGAGTACTGTACTTTTCCTCGCGAGGAACAAAGTAATCAAATGGTTCAAATGGCTCTGAGCACTATAGGACTTAACATCTATGGTCATCAGTCCCCTAGAACTTAGAACTACTTAAACCTAACTAACCTAAGGACAGCACACAACACCCAGCCATCACGAGGCAGAGAAAATCCCTGACCCCGCCGGGAATCGAACCCGGGAACCCGGGAACAAAGTAATCACGCCGGTTAATGTCCGCCTCCTTAGCTGAATGGTAACGTGTTTGGCTACCACGCAGCGGGCCCGGTTCGATTCACGGCCGCGTTGGACACTTTCTCCGCTCATGGACTGGATGTTCTGATGTCCTCATCCTCCTTCAACAACACCGACGAGCGAGTCGCCCACTGTGGCGTCGCCGGCCGCTGTGTTCTCGCGGTTCTAGGCGCGCAGTCCGGAACCGTGCGACTGCTACGCTCGCTGGTTCGAATCCTGCCTCGGGCATGGATGTGTGTGATGTCCTTAGGTTAGTTAGGTTTAAGTAGTTCTACGTTCTAGGGGACTAATGACCACAGCAGTTGAGTCCCATAGTGCTCTGAGCCATTTGAACCATTTTTTGAACTGTGGCGTCACCTGGAATAAGACTCGCACCCGGCGGCCCGACTTCCCCGGATGGGGCCTTCCGGCCGTCAATGGCGCACGATCATTTCATGCTGGTTAATGATCTCCTGGTAGATTCCGGGGAAAATATTACACTCTGTGAAAACTTAGCGATGAAAGCAATTTCCGCGTGCTGCATCACTGGCAAATAACATAGCTCTGTCCATGACGTGTTCCCACCTCTCGCCATGTGAGGGTTCGTCGAGAATCACTGCTCATATTGAACCTGCTCTCATTAGAGGACAGCACGCAACCCCTCTCCTCGTTGATCTAGTCCCAGTATCCTCGCAAACGGTGTCGCCGATGTGCGGTTGTCAACGAAACACAACGCACTGGTCGTCGGAGAAAGTGACCACTCTATGCAGTCGCCACTGTATATCGTGGGCTTACGAGCGATGCAGTCCTGTTAAATGTGAGGTAGCCGAGCGGTTCTAGGCGTTTCAGTCCGGAACCGCGTTACTGCTACGGTCGCAGGTTCGAAACCTGCCTCGGGCATGGACGTGTTTGATGTCCTTAGGTTAGTTAGGTTTAAGTAGTTCTAAGTTCTAGGCGACTGATGACCTCAGATGTTAAGCCCCATAGTGCTCAGAACCATGTTCAATGTGGTTGTAATTGGATCCGCTGTTTGACGTGGGTCCTTTCCTGCCTGCTTCATAACGTTGCGGTCATCTGCTGCTGTAGTTCACCGTGACTGACAACCACTTCTCCTTCGAGCAGCAGTGGCAATGGTTGGGAAGGTTTCCCAAGCACGTGAGCAATACCAATCTCCTGGGCTACAACTGTCACACTTCATACTTCCTGCAGTTACCTGCTGATTCTTCCCTGCGTGAAGTCATCCTTACGTTGTCTCCGGGCCATGTTGTGATGAAGAACAGTACGACAGTGCATCGTAACCGATCGGTGATTGACAGACAGTGTCTTTTCCTGTTCCTTCACCTGCCTCATGTTGGAGGACCAGCCCCATTTGATGCTAGAGTCACTTTAACCTCACGCCATATGACGTCCAACATTCTGTGCGTGGCTGGGAGACCTGTGGCACTGTGCTCCCGTAGTTACATTTACTTTATCTATCTCGTCCTTACGTTTTGCAGAGATTGATGTGGTCAAATTAAATGAGACATACACCACTGGACATTAAAATTGCTACACCACGAAGATGACGTGCTGCAGACGCGAAATTTCACCGACAGAATGAAGATGGTGTGATACGCAAATGATTAGCTTTTCAGAGCATTCATATAAGGGTGGCGCCGGTGGCGACACGTACAACGTGCTGACGTGAGGAAACTTTCTCATACACAAACAGCAGTTTACCGGCGTTGCCTGGTGAAATGCTCTTGTGATGCCTCGTCTAACGAGGATGCGTACGTTTCCGACTTAGATATAGGTTGGATTGTAGCCTATGGCTATTGCGGTTTGTCGTATTGCGACATTGCTGCTCGCGTTGGTCGAGATCGAAGGACTGTTAGCAGAATATGGAATGGGTGGGTTCAGGAGGGTAATACGGAACGCCGTGCTGGATCCCAACGGCCTCGTATCACTAGCAGTCGAGATGATAGGCACCTTATCCGCATGGCTGTAACGGGTCGTGCAGCCACGTCTCGATCCCTGAGTCAACAGATGGGGACGTTTGCATGACAACAAGCATCTGCACGAACAGTTCGACGACGTTTGCAGCAGCATGGACTATCAGCTCAGAGACCATGGCTGCGGTTACCCTTGACGCTGCGTCACAGACAGGAGCGCCTGTGATGGTGTACTCAACGACAAACCTGCGTGCACGAATGGCAAAACGTCATTTTTTCGGATGAATCCAGGTTCTGTTTACAGCATCATGATGGTCGCATCCGTGTTTGGCGACATCGCGGTGAACGCACATTG
The DNA here is from genome assembly GCF_023897955.1 of Schistocerca gregaria. Taxonomy (NCBI): domain Eukaryota; kingdom Metazoa; phylum Arthropoda; class Insecta; order Orthoptera; family Acrididae; genus Schistocerca; species Schistocerca gregaria. The sequence continues at coordinate 423,612,146 of NC_064926.1, read as the reverse complement.
GAAGAGTGTATTCGTCAGCGCCATACTGGCATATCACCCGGCGTGAAGATATAGGGTGCCATTGGTGACACGTCTCAGTCACCCCTTGTTCGCATTGACGGCACTTTGAACAGTGGACGTTACATTTCAGATGTGTTACGACCCGTGGCTCTACCCTTCATTCGATCCCTGCGAAACTCAACATTTCAGCAAGATAATGCACGACCGCATGTTGCAGGTCCTGTACGGGCCTTTCTTGATACAGAAAATATTCGACTTCTGCCCTGGCCAGCACGTTCTCCAGTCTCTCACCAACTGAAAACGTCTGGTCAATGGTGGCCAAGTAACTGGCTCGTCACAATACGCTCGTCACTACTCTTGATCATCTGTGGTATCGTGTTGAAGCTGCATTGGCAGCTGTACCTGTACACGCCATCCAAGCTCTGTTTGACTCAATTCCCAGACGTATCAAGGCCGTTATTACGGCCAGAGGTGGTTGTTCTGGCTACTGATTTCTCAGGATCTATGCACCCAAATTGCGTGCAAAACTAATCACATGTCAGTTCTAGTACAACATAGTTATCCAATGAATACGCGTTTATCATCTGCATTTCTTCTTGGGGTAGCAATTTTAATGGCCAGTAGTGTATAATACTCTCTACTAATATTATAATGCAACCAGCTCAGTACCAGCATTGCCCGGGTATGTATTTACTGTGATCTTCTATTAGTCTGTTTCCTCCTTGCCCAATCCTGTATCCATCTCCTCCTTTCCTTCCTCTCTCTCCATCTCCTCCACCCCCTCTCTGTGACCGCCTCCTCCACCCCCTCCATTTCCTTCTACCCCTTTCTCAGTCCATCTCCTCCTACCCATCTGTTCGTCTGCTCCTCCCGCCTCTCTCTGTCCATCTGATCCTTCCCCTCTGTCCTTCTCATCCATCCCGTCTGTCCATATCCTCCCCCTCTACTTCCCATCTCCTCCTCTCCCTTCTCTTTAACCGTCTCCTCCTCGACCGTCTATCTCTGTCATCACTTCCTCTTTCCTTTCTCTGTCGATTTTCTCCTCCTCCTCCTTTCACTGACCAGCCCCTCCTCCCTCTCTCTGCCCATCTCTTCCTTCTTCTTGTCTCTGTCCGTCTCCTCATTCTTTCTCTGTCCACTTGCTCCTGTCCTCTCTCTCTCCATCAGTTCCCCCTTCTGTCTCTCTGTCGTCTCCTTCTCGCCCTGTCTGTCTTATCTGTTCCTTTCTCTGAGTACTTGCCCCTGCCCCTTCTCTCTTCACATTTTTACCCTCACCCCAGTAGGAGGCTGGTCATTCTTATCGCACAGTATTTCTTTCCTCATCGTAACTAATATGTGTAGAAACTTTTGTTGACTTCGTCACAGGGATTTAGAATGAGCTTTTCACTTGTGGCTCTGGCCAAGTATGCATATGTCAAATATATTTCGCATATACGAGGGGCGACCCAAAAAAACCGGAATTTCTTTCTAGAATGCATATACTTTATTGTTTTAAAATACAACCTTAATCTCCTTCGAAGTACTCTCCATTAGCGTTAATACACTTGTCCAAACGTTCATTCCAGTGTTCGAAGCACCTTTTAAATTCGTCCTCTTTGACACCTGCTAGCACTTTCATGGCATTGTGTTTTACGTCTTCCACATCTGGTAAACGCTTCCTTCTCAAGTCTTTTTCCCATCCTCGGGAATAGGAAGAAATCCGAGAGTGCTAAATCCGGCGAATTGGGTGCGTGGGTCAAGGTAGTCGTCTTCGTTGAGGCCAAAAACTAGAGAACGCTGAGAGCCGAGTGCGTGGGAGCGTTGTCGTGATGCAGGAACCACACACCAGAATCCCACAAAGCCGGACGTTTTCGCGACAAACTTCTGTGAAACCATTTCATAACCTCCAAAAAGAATTGTTGGTTTACTGTCTGGTTTTCAGGGACAAATTCAGAGTGTACAATCCCTTTGATGTCAAAAAAAAAGATCAACATCATTTTCACATTCGATTTCACTTGTCGAGCTTCTTTTGTTCGAGGTGAGCCAGGTGACTTCCATTGTGATGTCTGTTGTTTACTTTCTGCAACGTACCCATAGCACGATGACTCATCACCTCTAATGATTTTGCTGAAAAAATGTGGATCATCTTTGAACGTGTCCTTCATTTCAAGAGAGGCTCGAACGCGACGATCCCTTTGATCTCCGGTAAGAAGCTTCGGCACGAATTTTGCTGCCACTCTTCGCATCTCCAAATCGATGGTCAAGATGCGCTGAATTGAGCTCCAGGACAACCCGGACAAGTTCTCGAGTTGGTCGATTGTCCTGCATCGATCTTCACTGATGAGATCACGGATTTTGTCGATGATGTCTTCGCTTCGAGGAGTTGAAGGTTGACCAGAGTGGGGCTGGTCTTCAACAACCATTTCTTCCTTTTTAAACCGAGAAAAACATTCGTACACTTGCGTTTTACGAAGAGCATGGTCATTGTAGGCTCTCTGAATCATTGCAACAGTTTCTGCTGCGTTCTTGCCGAGCAAGAAACAAAACTTCACTGCCGCACGTTGTCGTGTCACGTCTGCACTGTACGCACACTTAAATAACTGCCAAAGAAACCACACTTCTCACTGTTGGTTGACGCCGCGTGGCAGAATGACTCAGCAGAGTTCGTACTACAACCCTCTGGCGGCGCAACCTGCTACTACAAGTACACGATCTGCAGCATTACGATTCCGGTTACTTTTGGGTCCCCCCTCGTATTTAAGATACTTTACACGTATTTGTACACATATCACACCTGTATCTGTAGCGAATTGCGCCCTGCAGTTTCATTTTCGTATGACTCAACGTTTCTAACATCGCATCTACTGAGCTATGTGTCATACTGTGATACAATTTTGCAGGTATATCCACTGGTATATGCTACTAGCGTCTTGTTAGTTGCGCATAGAGTTACTAGTAAAGAAGTAATGAATTAAAATGTGATGCATGATGCCGCAGTTTTCCACGCATCTCGGTGTTTGACGTCATAACTCCTGAAATATGTGTCATACAGTGGTATATTTTTGTGGGTACATTCAGCGACACATGTGCGTGCTTATAAAAGGACCATGTAAGCAATGGATCACACGTCACTGCTATCGTAGTGCTTGCCCAGTACTGTCGTCAGGAGTGGCCGAACGGTTCTAGGCGCTTCAGTCTGGAACCGCGTGACCGCTATAGTCGCAGGTTCGAATCCTGCCTCGGGCATGGATGTGTGTGATGTCCTTAGGTTAGTTAGGTTTAAGTAGTTCTAAGCTCTAGGGGACTGATGACCTCAGAAGTTAAATCCCATAGTGCTCAGAGCCATTTGAACCTTTTCACCCAGTACTCCACTGGTACTGTGCTAATACTGTGCTGGTCTGCGAGTTCCGGTCTGGTACTATGCGTATACTGTCCGCCGAGGCTGGCAGGAGCGGCGCTTATATTCTCTCCCTCCTGTCGCGGTGCGGTCTAAGTCCGCGGGCTATTGGCTGACGTCGTCTCACCACCTTCTCTGATCTTGCGTTCTTCGTCTTCGTTCCGGCGCTTGTGGTGACGCCAGAACATTACCCCCCCCCCCCCCCCCCCGCCCTCCCGAAGTGACGGACTGTCGTCTTGTACAGAGTGCGACCATGACGTGGGAGGCAGGAGTGTGGGCGCATCGCCGGCCGGGAAGCTGTGGCTGCAGGAGGAGTCAGGCTTCCAATAATACCCCGCAATCCGGCCTTCACTCTGGAGGAGGCGGTGGAGGCGAAGGATCCGTCTCCACGGAATCGTCCCGCGGTGCCATGACACCGTCTGGTGGCGGCTGCTGTGGCCGCGCTGTCCTCTGGACCCATGAATCTGGGGGAAGAGACACTGCAAGATAATCGTGCACATGACACAGGCGAACTTTATTTTGATGGCAGCGCTGCACACCATCTGGACCTGAAAGAAGGTACGGACGATCTCGCCTCGCGCCCACCGTCTGCTGCCGGTAAAAAACCCTGAAAAACACAATATCATGAGGCGCGAAGCGGTACTTGCGGGCCGGCCGATGTGGCCGAGCGGTTCTAGGTGCTTCAGTCCGGAATCGCGCGACCGCTACGGTCGCAGGTTCTAATCCTGCCTCGGGCATGGATGTGTGTGTTGTCCTTAGGTTAGTTAGGTTTAAGTAGTTCTAAGTTCTAGGGGACTGATGATCTCAGAAGTTAAGTCCCATAGTACTCAGAGCCATTTGATACTTGCGGCCTTCCTTCGGCGCCAGATACTGAGGAGGGTGATACAGTGTCCGATGGCGGCAGCCGTGAAGCAATTCTGCCGGCGATGGTCCATCTCGTGGGTGCGAACGATATGAGGCGAGAAACAGTTGCAATGCTTGATCCTTGGTGTGTTCGGAACGAAATTTAGCCATCTGCTGCTTGAAGGTTCTGACGAAACGTTCCGCTTCGCGTTTGACTATTGATGGAAAGGTACACTAGTTAGATGCTGTACGCCATTGTGTTCATAGAATGTTTCAAATTCATTTTACGTGAACTGAGGTCCGTTGTCTGACACTATTACTTCAGGTAAACCTTCTAGGAGGGGACTGATGACTTCAGATGTTAAGTCCCATAGTACTCAGAGCCATCTGAGCCATTTAAGCCAACCTTTCTAGGCAAAAAAATCGATGAGAGCACCTGAATTATGCTACGTGACGTTGTCGAGTTTATAGGCACAGCAAAAGGGAACGTGCTGTACGAGTCAACCGCAATCAACCAACGAGTGCTCCAAAAAGATCAAGTAAAATCTGTGTGCATTCTTTGCCATGGCGATTGCGACTTGGGCCAAGCAGAGAATTTTTGTGGCGGAGCGGACTGATTTTCCGCACGTGCGTGACACTGTGACGTCATCTATTCTACATGGGCGTCCATACCCTGCCAATTACAGTGTCGATGTCCTAATTGTTTTGTACAAACAATCCCCCAGTGTCCTAGGTGAAGTAAGTCCAACACTTCGTTTTGCAGAGCTTTAGGGATCAACACACGTGACCGTCCACTGTCATTTTGAACAAGAATCACACCTTTCTATACAGCGAGGCTATGCCGACGTGCAATGTATCGACGCACTACAGATTTCCTTATGTTATGTAAGGAACGACGAGAGATGTGTCAATGTATGTTAGCAAAATGTTCAAATCGGAATCAGCTTCCGTGGCCTGTACAATTTTCTTATAGCTCAGGGGGAAAGAATGAAGCAATTCAGAATCCTTAGCATCGCTGTAACAACAAGATGTAGCAGAAGCGTCAAAATCTGCGTCCGCATCATCATGTTGAGCTGTCGGACGATAAACAATCTCGTAACGCTATTGAGACAACAACAAAGCCCATATTTTCAGTTTTTGGGCACCACCAGGAACTGTTCAAAACGTTCGAACAAATTTGAATGTGATCCGAAGCAGCAAAAGGTGCTCATGCTTTTATAGCACCCCCCCCCCCCCCCCCCTCCGTTTCGCGTCCTCAAGTGGCGTGATGACGGAGAGCTACAACACTGATATATACGTGAACAAAAGGGCAAAGGATCCTAAACCGCCAAGCTCGGCAACATCCTCGATGAAGGCGCCCACCTGTGTTGCGAATTTTAAAAATGAATATTCCCAGAAAACTTGTAAAATACACTGGAGATCCAAAGAAACTGGTACACCTGCCTAATATCGTGAAGCTTCCCCGCGTGTGCCGCAACACAACATGCAATGGGCTCGACTAATGACTGAAGCAGTGTTGGAGGGAATCGACACCATGAATTTTGCACGGCTGTCCATAAAACTGTAATAGTATGACGGGGTGCAGATCTCTTCTGAACAGCACGTTGCAAGGTATCCCAGATATGCTCAATAATTTTCTTATCTGAGGAGTTTAGTGGCCAGCGGAATTGTTTAAACTCAGAAGAGTGTTCCTGGAGCCTCTCTGTAGCAATTCTGGACGTGTGGAGTGTCACATTGTTACTGCTGGACTTGCCCAAATCCGTCGGAATGCACAATGGACATGAATGGATGCAGGTGAACAGACAGGATGCTTACGTATGTGTCACCTGTCAGAGTCGTATTTAGACGTCTCAGAGGTCCCACATCACTCCAACTGAAGATGCCCTTCACCACTGCAGAGCCTCCACCAGCTTGAACAGCCCGCTTCTGACAAGCAGATCCTTGGATTCAGAGGGGTCTCCACACCCGTTTACGCCCACCCGCTCGATACAATTTGAAAGTAGACTCGTCCGACCAGGCAACATGTTTCCAGACATTAACAGAACAATGTCGTTGTTGACGGACGGAGGTTCAAAATGGTTCAAATGGTTCTGAGCACTATGGGACGTAACATCTTTGATCATCAGTCCCCTAGAACTTAGAACTACTTAAACCTAACTAACCTAAGGACATCACACAACACACAGTCATCACGAGGCAGAGAAAATCTCTGACCCCGCCGACGGACGGAGGCGTAGAGCTTAGTGTCGTGCAGTCATCAAGGGTACATGAGTGGACTTTCGGCTCCGAAAGGCCATATTGATGATATTTGCGGAAGGGTTGCACTTCTGTCACTTTGAACGGTTCTCTTTAGTCATCGTTGGTCCCGTTTTTGCAGGATCTTTTTGCGGCCGCAGCGATGACGGAAATTTGTTGTTTTACCGAATTACTGATACAGTAGTCAAATGGTCGTACGGGAAAATTCCCATTTCATCGCTACCTCGGAGATGCTATGTTCCATTGCTCGTGCACTGACTGTAACACCTAGTTCAAGCTCATTTAAATCTTGAGAACCTGCCATTGTAGAAGCAATAATCGGTCTAACAACATACGCCAGACACTTGTCTTATATAGGCTTTGCCGACCGCAGCGACGTATTCTGCTGTTTTCATACCTCTGTATTTGAATATGCACGCCTAAACCAGTGTCTTTGGCGCTTCAGTGTAGTTCTAGGCACCTGCAAGCAGGCAACGGGTTTCGGAGGGGTTTAAACAGGTTGCCTACGTGGACCGTGGGGCAACCGGTACGGAAGAGAATCGAAGCATTTGGGATGTGGTGCTGCAGAAGATGGCTCTGAGCACTATGGGACGTAATATCTGAGGTCATCAGTCCCCTAGAACGTAGAACTACTTAAACCTATCTAACCTAAGGACAGTAGCCGGCCAGGGTGCCCGAGCGGTTCTAGGCGCTACAGTCTGGAACCGCGCGACCGCTACGGAAGCAGGTTCGAGTCCTGCCTCGGGCATGGATGTGTGTGATGTCCTTAGGTTAGTTAGGTTTAAGTAGTTGTAAGTTCTAGGGGACTGATGACCTTATGAGTCAAGTCCCATAGTGCTCAGAGCCATTTAACCTAAGGAAATCACACACATCTATGCCCGAGGCAGGATTCTAACCTGCGACCTGCGACCATAGCGGTCGCCCGGTTCCTCACTGAAGCGCCTAGAACCGCTCGTCCACAACGGCCGGCCTTTACAGAAGAGTATTGAATCTTAGGTGGACTAATAGCAGTTAGCAATAAGGAGTTTCTCGGCAGAATTGATGAAGAAACGACCATACAAAAAATACTGAAAAGAGAAAGGGGCTGGATGATAGGCATGTGTTAAGGCATAAAGGCATGCTACTTGATGGAGCTGTAGAGGGTAAGAAGAGGTTGAAATGCATCCAGTAAATAATTAAGGACATTGGCTGCAATTGCTTCTCGGAAGTGAAGAAAGATGTTGGCCGCACGAAACCAGTCAGAAGACTGACAGCAGTAAAAACTATATTAAAAAAAAAGCCTTCATCTAGCGACTCCTGGGCAACTTGCATTCGCAACTGTTTTGTTCGAAGTTGAAAAGTTTTGAAACAACTTTTACCGTCATTCATTTCATGCCTCAATCATCCTAAATGAGTTCATGGGACGAGCCAAGAAAAATGTCAACATCATCAGCGACTCCCTCTGACTGCGATTCGGCGATCGTTCATAATCATTCCTTCCACTTTTCTACAACTTATCTATTGATGGAATGCTGGCGCGTCTAGGACGCTCGTCACCTTCAACATCTTCAAGGTCTACTTCTAAAGGCTCACACCTCTCGTAAGCTATTATTTTGCTCTTAACAAATACACTAAAAACAATACTTAACATTATTAGAACTTTGCTGCACTTTATTCCGTCCCTAATATTTAATCGAATTCTCTCATCCAGTTTTATGCAAAATAAATAATCGCCTATACTACCAGACCACATGTAACCTTTTGACAGTTGACAAGGAGCGGAATAACCGATATGGCTAACGCTTTGCGTATACTTTTTATACAGGCTTATCAACACGACAACGAAAAAGTCGCGTGAATCGGACCAATAAAACACGCGAAATCACAAAATCCCCGTTACTTTTTGAACACGCCTCGCATTCTGTGTTCGTAATGGAACAGAATAATAAGTGATTTCATTTATTTTCAAAATAGTATCATATAAATTACGCAAAACGATTACCTTCACTACGTAAATAAATTTCCACGTCAGTGTAATGTGACGAATAATATTCAGCCTGCAGCCGCAACCTACTCTAGAGTCCTCTGTTCGATCGATATAGCTATATGCGTCGTTTTGCGAGGGACAGCTGTGACAGATTCTCGCATCGCCGCAGACAGGCTGTTTATTTGGAACAAACGGTTATCCGAGCCTCTCCCCGTATAGCTTTTGACTGACAGCAATCAATGAGATTGGCAGCCTTTTTCAGCTGGATTTGATGTGTTCTGCGTTTGCCCGGATTTTTTATAAGCTTATAACGCATGTGTGCTTACGTGAACTGTTTGTACGAAATCTGTAGCTATGCACCATTAGCCAAGAACTCATCCATGCCTGTTACCTAGGCCACTCTTTTTTCTCTAAAAGACGTTCGAATTAAATACCGCTTTTAAGATGTTACGAAAAAGAGTTCTGCAATGTCACATAATCTGGTAATGACTCCTGTGTTCTGATACATTTGGATGCACAAATTGCGCAGCAGAAGAGAACTTCGACGTTGAGGAACGTCTACATTTACCGAATTTGATGACAGTTCAAGTGGAAGCTGTAAATATACTTTGGGGTGATACTGATAACTCCACCGCAGGGATTCTAGTCGTAAAACTGACGTTGGGTAGTAAAATGTTAACATAGTAAGATAACGTGTAACATAGGTCAGTCTCTCTGCACATTTACATGCCAGACTGTCGCTGAGTCCTTCCTATCTTGTGCGTGTCCCTCGTCATGATTATTATCATAGTGTTGAATTTTGATCTCGTTATAGCAGGGTAGTTATCCGCCAGGCATTAATAAAGTCAAATGGGACTGATGTAAGCGTATTAAAAATGTTCAATTATTGGAAAAATTAATGGGAAACTGAAATATTCATGTACCGACACACAGAGGCCAACTTTTACAGTGGATGCACATGTGCTGTAGATACCTTTCAGTTCGTTTCTGAATTCACATCCGTGACGTGCTGATTTAGAATCCTGAGCTACGTTGCTTGAAGTCTCTTCCTCATTCCTGTTGTATGATCGAAAATTCTCTGCTTCTTCTTTTTAAGATCTCAGTTAGTGCATAGCCTCGTATTGATACTCTATCTTATGGATACCACATCTGAACATCGAAGTGTATGAATTTTGTTTTCGAACGTTTACCGCTCCTTTGATTTAAAGAAAGGTAAATCCAATAAAAAGGAAACTGAGGCCAGCCAGTTCTAACACAGGAAAACACAATACATCTAGCATCTACCAGCTCACACTTTAGACTGCAACTTAACTGACATCGAGCAGGCAGGAAGAAATTTCTGCGTAAGGTACACTGAACACAGAAGGGCAATTAGCGGTAAAGGTAGTTATTCGACAATTACAGTTCATCGCATGAGTATGATACACAGGCTAAGAGACATAAACTATGACCTAAAAGTTTTTAAATCCAGCGATAGTCCACCTCAGAACTGTGTAACAGAAGAACATTACGTATAGAAATAAGCGTAGTAGAGGGAAAAGAAATAATAACAGATTACACAGCCCTCTGTTCTCTGGTCTCAGAGATCTATCAGAAGCTCCAAGCACATTCTGAAAGGGCGTTAGCGTATACACACACACACACACACACACACACACAGAGAGAGAGAGAGAGAGAGAGAGAGAGAGAGAGAGAGAGAGAGAGACAGAGAGAGAGAGAGAGAGAGACAGAGAGAGAGAGAGGTGTTATAGAGTTCAGTTTGCATGGAGGTATGACACCGTGGAAACAACGAAAAGTAAGTACATGCACACTACATACACTGGCCCTTCCACTCACCAATTAACGAAACTCCTTCACAGGTAACAGGTCCTCAGAACATTCTGGGAGGCTATACATTAACCAGGCACACGGCTGTTAAACGATAATTAACAAATCAGTTTTGACGACAGAATGTAACATACCTGCAGAAAGGACATCAAACATTAACGAATCGATGTTACAATGAAAATAGTCCCTTAACATACGTAATGATTTCACTTTACAAGACTCAGTAGGAACGCTGGTATATGTAAATATTGAGGGAGTTAACATGAAAACTAGGAAACTCTGTAAAGGGAGAGTAACACGGGTTTTCATACACGCAATCAAACGCCCGTTGAGGTTCTAGGAACTTCAGGAATTTATCCCAATACGGTGAAACCGTACAGACCAAAGACAAAGGGGATGAATTACTCTGAAACAGAATTCGGTATGAGAGATTTCCCACAAAATTTAATAAATTAAATAATATTTGAACTGGGTTACCAAGACACGACTAGGGATTCGTTTTTCATGGAATACTTTGGTCTATTCATTGGTGCCACCTACAGCCTCGAAATAATTACGGTACTTTTTTTCGACACTTCAGTCACATGACACAAAGGTGAGAACAATGGGTAGATTGCTCAAGACTATTATCCAACTTTATTTACCCAACACAGGTATGACGCGAGTTGAGAGACAAAAAAATGGCTCTGAGCACTACGGGGCTTAACTTCTGAGGTCATCAGTCCCCTAGAACTTAGAACTACTTGAATCTAACTAACCTAAGGACATCACACATATTCATGCCCGGGACAGGATTCGAACTTGCGACTGTAGCGGTCGCGCGGTTCCAGACTGTAGCGCCTGGAACCGATCGGCCACCCTGGCCGGCAGTTGAGAGACACTAATTCTTAGAGGAACAGAAAGACATTCACGTTAACAGGGCCAAAACTGAGGGCACATTGATGTGTCCAGTCACAACAAAAGACAGTGTTAAGTTGTTTCATTTCACAGTTAATTCATCGGAGTTACTCCTCGAATCGCGACTGCTACGGTCGCAGGTTCGAATCCTGCCTCGGGCATGGATGTGTGTGATGTCCTTAGGTTAGTTAGGTTTAATTAGTTCTAAGTTCTAGGCGACTGATGACCTTAGAAGTTAAGTCGCAGTGCTCAGAGCCATTTGAACCATTTTGAACCGACTGTTAACAACACTTTTTTTCAGGAAAGAGTCGACGTATCGAGTTGAAATTTATAACAAGAACTAAGGTCCACATTCCCTTGGCGTTGTTGTAAATGTAAGCTTCTAAGTCATCGCAATCAAAAGATAGGGTCACGTACGTCACCTATGTTGATACTCACAAACTTACTCAGCAAAACCTATAAGGTACACCCTTTCACCCTAGAATCATGAAATTTGACAAGAAGCACGCTTTCACAGTAGAAGTACAGGGAAAAAATCTGAAAATTGTAAATTTGTAAACATATCACAACAAAATAAAAAATTTTTGTCCTATGTGTCCGACTGTCTGTCTGTCCGTCTGTTCATGCCCTTTTTTCGTATGAGCAGCTAGGTACATCAATCTCAAATTTATATCACATACTAAAGTCTATAATCCCTTGATGGTGTACAAAACTCAATCTTCTAAGTCAATGCAGTCAAAAGATGCGACCAATAATGCCATATAAATGACCGTATATCATATTTTGATGCTGGAATACTCACTCATTAGCATCTACAGGGTACTTCCCATTGACACAGAGTCATGAAATTTGCCGAGAAGAAAGCTTTCACAGTGAAAATAAATGATAAAATACGAAAATCGTCAACTTGTAATTTTATATATTTCTTTGTCATTTTATATTCGAGTTCACACTTAAAATTAAAATATTCTCGAAAGTCTTGGAATTCCCGGGACCAATATCTTTCCTGTATAAGGCAGTGTAATGATGATAACAGGCAAAAATCGTCGGGATTCGCGATTTCTGGGATCGATGAGCTGTCTACATACATAACTAAGTTTGTACGAAATTCTCGGACGCGAGTCCTACTCGCAACTGGCCAATTTTTCCCCTTGAAGAGAACAGGTGGCCACTTTATCGTGTATTTGTGTGTGACGTCACGTCGCCGCTTCGAGTCTCACGTCTCCGCTTTGATATGGCCAAACTGCCGCTCCTCTGCCGGAAAACATTCGACGCGCGCTGCGTCACACAAATTGCACATTTATTCTGCGCGCTGCATCCCATTACGGCAAAAACAACAGAGATTTAACGATGCAAAAAGGAAGAATTGCGAGCGAACTCATTTCTGCCGGCTTTAATGTGGACGATTTCATTACAAATTTAATAATATTAATTGGGCGCGTTGCGATGCGCTGGTGCGTGAGCTTCTATGTGCGTTCTCCCCTCTCTACAATGTCTCGTTTATAAACAAGCGATGCAACATCTGTGCTTGAAAACTAACCAACCATTTTCGTTATCATAGTACTAAGTTCGCAGTAAAATGAGGTCGTGGTAAAGTTGTGATGAAAGCGTGCGTCTCTTCCGAAGCTAATCCTTCGACACTTCCAACGAAAAACTCCGATATAACATCCGTTTCCGTGGCCGGGGTAGCTGCAGCATGGCAGTACTAAACTCGGAGGCATAGTTTACAATTCCGCTCTTGGAGGAAGGTTTGGTCACTCTGATACACCGCAGCAAGTAAAGGCGGTGAGTCTGTGACACAAAATACCCCATTTTTGAATTCTGCATCCCTGTTGTGTTGTGTATTTATTTATTTAGCATATGGTAAAGTATTTCAGCTGAGAAGCTGATCCACTCAGAGTTTTGCCGCTCCAGCAACACATTGTACTGTGCCTTATTACCTTTTTTAAAATAATAAATAATTATCTTTGTTAGTATTTGCAATGTATTATACAGAAAACTAGAATTTTTTCTTTGTTTAGTGGTCTGAGCACTAACTTGACAGGCCGAGCGGGTCTTGGCGCTTCAGTCTGGAACCACGAGACCGCTACGGTCGCAGGTTCGAATCCTGCCTCGGGCATGGATGTGTGTGATGTCCTTAGGTTAGTTAGGTTTAAGTAATTCTACGTTCTAGGGGACTGATGGCCTCAGAAGTTAAGTCCCATAGTGCTCAGAGCCATTTGAACCATTTGAAGCATTACCTTGACGTCGGAGGAGAGATTTTCAGGCGCAATTATATTGAAGAAATGAAATGATCATACGGCATTAATGTCAGGGGAGCCCAGTGCAAGTCTCTTTATCTGACGCGGTTTGCGAGTCGATGATGATGAGATGACGATGAGGTCAACACAAAACAAAACCCAGGCCCGGACAGATAAGACCTGGAACCGGCTAGGAATGGAACCCAGCGAAGCTGCATGGTAACCAGATGCACTGACCACTCAGCTGCGGCAATGTTTAGTAGTAGACACTTAGGTGGCTTTACTGGAGAGATTATAACGGGTAAGTTTTCAGTCATGCCAGCAGCCACACTACGCATGAATATGTCCAAAATCTAGTCATGACACCGTTGAAAATCGTTCCTGTGACGAGAGAAATTAAGGATTCGTAGTTTGTTATTAAGGCTTTGCATCAGTTCTGAATCAGCCATGCTTGCTTCCATTTCTACACTGAATAACTTAAATTTTCGCTACGTGTCAGAAGCATATACGTACAATAATGCAGTAAGTGTATTTGAAATATTGAGGAGAGAATAATATGTCTGTGCAATGAATTATTTTGCAAATAATTGGTTGAAGATACACTATGTGATCAAAAGTATCCGGACACCTGGCTGAAAATGACTTACAAGTTCGTGGCGCCCTCCATCGGTAATGCTGGAGTTCAATATAATGTTGGCCCACCCTCAGCCTTGATGACAGCTTCCACTCTCGCAGGCATACGTTTGTAAGTAGGCTGTTTAGGTTTTTATATCGTTAACGCCACATAGCGCTCTGTATGAAAATCACTGGCTGTGCTGTGTCCAGTCTGTGGCTCGGTCCCATTGTTGGTATAGTCGCTATTGTAAGTTTGGGCAGTTGGCTGTTAACGGCGCGTAGTGTTGCGCAGTTGGAGGTGAACCGCCAGCAGTGGTGGATGTGGGGAGAGAGATGGCGGAGTTTTGAGAGCGGTTGATCTGGACGTGTGTCCATCAGAGAGAGTAAATCCGTAATGCTGGATATCATGAACTGATATATATAATGACTTTTGAACACTATTAAGGTAAATACATTATTTGTTCTCTATCAAAATCTTTTATTTGCTAACTATGCCTATCAGTAGTTAGTGACTTCAGTAGTTAGAATGTTTTATTTAGCTGGCAGTATTGGCGCTCACTATATTGCAGGAGTTCAAGTAATGAAGATTTTTGTGAGGTAAGTGATTCATGAAAGGTATAGGTAATTGTTAGTCAGGGCCATTCTTTTCTAGGGATTATTGAAAGTCTGACTGCGTTGCGCTAAAAAATATTGTGTGTCAGTTTAAGCACAGTCATTTATAATTTTTCTAAGGGGGCGTTTCACGTTCAATCAGTAGCTGGAAGGTTTCTTGGGGAATAGCAGCCCATACTTCATTGATTGCTGCACTGAGGAGAGGTATCGATGTGGGAAGGTGAAGCCCGGCACGAAGTCGGCGTTCCAAAACATACCAAAGGTGTTCCATAGTATTCAGGTCAGACGTTTGTGCAGGACGGTCCATTACAGGGATGTTATTGGTGTGTAACCACTCCGCAACACGCTATACATTATGAGCAAGTGCTCAATCATGTTGAAAGATACAATCGCCATCCCCGAATTGCTCTTCTACAGTGGGAAGCAATAAGGTGTTTAAAAACTTCATTTTAGGCCTGTGCTGTGATAGTGCCACGCAAAACAACAAGTGATGCAAGCCCCCTCCATGAGAAACAGAACCACGCCATTACACCACTGCCTCCGAATTTTACTGTTGGCACTACACACACAGGTAGGTGATGTTGACCGGGCATTCGCCATACCCACACCGTGCCATCGGATCGCCACATTGTGCACCGTAATTCGTCACTCCACAAAACGTTTTTCCACTGTTCAATCGTCCATTGTTTACGCTCCGTACCCCAAGCGAGGTGTCGTTTGGCATTTACCGGCGTGATGTGTGACTTATATGCAGCCGACCCTGAAATCCAAGTTTTCTCACCTCCCACCTAACTGTCATAGTACTTGCAGTGGATCCTGGTGCAGTCTGGAATTCCTTTATGATGGTCTAGGCAGATGACTGCGTATTACTCTTGACGACCCTCTTCAACTGTCGGCTGTCTGTCAATCAACAGACGAGGTCGACCTGTACGGTTTTTTGCTGTACGTGTCCTTTCACGTTTCCACTTCACTATCACATCGGAAACAGTGAACCTAGGGATATTTAGAAGTGTGGAAATCTCGCGTAAGACGTATGACACAAGTGACACCCGACCACCTGACCACGTTCGAAGTCAGTGAGTTCCGCAGAGCACCCCATTCTTCTCTGACACAATATCTAATGATTACTGAGATCGCTGATATGGAGTACCTGGTAGTAGGTGCCAGCACAATGCACTTAATATGAAAAACGTATGTTTTTGGGGTGTCCGGATATTTCTGACCACATAGTGGATTTGGAATACAGATTTACGGAAAGATCGTTCAACGATGTGATTTTACTGTGTTAAAACTAAAAATGAATTACGTTGCTCACGAGAAACAATTCGTTCCTTTTTGGGTTTGAATTATTATGACTTGTCAGTTTTAACCGTGAATACCTACATACAGGGGGTGTCTCCTAAGAATCGTCAGTCGCATTTTCTCTTGTGGACAACGGCCTTGCCGCAGTGGACACACCGGTTCCCGTCAGATCACCGAAGTTAAGCGCCTTTGGGCGTGGCCGGCACTTGGATTTGTGGCCGTCCGGCCCGCCATGCGCTGTTGCCATTTTTCGAGGAGCACTCAGCCTTGTGATGCCAACTGAGGAGCTACTCGGCCGAACAGTAGCAGCTCCGGTCAAAGAAAACCATCATAACGACTGGGAGAGCGGTGTGCTGACAACACGCCCCTCCTATCCGCATCTTCATCCGAGGACGACACGGCGGTCGGACGTCCCGATGGGCCACTTGTGGCCTGAAGACGGAGTGCTATTTTCTTTGGTGTTGCGGCAAATATTTGCAGTCCCGTTTTGCGCTGTGTAGCTGGAGACAGCGCAAACAATTAGTGTTCATCACTTCTTTTCATGTGACTACCACAGTCGACGGAAAACATCGGTTTGTTTCCCGTCACTAAGAAAATGATCTTTAATGCAGAAATTTACCAGCGCATTAGATAAATCGATTACAGAGCCGTCCAGTGCTACATTTGTTTTATGGATATGTATTAAGAGGGACAGTGGAAGACAAAAAACAACCAGTCGTCCATCAGCGACAGCACTACCTGGCCCATCACTGACTGCCACCTTCAAGCATACCGCGCTACTGAGTCGCTGCTGGATTGCTGTTCACTATCCCTTTGATTCTTCGTGTTATACTGGCCCTGCTATTAGATAACGATAAGACGAATATCAGACTGGATTAATTTGGCAGCGCTCTATCGAACCGGAATGCCCGAATTCGTAATGAGAAACAAACCGACGCTTTTTGTGTACACTGGCCGCGGCGTGAAAGACGCGATGAGCAGAATTTGTTTGAGCTGACTCCCGCTACACAATGCAAAAACTAAATTGCAAATATCTGCCGAAACACGACAGAAAATGCGCCTGGCATCTGTGAGAAGAGACACCCGTTATACTGAAAGCATAGGAACTAGGTAGTGCCTACCTGTAAAAAGTGATTAGATTTCTCATTCAGAGAGTGGTTAGAGTGATACCAACTTCGAACGTTATAGTCGTTTGAAGTTAATTGAAAATAATTAATTAGCGAGTCAAAGACTGTTGCTCTCGCCAAAGCATCAGCAGTTCGTTGTCATTGGTAGCAAGAACAACCAGCTCCAACGGGGCTAAGCTATATAACAATTTTAATACATCAGTCACACTTCAGGACTGTGAAAAGAAATCATTTGGTGTACTAACTGAAACCTGGTAGTCAAGGGAAGGCAGAATTCGGTTACGATTGTGGGTGGGGCCGTAATCAGTTACTATTACTTGCCTTTTACAGTTGCACACAATTTATTTTAAACCAGTAATTCCAGACTCAACAATAGATAAAAATGCCACACGTTATTAATGAAGGAATAAACAATTGTGTAAATAATAGTGTTTCAGTGAGTTACAATTTAGCAAAGCACGATTAAATACAAATACAGCAGATAATGTTTTAAAAGCAACCCATTGTGATCTGGGCAGAAGGCCTTACAATCCAGGAATGGCAATAAATTAAGAATTGCTTAAAAGTCACTGCAACTTACAAATTACAGGTATTGAAATATTAAAGGCAAGTCGCCACAAACACAGCAGAAGGCATCAGAGGCAGGAATGGCAGTAAATAAGGTTTTAAAGGCTCACTGCGTAAATACAAATACCAAATTAGAATTTTAAGACAAGTGACCACAATCACAGCTGAAGGCTTTACACGCCAAGAATGGCAATAATGTAAAAAACTTTAGAAACCTGCTGTAAAATAGCAAATTCAATAGCAAAGGTTAATTAAAAAATAAGCAACTGATCACCAAACGGGTGAAATAATATGAAGGTAAACTTTACCTAAACCCTTAACATCCACTGAACACTAGACTGCTAGATTTATTCCAGAAGGCGACTAGAACTATTAACTAGACATATATAACTTTTAATGTAGGCATTACAAGGTATTGTAATAAATAATACAATAATAAAACACAAGGACCAGTACATAAGTTCCTTAAAGGGTACTGAGGCAGATTATACCCGCCATCAGATCTCCTTTTAGAACACACATGTCTTACAAGAAACAAGGAGCCACAAGAGTGCCGGAACGAGAAAGGAACCACTACCACCAGAGTAGAAGAATCACCAACTGGCCTACAATCAAGAAAGCTGTAAAAACTACACGCCTTACCGTACAGCACCGGCAAGGCTAGGAAACGTACACTACCGTTGTAAATACACTAACCTCCAGGTCAGGCAACTGGGCCATTAGCTATCACCAGGGAGGAAAGATTACCACTGGTTGAACTTAACAAATTGTAACAAGTTGAACGCAGTAAATAGTGATAAGACCGCTACGGTCGCAGGTTAGAATCCTGTCTCGGGCATGGATGTGTGTGATGTCCTAAGGCTAGTGAGGTTTAAGTAGTTCTAAGTTCTAGGGGTCTGATGACCTCAGAAGTTAAGTCCCATAGTGCTCAGAGGCATTTGACAAGAACCCAAGTCACTGGAGATTGGCGAGATATCACAGTGGTGGAGGTTTCTCTACTTGAATTGCAATGGACTCATCTTAAAGCTTGCTGGATCCGGTTTGCCAGGAGGTCGTGCACCCTCGGGACCACAGCCCTTCCATCCGGCAGTCAATGCGTACCGCCAGCAGTCCCGGCGTGTTCTGGCGCTTCGACCACCTGGCTCCTCGTGAGTCCATAACTGAACTGGCCCACTCACACAACCTGTAAAAAGAACGACGTAGCCCCAAAGATAGGGCAACACTTACTACGAGGTGTATTCAAGTTCTAAGGCCTCCGATTTTTTTTTTCTAATTAACTACTCAACCGAAATCGATGAAACTGGCGTTACTTCTCGACGTAATCGCCCTGCAGAGGTACACACTGACGCCATGATTCCATGGCAGCGGTGAAGGTTTCTTTAGGAGTCTGTTTTGACCACTGGAAAATCGCTGAGGCAATAGCAGCACCGCTGGTGAATGTGCGGCCACGGAGAGTGTCCTTCATTGTTGGAAAAAGCCAAAAGTCACTAGGAGCCAGGTCAGGTGAGTAGGGAGCATGAGGAATCACTTCAAAGTTGTTATCACGAAGAAACTGTTGCGTAACGTTAGCTCGATGTGCGGGTGCGTTGTCTTGGTGAAACAGCACACGCGCAGCCCTTCCCGGACGTTTTTGTTGCAGTGCAGGAAGGAACTTGTTCTTCAAAACATTTTCGTAGGATGCACCTGTTACTGTATTGCCCTTTGGAACGCAATGGATAAGGATTACGCCCTCGCTGTCCCAGAACATGGACACCATCATTTTTTTCAGCACTGGCGGTTACCCGAAATTTTTTTGGTGGCTGTGAATCTGTGTGCTGCCATAGAGCTGACTGGCGCTTTGTTTCTGGATTGAAAAATGGCATCCACGTCTCATCCATTGTCACAACCGACGAAAAGAAAGTCCCATTCACGCTGTCGTTGCGCGTCAACATTGCTTGGCAACATGCCACACGGGGAGCCATGTGGTCGCTCGTCAGCATTCGTGGCACCCACCTGGATGACACTTTTCGCATTTTCAGGTCGTCATGCAGGATTTTGTCTGTTTTGTGTCTGTTTTACTCGTACCACTATTTTATTTCTTCGGATGTCAACTGCGTAAATAATCGGCGGATTTTCAAGTCCTACCGAGAGCGACTGTACGTATGGTACACAAATAACACATATGGATAAAGCCACTCTGTTCACATAACAAAAGATCGAACCACTGCAATGGCTGATACAACAGATACTTACCGATTTATACATGTGCTCTCTGAGTACCTGGTGTTGCCTGGGTATGTATATATTCCAGCCTTCTATTAGCCCATCCCCTCCTTCCCCCTCTCTCTGTCCCTCTCCTCATTCGCCACCTCTCTGTTCATGTCCCCACACCTGCCCTCCATCCACCTATTCCAGCCCCCACTCTCTTTCCATCCCCTCCTACTTCTCTTTCTGTCCATCTACTCCTATATCTCTCTCTGTCTATCTGCTCCTTCCACCTGGGCTTATCTTCTCCTTCCTCTCCTGTCCACCTCCCCCCACTCTAATTCCATCTCCTCCTCCCCTCTCTTTGTCCATCTCCCCCTGCCTACTCCAGCTGTCCATCACTCCTCATTACTTCCGGCGTCCATTTCTTCCCCTCCCTTCTCTACCTATCTCGTCCTCTTCCCTTTTCTCGTCCATTTCTTCCTCCCAATCTCTCTCTGTTTATCTCGCCCTCCTCCTCCCTTTGCCTGTCTTTTCCTCCATCTGTCTCTGTACCTCTTCTGCTTCTACCTTTCGCTGTCCATTTCCCCTTCGACACTTTTCTCTCGACCTTATTATCCTCACCTCAATAGGAGGCTGGTGGTTCTTACCCCTGCAGTATTTCTTTCCAAACTGTAATTAATGTGTGAACCAAGTTTGGTTGAAATCGTTCCAGATTTTAGGATGAGCTTTTATCCGTGATTTTTCCTGAGTACACAGATTTCAAGTATATTTACCATATTTCACAATACTTGCACATATACTTCTCCTGTATCTCTAACGAATTTCACCCTCCAGTTTCATTTTCACGCAGCACAATGTATATGACATCGTATCTCCTGAACTATCTGTCGTGCATTGATATATTTTTCTAGGTACATACCAGCATACTGTCTGTGAAATATGTTGCGAAAAGAGTTAGCAGTAAAGAAGCAATAAATTTGAATGTCACGCACGATGCAGCACTTTTTCACGCATCTCAGTATTTGGCATCATATCTCCTGAATTATGTGTCGTAACATGATGCAATTTTCCTGACACGTATAGTGGTGTATGTGAATATTGCCTTCAAATGTGTCGCGAATATAGTTAGTAGGAAAGTAGTAATATATTGAAACGTCACGCATCAGGCGCTAGTTTTACTGTATGAAGAGCGCAATGTAGTAAGCGAGAAACTTTTGTTTGTGAAGGTTGTCAGCAAAAAAAAGCTTCGTAAAGGTTGGAAATTATGTGTTAAGTTTGTTCAAGTCACTAAGTGCTCTCAATCTCAGGTACTGGATGACTAAAGTAAGGGTATTCGCTCGTCGTTGGAAACGCTGCATTTTCACCCCCATATACACAGATCCATTTTTATAAATGTTTGGATACGAATCAGAAAAACGTACGAGACAGATTTACATGTGATTTACAGCTGAATGAGAGAGAGGATCTTGTGTTCCTGTTGCTGATAAGGCGAGGACACCATTAGCTTGTTATACTCTATATTTTTTCCGTGCTTCACACTAGCGGATGCCGCGCGGGGTAGCCGCCCGGTCTAGGGCGTCTTGTCACGGTCCGCGCGGCTCCCCCCATCGGAGGTTCGAGTTCTCCCTCGCGCATGGGTGTGTGTGTGTGTGTGTGTGTGTGTGTGTGTGTGTGGTCCTTAGTGTAAGTTAGTTTAAGTTAGGTTAAATAGCGTGTAAGCTTAGGGACCGATGGCCTCAGCAGTTTGGTCCCATCAGACCTTACCACAAATTTCCAAATTATTTTCCACGAGTGACTAATTTTCAGTTATCTGTGTGGTTACAAGTTAAATTTTTTTGCCACAGCCTGGGGGATGTTTCCAGAATGAGATTTTCACTCTGCAGCGGAGTGAGCGCTGATATGAAACTTCCTTGCAGATTAAAACTGTGTGCCGGACCGAGACTCGAACTCGGGACCTTTGCCTTTCGCGGGCAAGTGCTCTACCATCTGAGCTACCGAAGCACGACTCACGCCCGGTACTCACAGCTTTACTTCTGCCAGTATCCGTCTCCTACCTTCCAAACTTTACAGAAGCTCTCCTGCGAAACTTGCAGAACTAGCACTCCTGAAAGAAAGGATATTGCGGAGACATGGCTTAGCCACAGCCTGGGGGATGTTTCCAGAATGAGATTTTTACTCTGCTGCGAAGTGTGCGCTGATATGAAACTTCCTGGCAGATTAAAACTGTGTGCCCGACCGAGACTCGAACTCGGGACCTTTGCCTTTCGCGGGCAAGTGCTCTACCATCTAAGCTACCGAAGCACGACTCACGCCCGGTAGGAAGGTAGGAGACGGATACTGGCAGAAGTAAAACTGTGAGTACCGGGCGTGAGTCGTGCTTCGGTTGCTCAGATGGTAGAGCACTTGCCCGCGAAAGGCAAAGGTCCCGAGTTCGAGTCTCGGTCGGGCACACAGTTTTAATCTGCCAGGAAGTTTCATATCAGCGCACACTCCGCTGCAGAGTGAAAATCTCATTCCAATAAACGCATTATTATAGCAAAGATAGACACGAGGTCCACCCCTGCCACAGTAGTACAAGTTTATATGCCAACTAGCTCTGCAGATGACGAAGAGATTGAAGAGATGTATGATGAACACTTTGTTTAAGAACCATGAAAGGAGGTTGTATACGTGGAAGAGGGCTGGAGACACTGGAAGGTTTCAGATAGATTATATAATGGTAAGACAGAGATTTAGGAACCAAGTTTTAAATTGTAAGATATTTCCGTGGGTAGATGTGAACTTTGACCAAAATCTATTGGTTATGAACTGTAGATTAAAACTAAAGAAACTGAAAAAATGTGGGAATTTAAGGAGATGGGACCTGGAGAAACTGAAAGAACCTGCGGTTGTAAAGAGCTTCAAACAGAGCGTTAGGGAGCGATTGACAAGAACGGGAGAAAGAAATTCAGTAGAACAAGAATGGGTAGCTTTGAGAGATGAAATAGTGAAGGCAGCAGGGAATCAAATAGGTAAAAAGACGAGGGCTAGTAGAAATCCTTGGCTGACAGAAGAAATACTGAATTTAACTGATGAAAGGAGAAAATATAAAAATGCAGTAAATGAAGCAGGCAAAAAGGAACACAAACGTCTCAAGAATGAGATCGACAGGAAGCGCAAAGTGGCTAAGCAGGCATGGCTAGAGGACAAATGTAAGGATAGCGAGGCTTATCTCACTAGGAGTAAGATAGATACAGCCTAGAGGAAAATTAAAGAGACCTTTGGAGGAAAGAGAACCACTTGTATGAATAACAAAAGCACAGATGGAAAGCCAATTCTAAGCAAAGAAGGGAAAGCAGAAAGGTGGAAGGAGTATATAGAGGGTATATACAAGGGCGATGTACTTGAGGACAATATTATGGAAATGGAAGAGGCTGTAGATGAAGATGTAATGGGAGATACGATACTGTGTGAAGAGTTTGACAGATAACTGGAAGACCGAAGTCGAAACAAGACCCCGAGAGTAGACAACATTCCATCAGAACTACTGACAGCCTTGGGAGAGCCAGCCCTGACAAGACTCTACCATCTGGTGAGCAAGATGTATGAGACAGGCAAATACTCTCAGACTTCAAGAAGAATATAATAATTCCAATCACAAACAAAGCAAGTGTTGATAGGTGTGAAAATTACCAAACTATCAGTTTAATAAGTCACGGGTGCAAACTACTAACACCAATTCTTTTCCCCAGACAAGTGAGGGGCTTAAAGGCTTCTGAAGTGACAGAACTAGTATGTTGTCCTGGACGGGAAGGGTTCAGAGACAGGGGTATCCTCAGGAGTGCCCCAAGGAAGTGGGATAGGACCGCTGTTATTTTCTATGCACACAAATAATCTGACGGATAGGGTAAGCAGCAATCTGCAGCAGTTTGCTGGTGATGCTGTGGTGTAGGTGAGGGTGTTAAAGCTGACTGACTATAAGGAGATGCAAGATGACTCGACAAAATTTGTAGTTGGTGTGATGAATGCCAGCTTGCTCTAAAAATGAAAGTTAATGAGGATGAGTAGGAAAAACAAACCCATAATGTTCGGATACAGCGTTAGTCGTGTCCTACTCGACACAGCCACGTCCTTTAAGTATATGGGCATAACGCTGTAAAGCGATATGAAATGGAACGAGCATCTGATGATTGCGGAAGGCACAATCTACTTGCAGACCACCTAGTCGGGCCAGGGCAGCACCCTTTAGCCGGATTAGGAGAAGCCCGCCCTCTCTCTCCGGACTGGGGAATAACCACAGTCCCACCCATGGACGCTGGCACTCACAACAGTGACCGGCACTCGCCGATCGTCGCTCCCCGGAAACGTTCCATTACATACTTTTCAGGACTACTATGAACTCAACGATTCATGTGGGCTTGACGAGCATCACAGATGAAACTTCTTTATTTAAATGAGTGTGTCTGCACTTAAATTGCTGAATGACTGAGAAGATGAAACTTTTTCTTTATTTGCTGCTGAAAGAGCAAAGTAAAAGTAAAGGTACTGAGCCTTCTTTAGCCTGTCGCTGTGGCCGAGCGGTTCTAGGCGCTTCAGTCCGGAACCGCGCTGCTGCTACGGTCGCAGGTTCGAATCCTGCCTCGGGCATGGAAGTTTGCGGTGTTCTTAGGTTAGTTAGGTTTAAGTAGTTCTAAGTTCTAGGTGACTGATGACCCCAGATGTTAAGACCCATAGTGCTTCGGTCCATTTTTTCCAGCCTGCTTTCTCTTTACTTTTTCTTAACATACAACACTGACCCACAACATTCTAGCGAAACTAAGTCTGACTGTTCAAAAAAAATACAACCTGACTAAAAATAATTAATTCAGAATAATGGCCCTGACTAAAAATAAATCTTAACAATAACCTACACATTTCATTAAGCACTTACCTCACAAAAATCTTCATTACGCTAACTACTCCAATACAGCGAGCGTCAATACTGCCAGCTAAATAAAAGATTCTAACTACTAATAGCCATGTGGTTAGCAAAGGAAAGATTTTGTTATAAACCAAATAATTTTTTTTTACTTCAGTAATGTGACATCGAGTTCAAACACGAATATAAATCATCATTGACATTCAGTACAAAGATACATTATCATGAAACAATTTCAATCTCAAAGTCGGATACTTCCAGATCGCTAGCCTACGCTAACACTTCAGGCCTCTGCCCTCCATCAATGCTAACTTTTCACATTTAACATCCATCACTGACGGCTGTTCATCTCCAACTGCCCAACAGTACTTCCATCAGTGCTGGCGACTAACTTCCAACAACGAGTCCAACCAGCCACAGAGTCTTACATAGAAAGCGCAGTGAGAGATCCAATGCAAAGCGCTATACAGCGCTGCCAACACAGAAACAGCCTACTTACACAGATCTGTCTTACATTAGCTCGGATGTAAAACAATTCACACGTATTTCCTGGTCTAATATTCTCGGACTTAAACGTTTAGCTAGTTTTTACATTAGTCACAACAGAAAGTGCACTTTCACACAAATATGTTGTAGAAAACCGCAGAAAAAACATGAGTGCTCTTTTGCCAAGATGAATAGAAAACTACAAGCTGCATACGTCTGATTCTTGGCTCTTATGTTTTACAGTGTGGTTTCTCTTCTTCAACAAGTTGCAGTTCGTAAGTACTGCAAAACGCGAAAGGATTCCATACCCAATCATATAGGTTCATATCTAGTGTTGTGAAGTATCTAAACTCTCTTTCAATTGCACTAAATCAGTGGTTGTGTTTTGTTACTGACTGTGCATTCGGATGTCAATCGAAAGTTTTCAGAACTACTATTTTTTTTGTTTTTCTCAACGAGGCCCAAATTTATCGCTTAAGGTTGCAATTTTGTCTGTGGTGGTAACGAGGCTAACATTGGTCTTGTTGAGTATTTCAAATAAATTAGAAAATAAAGATAGCTTTTTGCTCCAGAGCTCAACAAACTCGGTTTTGTTTTCTTGCTCAAATAACTGCTCCTTGCAGTCTTAAACTGTTCATACGCACAACTAAGTATTCTCCCTCTGGATAGTCAACGGACGTTTGTATCAAGCAGAAGCTTACAATACTGTGTTCCTTGCTGGTCTCGAATTTGAGCGAAAGGACTAGACTTGAAAAGCCTGCTCTCAGTGCAGTTTAACATTTTAACAGCCTTGTCCAAATCTATTACAAATCCTTTTCAATGCTTGTTGACACGTGAGCTTCTCGATCTAGAAAGCAGTAAATAGTAATTCAGTTTTAGTTTCGTTATTTCGCCAGTGTGGTGAATCCTTCTAGGGGGCCATTCACTGAAGGGATGCCTCGTGTGCAAATGCTGACACAGTTCTTTCGCGACAAATTCACAGCCCCTCCATGTATCCACTTATTCCCTCAAAAATGTCTTTGACTTTGGTAAGAAATGAATGTCCTTGAAACAAAGATTCTGGTCAACCATGTTTCCTTCATCACTGAAATGAGAAGAGTTAGGCCATTATCATCGGTAGATTCACTCAGTTGAAATGCAAACATTAAATTTGCTTCAAGAACTTACGGTTTAAGAGAACTTGAGTGTTTTCGGAAATACGCTGAATATGTCATCCAATAGTATTTAACCCTAGGTGATTTTTTTCACATTACTTTGTTACTCATGGACAAACATTGTTTTCACCATGGCACAACAAGATGGAATTACGGCTTCCTCTACAAGAATTATAGGGGACCGTGATTTGGGCTTTCAAGACATTGTGCGCTTTTTGGGTTTATTATTTGACTCGAAATTAACATGGCTACCATACCTGAAATATCCACGAACAAAGGGCTTCCGGTCGTTGAACATTTTGAAATGCCTTGGCGGAAAAAGGGGAGCTGATAGGTCTCGGCTCCTGCAGTTTTTAGGGCATTTGTTTGATCACGCCTAGACTACGGATCGGCCCGTCCTTCCTGCCTCCGGATGTTAGATGCTGTCCACCATGAGGGCATTCGGATATCGACTGGAGCCTTTCGGACCAGCCCAGTTCAGAGTCTGTGTGCAGAGGCTGGTGAACCACCTTTTTGGATTCGGCGACGTATCTTTTTGGCTCAACAGGAGCTGAAAATCTCAGCGTCACCTCAGTCATTGGCATTCAGTTCAGTGATCCAACCCACCTTCGAACGACTGTTCAGGAATCGGCCCCAAGCGACCCAGCCATTTGGTATAACAGCTATGGACTGTCTCAGGGATCTGGATCTGTCGAGCATGAAAATACACACCCAGGGACGGAACGCACTGTCGCCTTGGTGTCTTCAGAGGCCCAAAGTGATTTTAAGCTTGACACAGTACACGAAAAGTTGTACTCCAGATGTGCTTTTTACAACTTTGTTTTCGTTTATTTTAAGTATGTACCATAGTTTTATCGTTATTTATACAGATAGATCCCAGCAGGGGGATACTCTCGGTTGTTCTATGGTTCTTCCTGATAGGGTTTTTGAAGTGCGTCTTCCAGAACAATTTACAAATTATAATGCGGAGTTATATGGCATTCTGATGGCACTGGAGAGGGTTCACAGACATCACCGTACGAGCTTTCTTGTCTATTCCGACTCTCTTAGTGCACTGCAAGCACTTCACCAAATGTATTCGGTAGACTCGCTGATTCAGCTAATCCATGACTCCTTACAGCGGCTCCAACGCTGTGTCAAGGAGGTGATCTTTTGCTGGGCAGGTGTTCCCCAGGGATGCGTCCTGGGACCTCTGCTGTTACTGATCTATATAAATGACCTGGGTGACAGTCTGAGCAGTTCTCTTAGATTGTTCGCAGATGATGCTGTAATTTACCGTCTAGTAAGGTCATCCGAAGACCAGTATCAGTTGCAAAGCGATTTAGAAAAGATTGCTGTATGGTGTGGCAGGTGGCAGTTGACGCTAAATAACGAAAAGTGTGAGATGATCCACATGAGTTCCAAAAGAAATCCGTTGGAATTCGATTACTCGATAAACAGTACAATTCTCAAGGCTGTCAATTCAACTAAGTACCTGGGTGTTAAAATTACGAACAACTTCAGTTGGAAGGACCACATAGATAATATTGTCGGGAAGGCGAGCCAAAGGTTGCGTTTCATTGGCAGGACACTTAGAAGATGCAACAAGTCCACTAAAGAGACAGCTTACACTACACTCGTTCGTCCTCTGTTAGAATATTGCTGCGCGGTGTGGGATCCTTACCAGGTGGGATTGACGGAGGACATCGAAAGGGTGCAAAAAAGGGCAGCTCGTTTTGTATTATCACGTAATAGGGGAGAGAGTGTGGCAGATATGATACACGAGTTGGGATGGAAGTCATTACAGCATAGACGTTTTTCGTCGCGGCGAGACCTTTTTACGAAATTTCAGTCACCAACTTTCTCTTCCGAATGCGAAAATATTTTGTTGAGCCCAACCTACATAGGTAGGAATGATCATCAAAATAAAATAAGAGAAATCAGAGCTCGAACAGAAAGATTTAGGTGTTCGTTTTTCCCGCTCGCTGTTCGGGAGTGGAATAGTAGAGAGATAGTATGATTGTGGTTCGATGAACCCTCTGCCAAGCACTTAAATGTGAACTGCAGAGTAGTCATGTAGATGAAATTGCTTGCGTGTGGGGACAGCCTTTCATGTTGAGTTTTCGTCAGGCCGCTGATGACCATGATGTCGAGCGCCCCCTCAACCCAACTCATACCATCATCATCATCATCATCATCATCATCATCTGCAAGAAGTTGAGGTAACGCTTTTTCTACAATAATCTCAGTTGCAAGACAACTAGCTTCTTGAGATCCGTCACACGTCGTAAATTTCTTGGTAAACAAAGACCTGTGCTGATACTTCAGTCTTTCTTTGAAATGTCAAAACTATATCTTTCTAAACGTTTGTGTATTTTTTATAATACGGCGCAACCTTTATTCTTTACGATGCTTGAACTGAAAAGTTTTTCTCGGCATAAGACACCTTACGGTATAGGATATCCTTCATCTCCACATGACGTGAACACAATTTTTAAATATTCTGCTTTATGCAGGCACACTTTTGTTGTGTTCTTGGTTCTGCGTGAGGCGCTGAACAAACGTAGGTCTGAGAATAGGTATTTGATTGTTGTTACGTATCTACTGAAGTTTCAGTTACATAGTTTGTCTGTTAGTCTGCATATAGTACTTCATAAACTGCCAAAGGTCTCGTTCCGACAATATATGCGATTAGAGTGCAACTGCACAGTTTGGTTTCGAGTGATAAATGAACGAACGCTGTCGTTTCCGCGCGTGGAGAGATTTTCTGTCGTAGCCTGTCTATACGTGCATGCTCTAATACTTTTTTTGCAGTATCTGCATTTTACGGTGTGCTCTGCAGTGTGCTTTAGACAGGACGCGGACATAGGTGACATATGGAAGCTTGGGGCGGCCCGTGAAGTGTGCTCGAATAGCCGTGGAGGGGGGGGGGGGCGCGTTAAGGCGCAAAATAGGAAAACAGGGTTCGTCCTGGACCGGCGCAGATTTTCATTTGTCGCTAAGACATCTGCAACTGCAGTTTGGCCGGCCGGGGTGGCCGAGCGGTTCTAGGCGCTACAGTCTGGAACCGCGCGACTGCCACGGTCGCAGGTTCGAATCCTGCCTCGGGCATGGACGTGTGTGATGTCTTTAGGTTAGTTAGGTTTAAGTAGTTCTAAGTTCTGATGATCTTAGAAGTTAAGTCTCATAGTGCTCAGAGCCATTTTTTGAACTGCAGTTTAACCATATTCGCTGCTCTGAATACATTACTTCCATTTCACATGCCTGTCGTAGCAGGCATATTGCATTGCACATCGACAAACAGGCATTGCAAATAGCAATAAATTTATCTACACTCATGCTCATAAATTAAGGATAATTGCAGAATATGGTGCCCCACAACGTAGCACTACACTAAATTGGCGCTAATAGAAAAGGCACATAGCTAACACACACAGCATAAATCTGTAAGTCCACGGTATTGGTGATAAATTGAGAAAATAGTCCCGAAACACATGTGCTACAAAACGCCATTGTTTCGTGCGCATGTACCACGACATCAGTATGGGATATGATCACCACGCACACGTAAACAGACCGAACAACGGGTTGGCATACTCTGGATCAGATGGTCGAGCAGCTGCTGGGATATAGCTTTCCATTCTTGTACCAGTGCCTGTCGAAGCTCCTGAAGTGTCGTGGGCGTTTGAAGACGTGCAACGATACGTCGACCGAGAGCATTTCAGACGTGCTCGATGGGGTTTAGGTCTGGAGAACAGGTAGGCCACTCCATCGCCTGATATCTTCTGTTTCAAGGTACTCCTCCACGATGACACCTCGGTGGGACCGTGCGTTATCATCCATCAGGAGGAAGGTGGAACCCATTCCACCCTTGAAAAGGTGGACATCCTGGTGCAAAATGACGTCCCGATACACCTGACCTGTTACAGTTCCTGTGTCAAAGACGTGCACCAATCATAATCTCGCCCCACATCATCAAACCTCCATACACGTCCCTTTCCAGGACATTAGGGGGTCGGTTTCTGGTTCCTGGGTCACGCCAGATGAAAACCCGGCGAGAATCACTGTTCAGACCATAATTGGACTCGTCCATGAACATAACATGAGAGCACTGTTCCTATGACCATGTACTGTGTTATTGAGACCAGGCTTTACGGGGTCTCCTGTGACCAGGCGTCAGTGGAATGCACCTTGCAAGTCTCCGGGCGAATAAACCATGTCTGTTCAGTCGTCTGTGGACTGTGTGTCTGGAGACAACTGTTACAGTGGCTGCGGTTAGGTCCCGAGCAAGGCTACCTGCAGTACCCCGTGACCGTCTGCGGGCACTGATGGTGAGATATCAGTCTTGTAGCGCCTGGACACGTTTCCTGTCTGCTGGAATCGTTGCCATAAACGTGAGATTACACTTCGTGGCACACAGAGGGCCCGTGATACGACCTGCTGTGTTTGACCAGCCTCCAGTCGCCCTAGTATTCCACCCCTCATAACGACATCAATGTGTGTTCTTTGAGCCATTTTCAACATAAAGTCACCATTAGCACGTCTGAAAACGTCTGCACACTTACTCGCTGCACCGTAGTCTGACATGTACCAACATACATTTGCGTATGTGGACTGTTGCCAGCGCCACCAAGCGACGACCTCAGGTCAAATGCACCGCATGGTCATACACTGCGGTGATTTAAACCCGGAAACCGACCACCAGAGCGTTGTTTCACCATGTATCAGCATTATCCTTAATTTATGAGCATGAGTGTATTTCAGATGACTTCTGTAAATTAAATAACTTTGAAAGAAGTGAAACAATGACACGTTGCACGAACGAAAGAAAGAAACAGACTGAATGGATACTGTACTCTCTTTCACTACCGCTGCTCGAAGAGCTGATTAGGACATGGACCGATAGAGAGCAGCAGAAGAGAGATATCAAGTGACCTGAAAATTACATGCACGAAATTGTGGAGCTGAAAACACCGATAACTGTACAAAGAGAAAGATGTTTTGTGTTGCTTTTCGAGACCTTTTTTTTTAATTTGTGTTATATTCTGAATTTACTAGTCTCGCGACACCCTTGATGCTACTACTCGACACACCGTAGTGTCGAAACAGCCAGTGTAGAAAGTTCTGGGCTGGAGTGTCATCTACACTGTACCGATACAGCTGCGACATTTCTGCTGCCTTCTCAGCACGGCAGGTTTTTTGAACGGACGTGGTCGGGGAATGCAGCGGACGGCGAGTTTCGTCGTGTTCAAAATATCGTGCAAGATGTTGGAAACTAGTGATCATTTTTTCCGCTATTGACTCGATTGTGAAAGGCCGGGTTCGAGCACCAGGGCCTCCACTTCTTCTGAAATTCCCTTTTCTTGACAGAGAAGCGATCTGCCACTTGGTTCTTCAATATTCAGGTTTGTTGAACCTCACTGGAAGCGTGTGCGCTATCTTACCACTGTGTCATTTGGTGGTGCGTTGTTGAAGTACATTTTCTTCAGCTCAGCATAGACCGTTGCGGCGCTGTTTCCTGTCATCCATAGAATACGAATAACCACATGATACTCCACTTCAAAGAAACACTGTGTCATTTTCTCCCTGTTTCTCTGGTGGTATTCTCTGTTGCGGAGATTTCAGAGTGTACCAGGGCTGCAGAGACTACAAAACTTTATTTTTTTGGGGGGGGGGGGCTATTATTCTGAATATTGACTGCCTCCGGTATATAACAAAGCAGTCCTTGATACAACAAAGCTGTTCTCGACGACACAGCAGGTAACAATGGGTATAATTCTCGGCGGAAACCGTACCGCAATTTAACCTCTTGGCGCAACCGTAAAGGCCAGGCGCATATTATGATGCAGGCAACGAAGGACAGGCCACCGTTGCGCGGCACAGGTTTCTGTGACTCACGGCTGTAAATTCAACGGCTCAAATTGAGGCGCAAGCCAGGGTAGGGCCTGCTTGCATCATCGCCACGCAGAGGCCGCGCCTCACAAGGGACTGGTCCATTAAGACATGTCGAAACCTACCATGACATTTTTTTACACAGGAAGAAGGCAACGAAAGAAATGCAATGACAAAATTTTAGATAATAAGAAGCATTGCAAGTATTTTGTAAAAAAATGTTGAAGTAGCACATTTTGCTGCACGAAGAACAAGTTATTACAGCGGTCTGTACATCAATGCCCGCCTAGCGGGCGACTCGGCGTATCACTCGCGCGGCGCCGCGTAGCGGAATTATCCGGAGTTCACTGACACCAATTTTAAGCACCTAAGGCCTTGTTTACAGTGGAGCGAAAGGAAGCAAACACGTGCAAATGAGCCTTTGCAAAAAGTTCAATACCATTCGCTTGTATATGGGTAGCATCGTTTATACACGGTATTCAAAAAGTCTCTCCGCAGTGCCGTATGATTGTTAGCCGGGCGTGCCGTATGATTTCTTCGCCTGCCTGGGTTACTCCCCTTCAAGTGGACTCTCCCAACATTCCACTGTTTCGTTTATCTCAGCCAGCGTCAGTGGTATCGTTGGTGTGTGTCGTTACGTGTTGACGTGAATGTTTAAGTTTAGTTCCTTTGTTCGTTTGTTTCGTTTTTGTCACTGTTAAAAAGCTAACCAAGTAAGAACGTGTGCTTTTAGTCGAACAAGTGTTCTTTAGTTCGTCAAACATTTACTTCAGTTTTCCCAGAGACAATACTCCCACATCGCGATACTTTGCGAAATTTGATTAACAAATTTCGAAGTACGGTTTCAGTGCCAGTTGCACCGAGAAGTGGTCGTCCTAGCGTTTTGTCTGAGGATAAACTACTCGGTATTTCCGATAAAATGTCCATGAGTCCAAACAAGTCAGTAAGAATACTCGCCCAGGAAATCGATGTTAGTGTCGGAACGGCCCACACAGCTGTAAGAAAAAAAATTAGAACTTTTCCCATACAAAGTGACAGTCGTGCAAGAACTGAAAAATACTGATCATGGCAAGAGACTGCATTATTGTCAACGGTTCAAAAATTTCGTTCAACAAAACGGAAGGGATATTCTTAATGAAACGTTTTTCACTGATGAGACGTGGTTTTATTTATCCAGGTACATGAACTAGCAAAATTCTCGTATGTGCAGCACTGCAGATCCGTTGTGTATTCATGATGAACCATTTCATTCTGTGAAAATAGTAGTTTGGATTGCAATTTCTAGACGTCGGATTGTGGGTCCCATATTTTTCACTGAAACAATAAACGCACAACTACACTGCAGTGATATTCTGTACCCCATTCATAGGAGAACTTGGGTTAAGTGAAATACTGAACAGTTATTTTCAACAAGATGGTGCAACCGCGCATACAGCTCGCGTTTCCTATCACTGCTTGCTGATCGCTTGGTGATGGCCTAATTTCACAGGGATTTTGGCCTCCACTATCGCCTGACCTAGCACCACTTGACTTTTTCTTCTGGGGTGCAGCGAAAGCAACTGTCTATAAAAACCGTCCAAAATCCATCGATGAATTGAAAACTGCAATATCCATTTTCACTGCTTCTGTTACGGTCGCAGGTTCGAATCCTGCCTCGGGCAAGGATGTGTGTGATATGCTTCGGTTAGTTAGGTTTAAGTAGTTCTAAGTTCTAGGGGACTGATGACCTCACGAGCTAAGTCCCATAGTGCTCAGAGCCATTTGAGCTTGTGGTTGGAAACATGATTAGACGGACTGAATTGTGTATTCAACAATAGGGGGAACACTTTCAACATTTAATGTGAAAATTTCAATAAATTAATAAGTTTTATTTCACTGAGTTTCATTTCGGTATATTTACTGCGGCATATGCCACGCGCAGCCTACAATCATGCGGCACTGCGGAGAAACTTTTTGAACACCCCGTACTAGGGGAAACGGAAAAGACGAGGTAGCAAACATTACCTATGAAAGCTTATTATTACTTTATAGTTTTTCGAGCTAATATTCGGCATACAGGATACGACTCCATCTTGTCAGAGCCGCAATGCGAAACTTTGATATTCAGTGAGGATTATTTTCCATGGCGAGCGCACAGTTCTCGACGGAGTATGCAAAATGGCGCAGGGAAGGAAGAATTTAAGTGTCTCAATTTGTACGGAAGCGTCACATGCGTGGAGATCGTTCACTTTACACGGAGTTGCATCTCCATCTCTCCTTAGTACTGGTTCAAAATGTTTCTTGTATATCAGTTGCCATTTTTCCCTGGCTTCTCATTACCATTGAGGGGAAATTTGTAAACATAACACTAATAATCGACGTCCAACATCATCTCACGAGGTGAGACACCTAGCGTTTCCACTACGCGTATAAGGTCTAATGGTTGTATTCTTTTTCGTTTTTATTAAATATATAAGCAAAAATAGTCTAGTGGCAAAGCAGACGCTTCGTGATCCAGAGAGCAAATCCTGTTCAGACCACAACTTTTTCACTACGATTTTTAACCGAGCATTCACTTCTCACAGATGTTGCA
This sequence comes from Schistocerca gregaria, assembly GCF_023897955.1. Classification (NCBI taxonomy): domain Eukaryota; kingdom Metazoa; phylum Arthropoda; class Insecta; order Orthoptera; family Acrididae; genus Schistocerca; species Schistocerca gregaria. The sequence goes on along the minus strand of NC_064926.1, from coordinate 423,577,351 downwards.
GTAACCACAAAAGACGTGTGGTTCGGATTCCACGTTAAACTGCTGGTCCCCGTTTTCCGATTAGGTGACTGGGGGAAGGTTAGGGACACGTAAGTAGCTGCAGTGGCGTGAAGTTGAAAGACGTGCAAGAGGCCGACCGGGTACACACGACAGAATTCTCTCAGCTTGTCTGCTCCGTTGAAAACGTGGCTTAAACTTTACAAGCATTTCTTTGAATAACTTGATGTCGACAGTTTAATTCTTGCACGTGTAATTCTAATAAAAGTGGCTAGAAGAGAAAATAAAATCATGTCAGTGTTTGATGTCACAGACGATACCATATTTTGAATTTAAATGTGTCTTGCAGTGCTACATTTTATAACAATTCCTGTAGGCCATTACTTATAACAATGCTTGAATGTTGTACATTTGACTATCAGTGAAACACTTCTTTGTTTATCCCCTGTCACAAAAATGCGAAGTGTCTACTGAATAAAACAAACAAACATTTTTCTTGCACCAAACACACCGGACAAATGGTAAATTTATGCAGTCAGGCACTTTGCAGTAACCATTAGTTTTATTGAGACAGAACTGGGATGGAGCCAGAAACGGTCCCGGCCGTTGTTCTGCATATTGCGCTGCATACCAGGCAAACTTCATGAAAACCGTAAAGCGTGGCGAAGGAAACAGGTAATGCACAAATGATTGGAGCTCAACAATACTGTTACGCTAATAAACCTGAAATGAGAGAGATGTATCGAAAATTATGTTATCTGATAATTTCCTGAAAAATGCTTTCCACTGTCGAAAAAATTCTTTATCGAGAGGTTGTATCGCACTAGTAGTTCCAAGCGGAATCCACATTATATCTTCAGATTTTTCGTCGTTCTCCACAAAAACAGAGGCGTCGTTATGTCCAGACCACGAATCCCACAAAAGCAATGAATTAGTTTCCGCAGCTGGTAGGAATACGTTTCGAACGAAATGTTGAAAATTATTCTTTCCCATTTTTCCAAATTTTGATACGTCGATTACATGATTTTTGCAACAGAACAGTCCATTATTTATTTTTGGTCCTAATTTGCCTTGAAGACAGATATACAGGTGAGGAAACAGTAAATCAAGCATACTTATCACTGGTATTAACGAATATGAATGTGACTTTGCATTCATTCATTTGGCAACCGACTACCTTCAAATGGTTCAAATGGGTTTGAGCACTATGGGACTTGAGGTCATCAGTCCCCTAGAACTAAGGACATCGCACACATCCATGCCCGAGGCAGGATTCGAACCTGAGACGGTAGCGGTCGCGCGGTTCCAGACTGTAGCGCCTAGAATCGCAGGGCCTATAGCACTATCACTGGCAGGTGATGTACACGATTACGTGACGTAAATTTTGTAATTTTGCGACTTCGTATTCCGTACGATTTCTTTAATCTGCGTAGCCACGTGGACGAAGCCTGGAAATTAGTAATGTTCATGTCAGCTGCAATTCGGAGGGCCCAGTTTCGTAGATTTACATCGGTAGCGGTGCCTCTCACGCTCAGTTCTAAATGTTTCGATCAGTTATCCATTCAGATGGTTTCGGGTTTCCATTTGGTGCATATTTCTTACTTCATGTAATTCATTCTTCCATTTGCACAGTTCACGCTTCGATTTTACGAAACGAAAACGCTTTTGCACACTGCGTTACTTCAAGCGTTTTTTTCCTCCTTCGTTTAACCAATATTTCACTGCCTTTTCTTTGACGATGAAAGTTGTTGCAGTACGTGTTTCTTTTTTCTTCTTTTTAGGTATTCTTCTTCAGAACTGTTACTGACACAACTGACATCGTCTGAACCACAATCCACGGAATCGTCTCAGTTATTTCCTATTTCTTCTAACGTATCCACAGTTTCAAAGGAAATGTTGCTTTCATTCGAATGAATGTCAAGGAAATCAACTAACAAATGACACATACGTATGTTCTCAGAAGAATAGGTGATTTCGGCTGGAAACCACGTTCTTCATATTTCATCATTGCTAAATTGAGAGCGTTAATTGGACTCGACATTACTATGAAACTAGAAAAAAAGGTACTATTAGCAGGCATCCCTTACAAAGCACAATAAATATTAATTCAGCTTTATCTCTGTTATCAATACTTGTTAGTACTGCAAAAACAACCTACAGGTTGTAGTAGATGTTACTTGAGTGGCTAATTCGAGAGAATAGTAACTGTGTACTGCAGCGTCATAGAAACTTTCAGTGAACGGTAATCTGAAACGCCCTATCCAAATCCCAATCGGGTTGTGCTGCGTTTCCTGTTTACAAATATACCACCGACCTCGGCTCTCTCTGCACGTGCCTAGATGCGCATGAGCAGTTGCTACACCGCCAGTAAGTGTGTACATTTCTACCACCGCCTGGTGCGCTACGAATTTGGCAATTTTCAGCCTTTTTTCAATACTTGCAGTGTCTCTTAGCCGCTAACATTTTGACAGTGCACTTCCTTCGTTGACTTCTTCTTGTGTAAAAAATCTCAGGGTAGGTTTCAACATATCTTAATGGCGTATTTCCTTGTCAGTTGACTGTGGGGCCGCTCAGGTTTCCGCAGGATTGCACTTTTTCTCATTAATCAAGCACCTACACTGTAAAGAATTGTCGAAGAAAAAGAAGAAACTTGATGTTTCCGCCGGCCGGAGTGGCCGTGCGGTTCTAGGTGCTACAGTCTGGAACCGAGCGACCGCTACGGTCGCAGGTTCGAATCCTGCCTCGGGCATGGATGTGTGTGATGCCCTTAGGTTAGTTAGGTTTAATTAGTTCTAAGTTCTAGGCGACTGATGACCTCAGAAATTAAGTCGCATAGTGCTCAGAGCCTTTTTAGCCATTTTTGATGTTTCCAAATTTATGCATTCCATTTCGCAGTATCAACAAAGGACAAAGGAAAGACCAATTGGCAGTAAAATGATTGTAGACACAAAATCTGCGAGTGACCCGCGCTACCGTTTGTTCATGTTGGCGTACCAAGCAACTAAGAACATGTCAACTACAAGACAACATTTCATCCGATGTAAAACATTTTAAGTGACTTGGTGAATGACTACTAACAATAACCTCCCTAATTAATATTCCAAATCTTCCTTAAGTCTTTACTCAGAAAGAAATTTCAGTGACACTTACCTCAAGAACTCAGCGAGCTTTTCTCAAGTTCCAATTGTTTTTTTAGCATTACACCCTTCACAAAAGAAAGACTCCCGCACAAGCTCGTGTACCTCGTGGTACTGGCTGTGATCTAAACGGAAGTAGATCGTGAAGTGTTTCTTAGAAAACTCTTGACGTCAAAGCGAGTATTTCTCTTGTTCCTGTATCCTCTTTTCCATCTGATTTGTTCCGTTTTGAAGTGTTATATCATGACGTCATTATGTTCTTTTCCTCATCAGAATCCGAATCTGAACAACGATTCGTGTTTCAGTAATATCTCAACAAGGTAAGATTTCGTACTTCACCAATAAGGAAAGACTGCGTGGCAGTGGCTGAAGTGCCCCCCCCCCCCCCCCCCCCCCAAATAAGCGCTCGCACTCAGTCGCTAAGTGTGTCGTTCTCAGCCCTGCCTGCCCTGCCCTGCCCTTCTCGGCTGTCTGTCAGTGTGCCCCTGGTCTTTAGTGTGAGCGCTTGTTGGGGGGCAGTTCAGCCATTGTCACGCAGTCTTCCTTTATTGATGCAGTGCACTGTCTTTCATTGTGAACGTAGGGTTGAATCTGTGAATCCTAATTCAGAGCCAATTCTGACGGGGAAGAAGGTGTTACGGCGTACAGTCAAGCGCCTGCACGCCAGTCGGGAACGAGAGAGCAGAGAGCGCTGTGAAGAAGACGCCACCAAAGGCACGCTGGCCAACCCTTCTCCAGGACGACAACGCGACAGCAGCGGCCTCTATGCGGAGCGGACATAAGCGCCGCGCCCGACTAACCCTGGCCAAGTTCTACAGAAGCTTCACGACTAGCGACCTGAATAGTCAACCATATTACTTCACTTGTATTAGGAATTGTACGAGGGCTATCAACAAAGTACATTACGTTTTGGAATTAAAAATAAATAAAGTATTGGATTTTTTTTATTACATACAGGTGAAAGCCACACTTAAATACTACTTTTCCACATAGTTGCCATTTAAATTAAGGCACTTACCGTAGCGACGGACGAGCTTGGAAATTTCTTCGTCGTAAAATTCGGCCGCCTGCGCCTTCAACCACGTGGTTACCTCTTCTTGAAGCTGTGCGTCGTCATCAAAACGCTGCATAGCCAACCACTTCTTCATTGCTGGGAATAAATGGAAGTTGCTCGGTGCCAGGTCGGTACTGTACGGCGGATGAGGAAACAACTCCCACTTAAAAGATTCGAGAACTTCACGAGTGGCATTTGCCGTATGGGCCCGGGCGTTGTCGTGAATCAGCAAGATCTTTGAGCCCAACTTTCCCCTGCGCTTGTTTTGTATCGCCCTTCTGAGGTTGTGCAGAGTTTGGCAATACCTTTGAGAGTTTATTGTAGTGCCTCTTTCCAGGAAATCCACAAAAATCACACCTCTTCTGTCCCCAAAGAGGTAACCATGTGGTTGAAGGCGCAGGCGGCCGAATTTTACGACGAAGTAAATTCCAAGATCGTCCATCGCTACGATAAGTGCCTTAATTTAAATGGCAACTATGTGGAAAAGTAGTATTTAAGTGTGGCTTTCATCTATATATAATTTAAAAAATTCCAATATTTTATTTATTTTTAATTCCAAAACGTAATGTACTTTGTGGCTAGCCCTCGTATATACTGAAGAGGTTTCTTATTTGCATGTCGCCTTTTGCTTGCGACATTTCTGTGTTATTGTCAGAGTTAAGTATTTTCATTTATCTTATTGTAATAAAAACTCATTAATACGATTAGTCTGAATGTTGTCTAGCGGTTCGAGAAAGCAGTTTACCCCGACACCCTACATTTGACGACTACGCAGGATTCAATAAAGGGCATGCTGACATTATAACACTTCAAAACGTAACGATTCAGAATGAAAAAAGGGTTACATGAACAAGAGAAATGCTCATGGGGAATTATCATTAACATAACTTTCAGGAACTACTTCCCTTTAGACCAGAGTCAATTCCACGAGGTTCACGAGCTTATGCAGAAACCAATAATTTCTGAAGTTGTAATCCCCAAAAAGCAATTGGAACTGAAGAAAAACTCGCTGTGCTCTTGAGCTAAGTTTCACTGGAATTTCTTACGACATCTAGATCTAAGTGATTACTCTGCTATTCCCAATAAAGTGCCTGGAAGAGGATTCAATGAACCACCTTCAAGCTGTCTCTCTACCGTTCCACTGTAGAACGGCTCGCGGGAAAACGAGCACTTAAATTTTTCTGTGCTAGCCCTGATTTCTCTTATTTTATCGTGATGATCATTTCTCTCTATGTAGGTCCTGTGCCGCCCTGTCCACACGGCGCTTCAGTTTCCACTGCTGTGTTTATAGCCGTGGATTGTTGTTGTTGTTGTGGTCTTCAGTCCTGAGACTGGTTTGATGCAGCTCTCCATGCTACTCTATCCTGTGCAAGCTTCTTCATCTCCCAGTACCTACTGCAACCTACATCCTTCTGAATCTGCTTAGTGTATTCATCTCGGTCTCCCTCTACGATTTTTACCCTCCACGCTGCCCTCTAATACGAAATTAGTGATCCCTTGATGCCTCAGAACATGTCCTACCATCCGATCCCTTCTTCTGGTCAAGTTGTGCCACAGACTTCTCTTCTCCCCAATCCGATTCAATACTTCCTCATTAGTTATGTGACCTACCAATCTAATCTTCAGCATTCTTCTGTAGCACCACATTTCGAGAGCTTTTATTCTCTTCTTGTCCAAACTATTTATCGTCCATGATTCACTTCCATACATGGCTACACTCCATACAAATACTTTCAGAAACGAATTCCTGACACTTAAATCTACACTCGATGTTAACAAATTTCTCTTCTTCAGAAACGCTTTCCTTGCCATTGCCAGTCTACATTTTATATCCTCTCTACTTCGACCATCATCAGTTATTTTGCTCCCCAAATAGAAAAACTCCTTTACTACTTTAAGTGTCTTATTTCCTAATCTAATTCCCTCAGCATCACCCGATTTAATTTGACTACATTCCATTATCCTCGTTTTGCTTTTGTCGATGATCATCTTATATACTCCTTTCAAGTCACTATCCATTCCGTTCAACTGCTCTTCCAAGTCCTTTGCTGTCTCTGACAGAATTACAATGTCATCGGCGAACCTCAAAGTTTTTTTTCTTATCCATGGACTTTAATACTTACTCCGAATTTTTCTTTTGTTTCCTTCACTGCTTGCTCAATATACAGATTGAATAACATCGGGGAGAGACTACAGCCCTGTCTCACTCCCTTCCCAACCACTACTTCCCTTTCATATCCCTCGACTCTTATAACTGCCATCTGGTTTCTGTACAAATTGTAAATAGCCTTTCGCTCCCTGTATTTTACCCCTGCCACCTTCAGAATTTGAAAGAGAGTATTCAACATTGTCAAAGGATTTCTCTAAGTCTACAAATGCTAGAAAGGTAGGTTTGCCCTTCTTAATCTAGCTTCTAAGTTAAGTCGTAGGGTCAGTATTGCCTCACGTGTTCCAACATTTCGACGGAATCCAAACTGATCTTCCCCGAGTTCGGCTTCTACTAGTTTTTCCATTCGTCTGTAAAGAATTCGTGTTAGTATTTTGCAGCTGTGACTTATTAAACTGATGTTTCGGTAATTTTCACATCTGTCAACACCTGCTTTCTTTGGGATTGGAATTATTATATTCTTCTTGAAGTCTGAGGAGGGTATTTCGCCTGTCTCATACATCTTGCTCACCAGATGGTAAAGTTTTGTCAGGACTGGCTCTCACAAGGCCGTCAGTAGTTCCAATGGAATGTTGTTTACTCTGGGGGCCTTGTTTCGACTCAGGTCTTTCAGTGCTCTGTCAAACTCTTCACGCAGTATCGTATCTCACATTTCATCTTCATCTACATCCTCTTCCATTTCCACAATATTGTCCTCAAGTACATCGCCCTTGTATAGACCCTCTATATACTCCTTCCACCTTTCTGCTTTCCCTTCTTTGCTTAGAACTGGGTTTCCATCTGAGCTCTTAATACTCATATAAGTGGTCCTCTTTTCTCCAAAGGTCTCTTTAATTTTCCTGTAGGCAGTATCTATCTTACCCCTAGTGAGATAAGCGTCTACATCCTTACATTTGTCCTCTAGCCATCCCTGCTTAGCCATTTTGCACTTCCTGTCGATCTCATTTTTGAGACGTTTGTATTCCTTTTTGCCTGCTTGATTTACTGTGTTTTTATACTTTCTCCTTTCATCAATTAAATTCAGTATCTCTTCTGTTGCCCAAGGATTTCCACTAGCCCTCGTCTTTTTACCTACTTGATCCTCTGCTGCCTTCACTACTTCATCCCTCAAAGCTACCCATTCTTTTTCTATTGTATTTCTTTCCCCCATTCCTGTCAATTGCTCCCTTAAGCTCTCCTTGAAACTCTGTACAACCTCTGGTTCTTTTAGTTTATCCAGGTCCCATCTCCTTAAATTCCCACCTTTTTGCAGTTTCTTCAGTTTTAATCTACAGGTCATAACCAATAGATTGTGGTCAGAGTCCTCATCTGCCCCTGGAAATGTCTTACAATTTAAAACCTGGTTCCTAAATCTCTGTCGTACCATTATATAATCTATCTGATACCTGTTAGTATCTCCAGGCTTCTTCCATGTATACAGCCTTCTTTTATGATTCTTGAACCAAGTGTTAGTTATGATTAAGTTGTGCTCTGTGCAGAATTCTACCAGGCGGCTTCCTCTTTCATTTCTTTGCCCCAGTCCGTATTCACCTACTACGTTTCCTTCTCTCCCTTTTCCTACTACCGAATTCCAGTCACCCATGACTATTAAATTTTCTTCACACTTCACTATCTGAATAATTTGGTTTAGGGGTGGGAAAAAACCGACCACTTAAACTGATGCCGCTATTTTATTTCCGAATAATCGGTATTTTTCGGTATTTCTTTGCCCTCGGCTATAAAAGATATTTTTTATTTTTTACTGATCATTGGGTAAAAAACAGAAATATCAATTAATCATACTAGCAGCACTAAAATTTTTGGTTATTAAATACACCATTTTTTTGAAAACGAGTAATTTTTATTCGTAAAATTTGCATTGCTTTGAAATATTCCGCTGTTATAGAAAAATGGAAAGCCGGCCGTTGTGGCCGAGCGGTTCTAGGCGCTTCAGTTTGGAACCGCGCTGCCGCTACGGTCGCAGGTTGCAATCCTGCCTCGTGCATGGATGTGAGTGATGTCCTTAAGTTAGTTAGGTTTAGGTAGTTCTAAGTTCTAGGGGACTGATGACCTCAGAAGTTAAGTCGCATAGTGCTCAGAGCCATTTGAACCAAAAATGGAAAGTCAATCAGTACCATTTTAATAACAGTGCTGACAGAAACAAGCAACAAACACATACCATAAGAATCGTACAGCGACGTTGAGACATTAATGTACCCTTTGCCACGTGTCATGACCTATTAAACGGCGTATGTGTACATGCAGTGTGCAAGACTTGTTCCGTCTGATCTATATGTTACTTTCTCATTGTGTCGTCAGACATTAGTTAGGTTACAGAATGGTGCTGTTCCTAGTCAGCAAGAATTTTATGAAGTGCGGTATCAGTGAAATACATTGCCCCATTTTTTTTTCAAAAGATTAAAAACGGGATGATCAACAAGAAACTTGCGGCGTCATATAAGGAGAAAACTTATATCTTAAAAATTCATGCACATTTACAATAAAAATCGAAAGTAGCTAATCTGCTGCCGGTGTTTACATAATACGCCTTTATTTGATTGTAGCCCTTGAAAACGGACAAATTCATACAAAAAATACAGTCTCAGTACTCAGTTTTCACCTTTTACCATTGACCATTCGTAATGCCCAAACAGTGGTATGATCCTCGATGACACGAGTTTTGAGCAGAGTTTCAAAAAATTAGTCAGTAAGAGAATACTGGTAAATTTTCCTTCTACTAATCACTTATCGCTTTTAAAGAGAAGTTTTCTTTTATTAGTTTATTTAGTTCAATGCTTCTCTTCTACGTACGAGGGTTGCAACTTTAATAGTGGCAACTATTTATTTACAGCTCGTACAAAACAGATACGTCTTTCAAAGTGTTACTGACCTTCAAAGTTGTCACCAGCATTGTGTATAACTCGTTGGCAGGAATGTGGAAGTCGTAGGATACTCTTAGCAGTGCCAGTTGTGTTGACAGTTCGAGCGGTGCGGTCTATTGCCCGCCGACTTTGTAGCAGTTCAGAAGCGAATGCCGTGAAGTATTTCCTTCAGTTTAGAAATCGAGCTGAACTCACCAGGGCTTAAGTCAGGGGAGTGCAGTAGGTGGTATAACACGTAGCACCCCCAATAGTCAAAGAAATCAGTTAACAGCTTGCACTGTACGTGCTTGAGCATTGTCCTGCAAACTGATGGTCAGTTCCTGCAGAAAGTGTCATCACTTCTGTCTCTAAGCTGGTCGTAGGTTGTGTTCCAACCCTCGTATGTTGAAACTTACGGAGTCAATCCATCTTTGTTCCATTTCTGCGTTTATTACAGGAAATAACAGAAATAAAAGACTGAAATTCGGATACTTCAAAAACCGATTATTTTGGGCAGTCTTAAGAGTCATATTAAACGGGCGTCGAAAACAAGCGATAAAGCCGTAAACTGGTTCTTTCGGCGATAACCGCAATCCCTACCAGTAAGTCACAAAAACTTCGCTGCGCTGTCCTTCCCTAACCATTGACAGCTGCGTCCCATTGTGCGCCTGGCCGAAGTCAGAGAACACTTCACTAAATCACATCGGTGCAGGACCGCACATGCGTAAGTTATTTAACAAATTTTCTTTTTCAAACACAGTTCCTTCCAGAAGTCATCCACAGTATCTTCATCTCTATATCCAAGTTCCACGGTGTTAACACCTGTGTACCACCTCGCATGTGTAATCATGTACAATAAAAAATTCTTTATCTTGGGTAATTCACTTTTTATCAGTCTTCGTCATAAATAATATCTTTCAGGCAGTTAAGCAAATATAAAATCTTATGAAAGAGGTAACCAGTCCCTCATACCATAATTATGCCTCCCAGAGAGCAATAGACGAATCACACCATCATTGTTAACATCCCTATCGAAAGCGCGAGCTGCTGAGATCAACGAACCTTTATCTGTGCGTTGCGTCAAGGACTGTACTTGATAAGCGTTACTACGACAGCCTTAACATTGGGTCGATTGCCACGGACGAGATCGTGTATTCTCGCACGACACCCGACAGTAATAGTCTCGTTAATGATGTTCTAGAGCAGAGTTTCCCAAACTGCGTTCCGCCAAACACTGGTGTTCCGCAGGAACCGAATGAGTGCTGCACGAAAAACTATTAATAACATTGCATTTTTCGACATTTTGACTATACTAATTATTCTTTTAATTTTTTGTATGATTTCTGTGTTATTAGCTATGAGTTAAAATTAAACTAATCACTAAATAAAACAATTTTTCTCATTTTTAAAAATATTGTTAACATTAAAAGTAAAAAAAGGTTTTCCATGAGAGTACCTGGATTCTCATAGTGTTCTGTCAAGGGAAAGCTTAGGATTCCTGCTCTAGAGTGCAGTTACGGACGACTGTGCCACAATATCGATAAGAGGATGTAGTTAATCTGTCTCGAAACATTGCTTTGACAGTCCAAGACGTTTCCTAAAAATGTCACTGGCCAATTTCGTTATGTCAACAATAGAATGCTTAGGGACCGTCTGCTGCGAAGCCCCGTATTCAACAGTGTGCTCTGAACGGTGTCCTCCGAAACACTTCTGCCTCCACCAGCACTGTACATCTGCCACAGATCGCTGCCTGTCCTGGATTACACGCTGGAGGATCCTCCGATCTCCATGTGCTTGTAACCTTCTAAAATATCTAACGACACACATCAAAAAAACTTTTGCATCATCTCGGTTCCGAGAGTACTATTTACAAATACATGCATTTTTGTATGCACTCCTCTGTGCTAGTGAAGAGTGTATATTCCAATAAAAAATTCTCATTCTTTCGTGAACAATATATAAAGAATGCCACCATAGGAGCCTACAAGTTAAGTTTCATTAAGTTCTATCTTTCTATTCCTTGTACGAAGAACTTCTTCTATTCTTGACGTGGGTAAAGGCCCTTAATTTTATGAGTTTCACGATACACTAGTAAGTACGCTCCGGTATAGGGTGCATTGGCTATTTCAAATGGACGTAAATCCAAAAATCCAACAGCTGCACTTTATTTAATGGGTTAAAATTAAATGAAGTAATCGTTCCTTTGTCGTGCCCCAAAAGATGACAGGTGTACTTCTTATAGAATGGGGTATAATGCAGGGCCAATTTTTTTATCAGAATGACATTCAGGAACGCTTAAATCTCGGATTAAATTGGGTCTTTCATAAAATACTGTTCCGTACCTCAGTAACACACACTTCAAATCGTTCCACTATGTGTCAGTTAAGTAAGTAGACTCTGTTGCTTTCCGGATTATCTGCGCCTTAATATCGGTCACAGAAACCAGTTCAGATAGTTGCCCATCTGTATTATCGGTTCCAGTACTAATCATGTGAATCTTTGCCACCTTTCGATATTTGCCATGGGTTAGTCTTTTTCAATTCTACCTCTACCTTTACACCGTCCACATTCAAGTAGCACATGTGTCCCTTTTACGGAGAAAGTCCTTCCCCAATATACAGTCCGCTACTAAAAAATCCACTACTAAAACGTGTATAGTACCACTACAATTCTTAGTGAAAGCGGTACCCCTAACTGCCAGCTGACACATCAAGATCTGGAGCCTGACGCTCCCAGAATCTTGCAATGGAAATGAGCGTTTGGCGTCACTGGCCGGGAGGCCCTTGTGGGGCAGGTCCGGCCGCCTTGGAGCAAGTCTTACTACATTAGACGCCACATTGGGCGACCTGCGCGCCGGATGGGGATAAAATGATGATGAAGACAACACAACACCCAGTCCCTTAGTGGAGAAAATGTCCGACCCAGCCAGGAATCGAACCCGGGCCCATAGGATGGAATCTGTCACGTTGACAACTCAGCTATCGAGGCGGACTAGAAACTTGCAATTATCAACAGGAAATGTCGGTACATGTAGCCTTTCACAAATTCTCCGGTGTAAGTTTGTGGGTAGAACATTCAAAGCAGCACCTGTGTCTGGCACTAGTCTAGTTACTACTTCACCTAGATACGTAGTAATTACTGATGGGCGGCAAGATGTTGTGCCGATTATCAAATTTTGCATGAGAAAACGTAATGTTCTTGATTCATTACTTTATAAAGTTCAGACATTGTATGAAGATCGTGAAAGCAGTGCACAAGTAGGAGATGGGAGATCAAAATGCTTTAAGATGATAGGTGTTGAAACAGGTATATAGGGAGTTTATTTGCTTTTTTGCAATTTGTGCATACTTTGAATGCCAAACGCTATTTCTTTATTATTCGCGCGCAGTCTTTGGTCAATGTAGCTCTGTCGCCGGAAGATTTGTTTGTTTTATCATCGCTGTTTGGCAGGGAGGAGCGCAGGAGTTCTGTCATTTGAGTAGTGGTGAGGCAGACGACGAGACGAGAAGTACTGGTAATGTAGACGTAAAGCTAACTCGACCTGCGCTTAAGTAAAATGATTTGTGTTTGAATACTGTAAAACAGAGGAGAAGGATCTGATTAGAGATTTAGAATGAAAAGAGTATGGAGAGCAGTGAAGGTAGTATTTTTATTTATTCTCACTGCAAAAAATGGTTCAAATGGCTCTGAGCACTATGGGACTTAACATCTGAGGTCATCAGTCCCCTAGAACGTAGAACTACTTAATCCTAACTAACCTAAGGACAGCACACACATCCATGCCCGAGGCAGGATTCGAACCTGCGACCGGTTCCAGACTGAAGCGCCTAGAACCGCACGGCCACACCGGCCGGCATTGGCACTGCAGACGTGAGTAGTTAGAGTTACTGTTAAATCAGACATCCATCACAGGAAAGTTTAGATTTTTCATTAAAAGACTGAGTAATTGTCAGTATAAGGCATTGTTTAAGTTTATTAACCATTTGTCTAAGATTTGTGAGAGTAAGTGTTTGGTATCAATGTTACCCTTGAAACGTCCTCTTAGAAAAATTATAAATGACTGTGCTTAAACTGACACACAATATTTTTAGCTCAACGCAATCTGACTTTCAATAATCCCTACAAAAGAATGGCCCTGACTAACATTAACCTATACCTTTCACAAATCACTTACCTCACAAAAATCTTCGTTACTCGGACTACTGCAATACAGCGAGCGCCAGTGCTGCCAGATAAATAAAAGATTCAAACTACTGAAGGCTCTAACTACTGATAGGCGTAGTTAGCAAATGAAAGATTTTGATAGAGAACAAACAATGTATTTACCTTAATAGTGTTCAAAAGCCATAATATATATAGCAGTTCATGAAAGCCATTCTTACAAATGTACTGCTTCTGACTGACACACGTCCAGATCATCCGCTCTCAAAACTCTGCCATTTCTCTCCCCACATCCACCAATGCTGGCGGCTCACCTCCAACTGCGCAACGCTAAGCGCTGTTAACATCCAGCTGCCCAACACTACACTAGCAAACAACAATGCAAACCAGCCACAGACTGCACACAGCACAGCCAGTGATTTTCATATAGAGCGCTACGTGGCGTTACCAACATAAAACCCTAAACAGCCTACTTACCCCCTTTGTCAGTGTTAATGAGTGTTGTAACATGGGTTGCATACAGGTGATAATACATCGCATAGTTCAAAAAAATTTTGTTAAAGGAATATTTCACCATAGAGCATTGTCCACATTCTCGATCCAAGTCATTTTTATTTATCGAGAGTCTCACTCATCGATGGGTATAAAATCGTTTACCTGTTGTCTGGAACATTGCATCAAGCTCTCAGAAATTGTAGTTATCAATTTGCAGCACATAAAGCAGCAAGCATTTCGTTTCCAAGCAATTGCATTACGAGGTAAGATATTTTCATTTCAGAATCACTTTGCTACGAAAATTATCAACACACAGGGACCATTTCATGAAAAGCACTATTAGGCAGATCATTGACGCACAGACACCGCTTTGTTTGATTAAAGAGATTAATAGTTAAGTTCAGGATTTCATGAGTTGCACAGTTCGTTAGAAAGATTATAAAACAGGGCCAAATTCATGTTGTATTCTCGCAGGCAGATATATTTGGTTCTCTCGTAGTTGCAAAATGCACAGTTACCCAAAGATAAACGACAGCAAAGTTACAACCAACCAATGAAAGTACGAGTTCAAAATCGAACGAAAAGAAATAATAAAGAAAACTTTCAGTTTCCAGCAAAGCAGTCCGTTTTACTCGTTACTCTTCATTTTACTGAACTTACAGACACAATCATGAAATAAATCAAGGCAGTAGGAAATGTAAATCTCAGTGCTTTTGCTACTGCTGATGACGTTTGGAGAGAGACGGAAATGGAGATACAGAGGAGACTGGTTTTCAGGAATGAAAATCGTAAAGAATTCAAGGTTACTGTGAATAATACCAAGATAGCTGCAATGAAAATGAGTAGGACATTCAAACTTTGTAACATGTTACTGGAAGGAGACAAGTTTGAATGTGTTAAAAGTTTCGGCTATCTGGATGGTGTCATATCAAGTGATTGAAGTGCTAAACTACACTCCTGGAAATTGAAATAAGAACACCGTGAATTCATTGTCCCAGGAAGGGGAAGCTTTATTGACACATTCCTGGGGTCAGATACATCACATGATCATACTGACAGATCCAAAGGCACATAGACACAGGCAACAGAGCATGCACAATGTCGGCACTAGTACAGTGTATATCCACCTTTCGCAGCAATGCAGGCTGCTATTCTCCCATGGAGACGATCGTAGAGATGCTGGATGTAGTCCTGTGGAACGGCTTGCCATGCCATTTCCACCTGGCGCCTCAGTTGGACCAGCGTTCGTGCTGGACGTGCAGACCACATGAGACGACGCTTCATCCAGTCCCAAACATGCCCAATGGGGGACAGATCCGGTTATCTTGCTGGCCAGGGTAGTTGACTTACACCTTCTAGAGCACGTTTGGTGGCACGGGATAAATGCGGACGTGCATTGTCCTGTTGGAAAAGCAAGTTCCCTTGCCGGTCTAGGAATGGTAGAACGATGGGTTCGATGACGGTCTGGATGTACCGTGCACTATTCAGTGTCCCCTCGACGATCACCAGAGGTGTGCGGCCAGTGTAGGAGATCGCTCCCCACACCATGATGCCGGGTGTTGGCCCTGTGTGCCTCGGTCGTATGCAGTCCTGATTGTGGCGCTCACCTGCACGGCGCCAAACACGCATACGACCATCATTGGCACCAAGTCAGAAGCGACTCTCATCGCTGAAGACGACACATCTCCATTCGTCCCTCCATTCACGCCTGTCGCGACACCACTGGAGGCGGGCTGCACGATGTTGGGGCGTGAGCGGAAGACGGCCTAACGGTGTGCGGGACCGTAGCCCAGCTTCATGGAGACGGTTGCGAATGGTCCTCGCCGATACCCCAGGAGCAACAGTGTCCTTAATTTGCTAATTTGCTGGGAAGTGGCGGTGCGGTCCCCTACGGCACTGCGTAGGATCCTACGGTCTTGGCGTGCATCCGTGCGTCGCTGCGGTCCGGTCCCAGGTCGACGGGCACGTGCACCTTCCGCCGACCACTGGCGACAACATCGATGTACTGTGGAGACCTCACGCCCCACGTGTTGAGCAATTCGGCGGTACGTCCACCCGGCCTCCCACATGCCCACTATACACCCTCACTCAAAGTCCATCAACTGCACATACGGTTCACGTCCACGCTGTCGCGGCATGCTACCAGTGTTAAAGACTGCGATGGAGCTCCGTATGCCACGGCAAACTGGCTGACACTGACGGCGGCGGTGCACAAATGCTGCGCAGCTAGCGCCATTCGACGGCCAACACCGCGGTTCCTGGTGTGTCCACTGTGCCGTGCGTGTGATCATTGCTTGTACAGCCCTCTCGCAGTGTCCGGATCAAGTATGGTGGGTCTAACACAGCGGTGTCAATGTGTTCTTTTTTCCATTTCCAGGAGTGTAGAAGTTTTGAACAGAGTATCAAGAGGGTATAACGGAGCCTAATGTGAGACAAGGAGTCCCTGTAAGAGCTAAACAGAGCACATACCAACCATGACGTATAGTCTGGAAATCTGTGTCATGAAGAAGAGAGGAGAAATCCAAATGCATGCAAGTGAAATACAGTTCCTTAGGTTAGCTATACGTAAAACAAGCAGAGACAAGAGGCAGGAACCAATGAGTATATAAGGTGAGATCAGCAGGTGACGTTTAGGATGGAGGAAAGAATGAGTGCTGCGAGACTGGAGTGGTTAGCTCATGTGAAGCGAAGGCCCCCGACGAACTCCACATTAGTATTTGGAGATGGAGGTACAAAGAAAAAGCCCTACTGGGCGGACTAAGAAGAGACGCGTGGACTACGTTTAATGAAGAGCTCAAGATGTAAGGATCAACGAGGGATGCAGTGGAGCGAGAAAAGTTAAACCAAGACACAAATCAACGGAGGCATGTCGTTCACAAAGTTCCTACCTGGAAGATGACGACGATGATGACATTTTGCACCACTCTAATAAAGTTCATCCCTGATGTCATGACCATCCTCGTATCTTATCAGCCCCATCCGTCGACCGTCATTTCAGTGCTTAATACAGTAGAGCGTCGATTATCCAAACGTCGGTCAACCGAACGACCGCCTAACCGAACTGTGTACTCGCTCACACCTGTTACTCTCCCACCCTACCGTCCATCATCCCCCTCACTCCCAAACCAAGCAATAGATTGCCACGAATGTGATGAAGAAGACGTTCATGAATGGATGAATATCGATGATGCAGATCCAGGACACCAAATCATGCACGACAGCGAGATTGTAAACGTCGTCATTGATAAAGATGACGCCGCCAGCATCTCATCAATCAGTGCTCCAGAAAGTGAAGATGAAAGTATACCAACAGCTTCTGAGGCGCTCACTTGTTTAGACACTGCCTTGCGATGGTTTGAAGCCCAATATGAAAGTGACCAGTTTCAGATAACTGTAATGAAAAAAAGTACGCGACTTAGCTGCTCGTGAGCGTGTAGGCTTGCTTAGACAGACCAAAATAAAGGATTTTTTTTAAACGTTAATTTTGTATACTGTGTGTATTGTTCATCGTTTAATAAACTGTGCCACATACTATATATTCCTACTGAAGTTGCCTTTGTATGTTACTTTGTAATACTAAAAGAGATGCCTGTTTTTATGAATAAATTTACTGTACAGTACTTCTTTTTGGTAAATAAACATGTAGAGCTCGATTATCCGATCAAACCAGTTTTCCGAACACCCATGTCCCCCAATTACTTCGGATAATCGACGCTCTACTGTACTATAGAGTTAATTTCTCGGAATGAATGTGGATGGACGATTTCTATCACCTTGAACTTCTCTTATTTGAACTGGATTATGCCAGTTCAGCTTACCTTGGCTGCCTCGTGGCGGTTACTGACACTGCTTCTGGTACCTGTTATTCATATAACCCGGTTTCTCCTGGTTGTCATGCCTTCTTTGCTTCCTGTTATTAAAGCTGTTATTCTGGTTCTTCATAGTCCTCATTTCCATTGCGCCAGTCACGCAGAACATTGTTTTATCAGTAGCTGTGACCTGCTCGGTCATCGTGATTTGCAATATTTTTTTCTATTTTCATTTACGCTGAAACGTCCATTGTTCGACACAGCTTTTGTGTCTTCTTGTATAATATCGAAAGAATTCAGTACCGACAAGAATTCTTGTAAATTCGTCTCAGACAATGTAATTCAAATGGTTCAAATGGCTCTAAGCACTATGGGACTTAACATCTGAGGTCATCAGTCCCCTAGAGTTAGAAACTACTTAAGCCTAACCTCACACACATCCATGCTCGAGGCAGGATTCGAACCTGCGACCGTAGCAGGCGCGCGGTCCAGACTGAAGCGTCTAGAACCGCTCGGCCACCACGACCGGCACAATGTAGTTAATGGTCTCGTATATGTACCGGTAATTTTGCCTTTAGTATTCTAAGTATGTTTCTATGATATCCCAGTACCTCGTATTATTGACATATTTTTCAAAATATTAGCACACGCTGTCTTGCGACACTTGAGGTGGCTCGAGGTTAAGTATTCCTTTACGAATCCGTTCTTAAACCCCATCTGGCCAGTGCTTCGCCAGAAATGCTTTCTCGGTCTCGTCATACATTCTGTGACTTCTGTGACCCACATTGCTATGTCACCCTGCACATGGTCACTCGCGAAACTTTTTCTTTGTCTTTCCAAGCACGATTTCAGTATGCCTACGCGAAACTCGCCAGTGAACCCAATTGAGTGAATAGGTATTTTTTCTGGCAAAAATATCTAAAATTGCCTGTCTCGAATTACATTTTGTTCCAGCAACATCACAGCATGTAGCGATTTAGCCCTTTATTATTCGTTGCGTCTATATAACACTGGTTCAGGAACTGAGTTACTTTCAGAACCTTATACTTCGGACTGTTCATCCCGTATGATGTTTTTTATTTCTTTCCTTACATTTTCAGGTGTTTCTTAACAGCATTTTTTTCATCCATAAGGACACTGTTCTAGTTTTTCTGTTGGGCTCCATAACTCATTGTCTACGGGGCCGTCAGTCTATATTCCTCTTTAATTTCACTTGCAATCTTTTCCGTCGCAATTTGTATCCCTGCAATTAACAGTTGTACAATTTGAGTATCCTTTTCGGCTGTACAGGCCATATGCTATTGTGCAAAATGTTCGCCCTGTATTTCCAACTGCTCGTTCAGAGCTTGTTCTTGCTCCTTCAAGAACTTACCCATCCTATCCGAAAGCAGCTGAACGTTTTGGCTGAGTGCAAATTCAGTTTCAATTATTTAATGTCATTAACCGCTCCGGTTAAAATCTGTACTGCCTCCAGAATTCCTCCATTCACTGTCTTTAGTGCAGAAATCTCATCAGTTAATTACACTCCTGGAAATTGAAATAAGAACACCGTGAATTCATTGTCCCAGGAAGGGGAAGCTTTATTGACACATTCCTGGGGTCAGATACATCACATGATCACACTGACAGAACCACAGGCACATAGACACAGGCAACAGAACATGCACAATGTCGGCACTATTACAGTGTATATCCACCTTTCGCAGCAATGCAGGCTGCTATTCTCCCATGGAGACGATCGTAGAGATGCTGGATGTAGTCCTGTGGAACAGCTTGCCATGCCATTTCCACCTGGCGCCTCAGTTGGACCAGCGTTCGTGCTGGACGTACAGACTGCGTGAGACGACGCTTCAGCCAGTCCCAAACATGCTCAATGGGGGACAGATCCGGAGATCTTGCTGGCCAGGGTAGTTGACTTACACCTCCTAGAGCACGTTGGGTGACACGGGATACATGCGGGCGTGCATTGTCCTGTTGGAACAGCAAGTTCCCTTGCCGGTCTAGGAATGGTAGAACGATGGGTTCGATGACGGTTTGGATGTACCGTGCACTATTCAGTGTCCCCTCGACGATCACCAGAGGTGTGCGGCCAGTGTAGGAGATCGCTCCCCACACCATGATGCCGGATGTTGGCCCTGTGTGCCTCGGTCGTATGCAGTCCTGATTGTGGCGCTCACCTGCACGGCGCCAAACACGCATACGACCATCATTGGCACCAAGACACAAGCGACTCTCATCGCTGAAGACGACACGTCTCCATTCGTCCCTCCATTCACGCCTGTCGCGACACCACTGGAGGTGGGCTGCACGATGTTGGGGCGTGAGCGGAAGACGGCCTAACTGTGTGCGGGACCGTAGCCCAGCTTCATGGAGACGGTTGCGAATGGTCCTCGCCGATACCCCAGGAGCAACAGTGTCCCTAATTTGCTGGGAAGTGGCGGTGCGGTCCCCTACGGCACTGCGTAGGATCCTACGGTCTTGGCGTGCATCCGTGCGTCGCTGCGGTCCCGTCCCAGGTCGACGGGCACGTGCACCTTCCGCCGACCACTGGCGACAACATCGATGTACTGTGGAGACCTCACGCCCCACGTGTTGAGCAATTCGGCGGTACGTCCACCCGGCCTCCCGCATGCCCACTATACGCCCTCGCTCAAAAGTCCGTCAGCTGCACATACGGTTCACGTCCACGCTGTCGCGGCATGCTACCAGTGTTAAAGACTGCGATGGAGCTCCGTATGCCACGGCAAACTGGCTGACACTGACGGCGGCGGTGCACAAGTGCTGCGCAGCTAGCGCCATTCGACGGCCAACACCGCGGTTCCTGGTGTGTCCGCTGTGCCGTGCGTGTGATCATTGCTTGTACAGCCCTCTCGCAGTGTCTGGAGCAAGTATGGTGAGTCTGACACACCGGTGACAGTGTGTTCTTTTTTCCATTTCCAGGAGTGTATTTCAGCAGTTCAGTTTGTTCTTCAGAAAGAGCGGTAAGCTAAGATGAAAGATCGCGCTGCTTATGCACGATCTCTGAAATCTAAGTTATTTTCGTAGTCGTACAATCCTGCTTTTTGGAATTTTCTGAAATTCCCTTTGCCACAGACTCTGGTTTTTCTCTACATCGTCCTGCTTTTTTGCTATTTCGATACTGCCAATACCTTTAATAATTAGGTCATAGGATCTGCCGGTCATACTTCCTGCGTACAAGTTTCTGCTACTTTGTTCTAACGCGACATCGCAATCATGTTCATTTTCCATAGTTAATCATCTGACAACCTTTACCATAACCTGGACTTAGCGAAAAATATTAGAATGGAACTAAGTGTAATATAAAGATATTTAATGTGGATATCTGTTGTCCAGTCCTTGCTATTGTAGCACAACTAGCAAAGTCACAGTCTGTTACGTGCGAAAACAATCTGATCTCGGTATTACCTATGTTGCACTAGTGGCTGGTTTCACATGCATATGACATTTAGTTATGAATTATCACACGGAATTACTGTGTGTCCTGCTTGAATTCATATAGCTGCACTTTGTGGTACTCTAAGCCCTCTGGACCCGACACAAGAAGGTTAACGAAAAGTACATAAAAATTTGAACTAACTTTTTGCAGCTCCACTGACTATCGATTCTTCCTCTCTCGGTGTGGCACAGTTTTTTGTATTACTTGTCTTTTCTATTGTCTTTCCGCTCTGGAGAACATGAAACACAAGTAATATAAAAATTGGTTATAACCACAGGCGCCGACTTCACAAAATTATGTTGAAATTTTTTATTTTCCTTGTTTGACGATATTTAACTTTTAAAATACATTCAGTAAAGAGTTAAAACAAATAATTACTACGGTAGTAAGCAGGTTAACTGAAAACGAGTGGTGTGAGTCATGATAGTGTTACGGTGGTGAAGGCATACTTAGAATTTGTCCCGGTCCGCGAACCTTCACGTAAAGCCTGGCGCCGGCGGGCCAGCGCTGCGGCCGCGGCGACATCAAAGGACTGCAGCAGAAGCGCCTGGAACCCTCCGTCGTCTTGACGTTTCGAGACATTACGACGCCACAGCTATTTATAGCCCACCCTGCTGTCGCAATCATTCAGTG